>NC_137771.1:58994432-59567497 GCF_963455305.1 Plecotus auritus
CATGGAACAGAGTGTGGAATCTCAGAGGGAAGGTAGGGGAGAATGGGTGGATGGGAGATAATCAACCAAAGACCTTGTATGCATATATGCATATATGTATAATCCATGAACACAGACAATAGTGTGGTGAAGGCCTGCTGGAGGGGATCAATGGGGGAAAGAGGGGACATATGTAATACTTTCAACAATAAAGAATTATTTTTTAAAAAATGGAGAGAGCAAGATCACACTTAGACATCTGATAAAGAGATGAAACAATGGTGGAAAGAAAATCCTCCCTTATAGTTGAGACAGCAATAGGATAAACCCAGGACACTGGTTGGGCAACACTGAGCGCTGGAGAGGGCAGTGGGGAAGGGAAATAATGTTACTGTGGTGGTATTACCAGCGAAATAGGGCAGCATCAGCAGGGCTGGTGAATAATGCAGGGAATGACTCAGTAGGGGGAAGGGTAGGCCATGTATCCTTAGCCAGTCCTCTTGGTGGTGGCCTAGAGCCCTGTTAAAGTCAAGATCTTAATAATAATAACTAACATTAGTATAATACTTGCTATTGTTAAGTCCTTATCTAGTCCTTTGTTTTTATTACTCCGAGGTTAAATTGTTTGTCCTCATTGACCTAGCCAAGTGGCAGATGTGGGAACTGAACCCAGGAAAACTTCAGAGCAGTGTGCATTCTGCTGTACTATATAGCTTCTCCCCATGCCTCAGTGCCAGTTAGCTTTTCCTATTCCAGATGTGTAGATTATGCCGGCGACATCCTGGCCAGGTGCTTCTCAAACACAGGCCATTATTAATTGGTAGGATAAGGGAACAGGCTACTACAGACCTCCACTTGGAAAATGACTCTATGGGAACTCCTTTGTCCATGCCAGACCTATAGAAGTTATTTAAGACATGTTTACTTGAATGAAAAATGAAATAATCTTGCTTGTAATGATTTGAGGAAAACATCTTTGAGTACTGTGCACTTGAACAAGTCATTCTAATGACAAAAGCCAGACACTGTTAATGAACATAAGCTGAATGGCTTAGTGCAGGCTGGTAAACGAAGCATTTACTATCACAGGAAAAGAATGTGTCTTTGAAAAAAATAAAAACAAAACTCAAACAATGTTTTTATTGAAGAACCCCAAAAGTCCAGACCCCTCATATTATCCTATTCCTCAGCTCAGCCAGGATCTGATTTGAAAAGAAACCAACACTCCTCTGATTGGCCTTAGTACATTAATTTGGTTCATTGTGAACTATTAATGTACTAATATTATTCGTCTGCCCTTGAAGAACTTACGTTCCATTGAGCAGGGGGGAGATGTTAACTCACTTCCCTTGATTCTCAGAGCTTCCCAATACGTATTCCTTTCCTTTTTGCTAATGAAAACAAGCCTGGCCTGTGTGGCTCAGTGGTTGAGCGTCAACCTCTAAACCTGGAGGTGGTGGCTTGATTCCCGGTCAGGGCACATGCCCATGGGCTCTATCCCCAGTGTGGGGTGTGTAGGAGGCAGCTGATCAATGATTCTCTCTCATTATTGATGTTTCTTTTGCTCTCCCTCTCCCTTCATCTCTGAAATAAATAAAAATATAATAAAGTAAAAAGCAATTAAGATGGAAAAGTAGGAGCTAATCCATGGGGCCTGGGAAAGTGGTTTGCTTTCTGAAAGTTAAGCCAACAGCCCAGAACCAGCCCTTAGAAGATGGGAGGAAAGAGCAGTTGTCTGAATGAGTGTAAGAGCAGTGCAGATTCCTGCAGCTCTAGCCACCTGTCTCCTGCCTCTGGCAATTCTCTCCCCCACACTGAGGAATTTCCATCTCTCCGCTGTCTTAGGGCCTCACCTCCCTTTTTTGCACTGGGCTCCACAGGGAAGACAGCTATAGCGTGTTTGTTTGAAGTGTCTTTTTGTAGTGTGTCTATTTAACAGCATCGTTAAATAAAAGAGACTTAGATTGCATCAGGAGAGTGATTGCTGCTTCTTGAATAGAAAACAGATCTGGGTACAACTATCAGGAGGATTAGAGAAAGTGTTTTCTGTCATCAAAATCAGTTTTTAAAAAGATGTCAGAAAACAAAAACAAATTTGTAGCAAGATAAATAATTGTGTGCTGGATTCATCAACGGAATGAGTTATTAAACCCACTCAACGTTATGCACTGTTTCAGGGGCACACGTGGTTTCCAAGTGTTTTCTTGGCACTTTGGCCTTCAATTGGCCTTGCAATTTTCCACTGAGGAGCGTCTGACTGTCTCCACCAGAGCCCGGAGTCTAAGCAAACACCCATGGATAGACCAACTGGTGTTCCTGCTGCCCTTGGGAGTGGACATGCTGGAGGGCTGGGGGAGTGGGGAAGATTCTCATGAACACTTTATTTATTGGAACAGCAATCTGAATGGGGCCTCTTACCACGAAAAGAGGATTGTTTTCAAACAGATTTGAGAGAAGGAGTGTGTGAGCGTGTGGTGGGAGCATACTCCCAACATGTGGTGCTGCTTTGCATCATTTTTACCCTTCAGTCTGGAAATAGAAACTATTTATCAGGATTTGCTGATTCACGTTGCTGATGAGCTCTGGCAGCACTGAAAGAATGGGAGAGCTTCTGATAGGTGTGTGGCAACTCAGCCTTTTTCTTTTTCAGAAGTTCTTTCCTTTTACACGTTGATTTTGGAAAGACTGGCAAAGAGTCTTTACAGGCTCTCCCCGTGCTCAGAGGACCATATTGTAAGTAACCCTCTTAGTAACACTAAGTTATAATATATGACTTATATATTAAATATATAAGCTGCTGTATATTTTTTATTGATTTCAGAGAGGAAGGGAGAGGGAGAGAGAGATAGAAACATCCATGATGAGAGAGAATCATTGATCGGCTGCCTCCTGCACACCCCACCCACACCAGGGATCGAGCCTGCAACCCAGGGCATATGCCCTGACTGGGAATCGAATCGTGACCTCTTGGTTCATAGGTTGACACTCAGCCATTGAGCCATGCTGGCAGGGCAGTAGCTGCTCTTTTTATTACAAGAAACTTTGCATAATAATGCTAATCTTTAAATAAGTCTCATTTTGAAAGGAAAAGAAGAAATACCTACCTGGTAAAAGGAAATACTAGGTGGCCATTCTGGCTACACCCACTAAGGCAGCAAAAATGTTCACCAAATGAATTGAATTGGATGAATGAATGAATACTGAAACCTTAAAAGGCAATGCATTCCTGCCACCAGGAATATTTAAACAAACACTAGACAATTGTTTGGCAGAGACGTACAGAGAGGCTTGAAGCCTCTGATAATGACTAGCTCATGACCAAATGAGAGGTCTCTTCCAAAACTAAGAGTCCTTGGGGCTAAGTGAAGAAAACTAGCAACCACCAAGTCAAGGAGAAGGGAAGCCCTGTGTTCAGGGACTAGCAAGTGGCTCAGTTTGCCTGGGCAAGAGAGGACAGAATGGAGATCATCAGGATTCCAGCAAGAAAGAGGCGACACACCCAGCCTGAGGATGATTAATTTGGTGGCTGTAATCAGAGTGAACTCTGAATGAGGAGAGGGAAATGGAAGCAGGAAAGCAAGCTAGGAAATTGTTGAAATGCTTCAGGCGAGAGGGGAGGAGCCTCAGCTCGGGGATGCTCTCTTATTCACATCCTGATGCCCCAACAGATTGTGCAATCCCTGAGCCAACAACAAAAAATGAGCTAAAAAGTGAATTTTACCCCAAAGTCCCAGACTGGGTGGCTGACATCTTGATTTCAGCCTCCCAGTATTGGGAGTAGAGAACCTGGTCACGCCATGCTGGGCTTCTGATCTACACAACTGTGCACAAATATTCTGTATTTTTCTAAGCTGCTAAGTTTGTCATCATTTGTTTTCAGCAATAGCAAAGTAATGCAGTTGCCCAACTCTTTACTAGTTTGTGGGTAGTAATCTCATAAAACACACTGCTTCATTTTATAAACATCTGTAGCTATTTTATTCTAAGCTCTCCTCAGGAAATGATGTTCCTTAAAACTAGACATTGTATGAATGTTCCTTAAAACTAGACATTGCTTTACTGAGATTGCTTCCTGGCCAAGATGAGTTTTTGACTATCCCAGCTTTATCAGGTTTCAAGATCATAGCAGTATGGATTTTTCATTCAGTATATTAACTCAATTGATTTTCAAAAGATCTGTATATACTTGGCCATTTTAAACGCTGAATTCTGGGTACCCATCCGTGAGTTTGACACCTGGCTCTGTAAATTATTAGTTGTGTGCCAGGGACAAATTGCTTACTCGCTTCTAAACCTCTAGTTCTTCATTTGTAAAATGGGCATAAAAGGGCCTACTTCTTAGACTTGGACATGGGTATAAAGTGCTGTTTTACTTCTTTACACCCTCTCCTCCATTGATTCTTTCTCCCTTTCTTTTAAAAAAATGTGATTTTACAAAAAGACCCTAAAAATAAACCAAGGAAAAGAAACATCAAGGAAAGCATTTTGGGTTTCATTATTAGTTTCTTTTGTAAATTCACTTGTCTGTAAAGGACCCGTGGCACCATAAGGAACACAAAGAAGAAATGTTGTCTGCTCTCAGCAGGCTGACATGTAAAAGGAGCCTGGAGGGACTCACATATATCATTTAAAAATGTTTGTGCTTCTCAGTATTCTCTTTTTCTGATGACAAGGGCGTGGTTCCTTTAGGAAGTGGGATTGTCCTAGTGCATTTTATAAGAACAGTGAAGTAATCTTTCCACTGCAAGTTATCTTTGGAAGGGAGAATAGGAATGGGAGGAAGGAATATGCATTTTTTTAAGGTAGTGGTACTTGAGTGACAGCCCCTGCTGCTTGTGGTGTACAGGAATGTGTCTGTAACAGAACATATAAACACAGAATTCATGACTAAATCTGTAGAATGGAAAAGCCAATGACTAGACTAGGAAGGAAACTGTCATAATGGACAGATACCATGGCTGGCATTGATGGCATAGAAGGACCAAAGGCTTGATGTAGGGGCTGTTGAAAATATCTCAAATTATTAAAAACCTAAAGAAAAATCACTTTTAATTTTTCTAATTGTTTCCCAAAACACACAGATGAAAGATATAGCTACATGTAGTTGAATTTGGCTGCTGTTACACAAAATTTTACAAAGCTTAGGAGATCTTCCTTTCTTTTTCTTTTTTTTCTATAAAAAACAGTGAAATTCTAACACTTCACTTGGGAATTGTGTTTGAATTCCGAGTACAGATGTGTGTGTATGTCTTAATTTCCCATCAACGCAGATGTTTACTTCAGAAAGAAAAATCATTCTAGATGTTTCCTGAACTCCCATCCAAATTTTTTCACAAGATTATTGTCTTGTGTTATTACGAAACAGAGCAGCTGGTAGTATCTTTTACACTTTTTGGAAAATTCTTTAACTTTTTTTTTTTTTTAAACATGATTTTGTTTTAGTGTAGAATCTCTTCTCTCTGTGAGCTGAGGGTAGGATAGAGAGAATAGAAGTAGAAGTAACATAGCTGATATTGGGGATATAGATTGCTGTCATGGTAAAATGGGGAGAAAAACTGAGAAAATAAAACATTCTAATTTCACATTAGCAAGAAGAAGGTTAGACTTCTGACAATGGACCTAGTTTCCAGTATCAGATGACCACAAATTTTATACCATAATTAATCCACAATAAGTGACACACAATTTTACTCTTTACTGGGTAGAGCTTTCTAAATGCTAAGTCAAGCCAAGTAAACTGGGCACTCTATACCAGTCTTAAAGCATTTGACTCAATATAATACAGATATTTTTTATCTTTCTAATTCATCTGTTCCTCTCTTTGCATCAAATTAGAATGAGAGAAAAGTCTTCATCTTAAGTGTGGAGTGTCTTGCAGTGAGACCTGGTAGATATTTTTGATAAAGGTTTTTATAAAGACGGGAACAGCTTAAAATATTTTTTGGAAAATTCATCCTGGGTTACTTGTTTTTGTGCTCCTCTTTCCCATCTATAAATTTTCCTGTGACAATTTATTGGAATTTCTGATGTAAAGTTGACTAGATGGTGTATCTGTATGCCAGTTGCTCTGAGCAATTTAAGAGGTAGCATAGGTGTGCCTGGAAGGGTGTCTTGTAATGAGAATCTCTTTTGATTGAGGACACCAGAAAGACTAAATTGAGAGTTGAAGTTTGAGTTAACAACCCAAGAGATATACTTTTCCTACAATGCTCTCTACACTGGAACAAGAAGAAACCCTTTATACAACTTGAAAAAATTATTTAAGGATAATGCTGCCCTCTCAGAGGGAGGTAAATTATGAAACATTAGAGGCCTGGTGCACAAAATTCGTGCACTTGGCGGGGGGTCCCTCAGCCCGGCCTGTGCCCTCTCACAGTCCGGGAGCCCTTGGGAGATGTCCAACTGATGGCTTAGGCTTAGGCTGGAGCAGGGAGCAGACTTAAGCTATCAGTGGGACATTCTTAGGCTGCCATGGAGGCCAGAGAGGCTGCCACCACTACCGCTGCGCTCACCAGCCGTGAGTCTGGCTCAGGGCTTCTGGCTGAGTGGTGCTCCCCCTGTGGGAGTGCACTGACTGGTAAGCTCCTTCATTGAGCGTCTGCCCCCTGGTGGTCAGTGCGTGTCATAGTGAACAGTCGTTCTGCCATTTGGTCGATTTGCATATTAGCCTTTTATTATATAGAATTATTTCATAGTTGAATGTTGTTAAGAAGCCCTAATGAAATTATTGAGGGAAGTAGATGGTCTGAGATAAATCTCAAAGCTTCTGAAGTTGGTACTATGAAGAGTGATCTCTAGATTATGGCAGGTATCATTGTCGGCAAAAGTCTTCCAGGTCAGACTACTAGTCCTATGCACCAGGGAATTTTTTAAAATGGCAACTTTTTACCCTGGCGAATGGTAGCTTAGTTGGCTAGAGCAGTGGTTGGCAAACTCATTAGTCAACAGAGCCAAATATCAACAGTACAACGATTAAAATTTCTTTTGAGAGCCAAATTTTTTAAACTTAAACTTCTTCTAACACCACTTCTTCAAAATAGACTCACCCAGGCCATGGTATTTTGTGGAAGAGCCACACTCAAGGGGCAAAGAGCCGCATGTGGCTCGCGAGCCGCAGTTTGCCGACCACGGGGCTAGAGTGTTGTCCTGATATGGGTTTGATCTCTGGTAGGGCACATACAAGAAGCAACCAATGAATGCATAAATAAGTGGAACAACAAATCTCTCTCTCTCTCTCTCCCCTCCTTCCTCTTTCTCTCTCTAAAAAAAATCAATTAAAAAAGGGCAACTTTATGACTTGTGATGCCTCCCTGATTCTAAATATAAATAGGAAATGAGACTGTGAAATATGTAGAAGGCTTATAATCATGTCAGCATTTTCGAAGAAGGGAAGCATGTGGTTAGATTGGTTACTCAAATGTGCCAAACTATTAGCATCTTGAGATTTTTCTCTACATCTTGATGGTTGTATTAATGACGTTTTCAGAGGAAGTAACCCCATCTGGTTCTTGGTTCTGTGCAGCTTATATTGACTCCATATAGTTCTGTTGATAGAAGCCCATTTTTAATACAAATATTTCTAAAAAAATTTTGGTTTCTTGCTTTGCTTCAGCAACTTTTAGAATTCAGTGATTAGGAGCCAGTACTCTCAGTGCTGCAGATAAGTTTTGATGGCCGGTCAAGGTGCCGTAATCTTAAAGACAATGGGTCATGGTAAAAAACTGAATAATGACTGAAGCCAAGCAGTTCTAGGCTAAAACCTGGCTTTGTTTCTTAGTATCTGTATCAGTCAAGGTCCTCCAGAGAAAAGAACCAATAGGATCTATCTTATCTTATTTTATCTTATCTATCTTTGAGGAACTGCCTCATAATCTGCCATCTGCAAGCTGGAGACCCAGGAAAGCTAGTGGTATAATTTCAGTCTGGGTCCAAAAGCCTGAGAACCAGGATAGTAAATGGTACATCCCAGCCCAAGGACAGAAGAAGACAGATGTCCCAGCCAAAGCAGGCAAGCAGGAAACAGGCAAAATCTTTTTGTACTTTTTGTTCTATTCAGACCCTCAGTGAATTGGATGATGCCTACCCACATTAGGGATGGGAATTTACTGAGTTCACCCAATCAAATGCTGATCACATGGGGAAACAGACACACACACACACACACACACACACACACACACACACACACACTCACACACTCACACAACCAGAAATAATGTTTAATCTGGGCACCCAGTGGCTGAGTTAAATTGACACAAAATGAACTATCATAAAATCTGAGTGATTTTGGGAAAGGTAGTACTGCTTTGTACCTCCGTTTCCTCACTGAAAATGCAGAGATAATAGCTACTTTGTCACACTATATTGAGGAGCAGAGTCAGTCTACTCAAGGTGCTTAACAGGGCAGGAAATTCATTTAAAAAAATAGTTTTTAAAAAATTTCATTTTCAATTACAGTTGATATTCAATATTATTTTTTATTAGTTTCAGGTGTACCACATAGTGGTTAGACAATCATATAATTTACAAAGAGATCCATCCCCCTGATATTTGAAGTACTCACCAGGCATCATACTTAGCTGTTACAATATTATTCAATAGGTTTTTGTGAGAGGGGGCTGAACAATGAAGATATTTTCATTCAAAAAAAGAACATGCTTGTTATAGAAAATTTTGAACACACAAACACAAAGGAGAAAATAAAAACCTCTATAATCTCAACACTAATCTTTTGTAGTTCATAATATTTTCCCATTTACTTATATAGCTTCAGTGTACATTAGTATAAATATTTCAATAATTTAGTTATCTTCTAGTGCATCAATTTTGCTGCAATTATTTATTGTGTATGTTTATGTTTTGCTATTCCAGACATCCTTGTACATGTATTTTTGCACATGGATAATTTATTTAGGATAAATTCCTAGAAATAGGATCACTGGTTCAAAAATTGTGTACCTTTTTAAGGGTTTTGATGAGTTGCTTACTTGTCTTGCCAAATATTGATCAACACATACTCTCACCAGGAATGTATGAGGGTGCTCATTTCCCCTCACCTTTAAAATCCCTGGGAGGCAAAGTGGCATGTTATTTGACTTTGCATTAAAAAGCTATTAGTAAGATTAAAAATGATTTGTTGATCTTTTGTTTTGCATTTTTCTCTTTTGAATTGCTTTTGTGTATCCTTTATTTTAAAAAAGTTTTTTTTTTTTCCCCAAAAAAGACTTTATTTCTTTAGAATCATTTTAGGTTTACAACAAAATTGAGTGGAAGCTACAGAGATTTCCCATATATCTCTTGCTCTCATACAGACCTAGCCTCCCCCATTATCAACATCACTTACTAGTACTAGAGTAGTATCTTTATTATAATTGACTAGAGGCCCAGTGCACAAAATTTGTGCACTGGAAGGGGGGTGTGTGTCCCTCAGCCCCGGCCTGTGCCCTCTCGCAGTCCGGGAGCCCAGCTTCTGGCTGAGCGGTGCCCTCCCTGTGGGAGCACACTGATCACCAGGGGGCAGCTTATATGTTGAGCGTCTGCCCCCTGGTGGTCAGTGCATGTCATAGTAACCAGTCGTTTGGCCGTTTTATTTGCATATTAGCCTTTTATTATATAGGCTGAACCTACATCTACTAGTATACATCATATTCACCCAAGGGGTTCACTCTTGGTGTTATATATTCTACAGGTTTGAACAAATGTATAATGTACCCTCCATTATAGTATCATCTATATATATAAAAGCCTAAGCGATCGTTTGACTGTTCGGCTAGTAGCTATGATGTGCACTGACCACCAGGGGGCAGACGCTCAATGCACAGGCATGGAAACATGGAACAGACTGATGAATCTCAGAGGGCAGGGAGGAAGGGGGAGGTTGGGAAGAGATTAACCAAATATTTTATATGCATACTAGAAGCCTGGTGCATGGATTCATGTACCAGTGGGGTCCCTCGGCCTCGTCTGTGGGGATTGGGCTGAAACAGGCAGTCTGACATCCCTTGAGGGGTCCCAGATTGCAAGAGGGCTCAGGCCAGGCCAAGGGACCCCACTGGTGCATGAATCAGTGCACCGGGCCTCTAGTACAGAATATTTTCACTGTCCTTAAAAATCCTCTGTTGTCTGCCTATTTATCATCTCCTGATTCCTGGCAATCACTGATATTTTTATTGTCTCCTTAGACTGGCTTTTATCAGAATATCATGTAACTGGAATAATATAACATGTAGTCTTTTCTGGTTGGCTTTTTTTCATTTAATAAAAACATTTCTCCATGTCTTTTCATGGCTTCACAGTTCATTCACCTACCGAAGGACATCTTGGTTGCTTCCAAGTTTTGCAATTATGAATAAAGTTGCTATAAACATCTGAGTGCAGATTTTTGTGTGTATATAAGTTTTAAACTCCTTTGGGTAAATACCAATGATTGCAATTGCTGGATTGCATGGTAAGAGTATGTTTAGTTTTGTAATAAACTGCCAAACTGTTTTCCAAAGTGGCTGTACTACTTTGCATTCCCACCAGCAATGTATGGGAGTTCCTGTTGCTCTATATCCTCACCAGCATTTGTTGTAGTTAGTGTTATAATAGGTGTGTAGTCATTTCTCATTATGTTTTGAATTTGCATTTTCCTGATGATGTATGATTAGAGCATTTTTCATAAGTTTACTTGTTTATATAGCTTCTTTGATGATGAGGTGCTTGTTAGGTCTTTGGCTCATTTATTAAAAAATTAAGTTTATTGGGGTGATATTGGTGAATAAAATTATGTAAGTTTCAGTGTTCAATTCTAGAATACATCATCTGTATATTGCATTGTGTACCCACCACCAAAGTCAAATCTTCTTCCATCACCATATATTTGACTCCCTTTACCCTTTACTCTCTCCCACCCCTCTTCTCTCTGGTAAGCATCATACTGATGTCTGTGTGTATGAGTTTTTGTTTGTTTTTATTGTTTGTTCATCTGTTGCTTTCAGTCTTATATCCCATAGATGAGTGAAATCATATGGTTCTTGACTTTTTCTGTCTGTCTTATTTTGCTTAGCATAATTCTCAGGATTCATCCATGTTGTTACAAATGGCAATATTTCATTTCATCCTTTCTTATGGCTGACCAGTATTCCTGTATATACATATACACCACATCTTCTTTTTCCAGTAATCTATCAAAGGACACTTTGGTTGTTCCCATGTCTTGGTCACCATGAATAATGCTGCAATAAACTTAGGAGTGCACATATCTTTGCAAATAAGTGTTTTCAAATTTTTCAGGTAGATACCCAGAAGAGGGATTGCTGGGTCATATGGTAACTCTAGTCTTAATTATTTGAGGAACCTCCATATTGTTTTCTATAGTGGCTGTACCAGTTTAAATTCCCATCAGCAGTGAATGAGGTTTCCTTTATCTCCATAACCTCTCCAACACTTGTTATTACTTGACTTGTTGATAATAGCCATTCTAAGAGGTATGAGGTGGTATCTCACAGTTTTAATGTGAATTTCCCTAATAGCTAGTAAAGTTGAGCATCTTTTCATACATCTGTTGGCCATTTGCATGTCTTCTTAGGAGAAGTGTCTGTTCAGGTCCTCTGCCCATTTTTAAAAATTGTATTGTTTGTTTGTTTGATATTCAATTGTAGGAGTTCTTTATATATTTTGGATATGAACCCTTGTCTTCTGCTATTTTTTCTTGGTTTATTTTATTATTGTTGAGAGTTAAGAGATCTTTGAATATTTTGAGAAACAGTACTCTATCAAATGTGTCTTTTGCAAATATTTCTCTGAGTCTGTGGCTTGTCTTCTAATTCTCTTGACTTGACATCATTTTTTGTAGAGCAGAAGTTTTTAATTTTAATGAAGTCCAGCTTATTAATTATTTTAGGGGTTGTGCTTTTGGTATTGTATCTAAAAAGTCATAACCATATCCAAGGTAATTGAGGTTTTCTCCTATGTTATCTTCTAGTTTTATAATTTTTACTAGAGGCCCGGTGCACGAAATTTGCGCATGGGGGAGGGGGGTGTTCCTCAGCCCAGCCTGTACCCTCTCCAATCTGGGACCCCTCGAGGGATGTCTGACTGCCCGTTTAAGCCTTATCCTGGTGGGATCGGGCCTAAATGGGCAGTTGGACATCCCTATCACAATCCAGGACTGCTGGCTCCCAACTGCTTGCCTGCCTGCCTTCCTGATTGCCCCTAACCACTTCTGGCTGCCAGCCTGATCACGCCCTAACCACTCCCCTGCCAGCCTGATTTATGCCTAACTGCTCCCCTGCCAGCCTGTTTGCCCCTAACTGCCCTCCCCTGCAGACCTGGTCACCCCTAACTGCCCTCCCTTGCTGGCCATCTTGTGTCCACATGGGGGCAGGATCTTTGACCACATGGGGGCAGCCATCTTGTGTGTTGGAGTGATGGTCAATCTGCATATTACTCTTTTATTAGATAGGATAGAGGCCTGGTGCACAGGTGGGGGCCAGCTGGTTTGCCCTGAAGGGTGTCCCGGATCAGGGTGGGGGTTCCCTTGGGGCATGGGGTGGCTTGGGCGAGGGGCCTGTGGTGGTTTGCAGGCCGGCCACACCCCCTGGCAACCCAAGCGGAGGCTCTGGTATCTGGGGTTTATTTATCTTCTATAATTGAAACTTTGTAGCCTGGAGCGGAGCCAAGCCTTCTGCTTGCTCTGTGGCAGCGGCCATTTCTATTGGGATTTATGTATCTTCTATAACTGAAACTTTGTAGCCTTAAGTGGAGGCTTGGGCTGGTCAGGGTGTGCGGAAAGCTTGGCTTCCTTCATCGCCGGGGGCAACCCTAGCCTCCTGTTCTTTCCAGCTCCGTGGCTGCCGCCATTTCTGTTTGGATTTATGTATCTTCTATCAATGAAACTTTGTAGCCTTGAGTGGAGGCCTAGGCCGGCAAGGGCAGGCGGAAAGCTTGGCTTCCTCCATCGCCGGGGAAACCCAAGCCTTCCTCCTGCTCTCTGTGGCCGTAGCCATCTTGGTTGGGTTTATTTGCATATTCGCTCCTGATTGGCTGGTGGGCGTGGCTTCTGGGTGTGGCTTGTGGGTGTAGCGGAGTGATGGTTAATTTGCATATTACTCTTTTATTATATAGGATCTGAGGATAACTGTGACGATTAACTGACATGACTATCTGTCAAGATTTTAGCACTCTATCTGGAACACAGTACTAGTAACAATAATAATAGTAATTACAATTACTATTATTGTCATCTAATTAATATTTTTGAACTTAGCTGATTTGTAGTAGCATCTCTTCCTTGAGAATGAATATTGGGGGTGGGAAGCTGAGGTTGGTTTTAAATTTCTGCTTGAGGCTAACACACCTCAGGCTAGTTTTGCCTCTGTGTTTTAGTTCTCTGCCCGAATGTCTTCCAGGCTTCATGTGTCAGTCTGTGTAATGAACATCCTCATTGTAAGAGCCTCCAAACTTTTTCTGTCTTCTTCCCATTAGAATTAACCATCTTTTCCTTCACCCTGTAAATTATACCTGAACATGAATATATACTTACATTTAAAAATATTTTATTGATTTCAGTGAGAGGAGGAAGAGAAACTACCACTGATGAGAGAGAATCATCCATTGGCTGCCTCCTGCATGCCCCTTACTGGGGATTGAGCCTGCAATCTAGGCATGTGACCTGACAGGGAATTGAACCATGACCTATTGGCTCATGGGTCAATGCATAACCACTGAGTAACACTGGCTGGGCTATACTTACATTTAATAATGTTAATATTTATTGAGTTCTTACCATGTGCCAAGTACTATGCACCTTATCATGTTCTGTACTCTTCCTAATAAACATCTGAGGTAGATACTATCATGTTCACCATTTTATAACATGTTACTGTACTTGGTCTCCCTATTAGACTTCAAGATCATTTCCCCTGGAGAACACATTTGATGGATCTTTATTTTCCCAGAAATTGCATAGTATTAAGAACAAGATAAGTTCTCCATAATGGTTGAGCTATGGCACTCTCTCCCCCAAAGTGCCTCATTCCTGTTTCCTGGAGATGTTGCATTCTTCTCTTAGACCTTTTCTGCTTGCTCCATGCCTCATGGCACTTACTCCGGTTCTTCACCCTTCTCCATGGTCTTCTTCTGCTGGAGGTCTTGCCCCAGCCCATCAGAGGCCCCACCAGGAGCTCAGAGCATGCTGGACTACAGCCATTGTGAGCAAGAGGGAGTAACAATTGGGGGGGAGACATGTTTACGTGACTCAAGGTTTAGCATTGAGTGTGCTTTGCATCTGTGCTTTTGCACAGCCCTCTCATCTACCTTGAACACCCTTTCCTCCTTCAGCACTAGGTGTCCCTCTCCTCCATCCCTCTGCCAATGCTCCCTCTATCCTATCCATGTTACTGTCACAACACTGGCTGCTCTCTGCTGGATCTGATGTTCTCCTGTCTGTACCCCTACCTGTGAGATCACTGAGGGCAAGGACTATGTTCTCTGAGCTCTGCAACTCTAAAACCCTGGTGCAAGCACATAGCCAGTGTTCTTCATACTCACTCATTAAATCAATTGAAACAAGGTTCTCATGTTGGTAGGCCCCACAGTACTGTTTATAGAGTGTTTTAGGAACAGTATGAATTTAACAAACTTTTGTGGGCAGATCTGGGAATCTAACCTTCAGGTACAATATGTTTCTAGGGGAAAGAATGCTGGGATGCTCATGTTTATTTTCAGTACTGAAATGTTAGTTCTGCTCCCAAATTCTGAAGGATCAATTGTACTTCTCAGATTGACATACTTTTTCCTGGACTCAGTGGAAATCATATACTCATGGGAGAAAATCTGGCTGCATTTGAATAGAAGATGTGAAGAAACATTAATAAATTTCATAGTGAATATAATTTGCATGTGCAATAGCTTATTCCCATAATTCAGAATTTCCTGAGTGTCTGAAAGGCTCCAAAGGTAGAGTACATCCCTCAGTCATTTCCGAACAGTGCTGAGTTGTTGCCAAGTTTGACCCTTTAAATGTCTCATACAACACCGAGAGTTTGGAAAGCAACCCTGATCAACTTGCTAATATCAAAACATTAGTAGCTCGTGATTCCTGATGTATGGGGCATATTGAGAATATGTAGTTAGCTCAAAGTCTCATGAAGAACACTCTTAATTATTTTTCCTCCTGTGTGAATTTTTCAGCAATGATGTGGCACTGGTGGTTCAAATTAATCAAAGTTTTCCAGGATCTTTCTTGCTGAGAAGTGAATCACTGGATTTCTGGTGAATTATGGGAGGGACATATGTACATTTTCAAGTTTGTAGTGTGCAATGCAATATGTTGTAAGACAATTAAGTGAGATTTTTCAGAAGTAGTTAAGTTTCTTTTCTAGTTTTCTACAATCTGTCTTCAATTTATATTTTTAGCCTCATTTCTTGTTCTCTCTTTTTTTGCTTTGTACTTCAGTGTCATAGGATTTGACAATCCCTGGAAGCATTGTACACAGTGGCTACACAAAATTATTACATAGCCCAGCTGGTGTGGCTCAGGGGTTGAGCGTCAACTTATGAACCAGGAGGTCTTGTTTCAATTCCCAGTCAGGGCACATGCCCAGGTTGCAGACTCGATCCCCAGTAGGGGGCATGCAATTCTCTATCATCATTGATGTTTCTATCTCTGTCTCCCTCTCCCTTCCTCTCTGAAATCAATAAAAATATATTTTAAAAAATTTTTACATTGAAGAGCTTTAGGTAGGTAATTTGGTTGGAATAAAGGACTAGATCCTTATTAAGACTAAATCCTTATATAGAAGTTTCATTTGTATAGCAAGCTAACTATTTATATGTAGGAGGGGTGCTGCTTCCTAATGCTAACTCCAGCCTTCTGGTAACTTTGGCCAAAATCCTTGGAATCATTTTTGACTGGTTCTTTTGCTCATTCTGTTTAATCCTTTAGCTATCTTGTTAATGCCACTTTCAAAACGCATGGTTAAATCTCTCTAATTCCCTTAGTCTAGCACAGATTCTCTCTTTTCCTGCAGCTTTAGTACTTGTTCAGCCTGGGCCCCTGTCCTCCACCCCCTACTTTTTTTTTTTTTAACTTTACTTGTCCTGCAAAACCTCAAACTTGTATCATTGCAGCCATGAACTTTTTCTGCTTCTACGTTTAGCATATTGAAAACATGTATGCAGTTGTGTGGACTTTTGTCTCTCTATATTTGTGGTTCTCAATCTCAGATGGGCCTTTAAAACTGTTCAATAATCTGGTCAGCTCCCTCTCCTAACTGTTCTCTGTGTCTATACCAAAACATCATCATTGCTTTCAGGTACATTCTACCTTGTTTTATTTTGCCCCTGCTCTCCTCGCCACCCCCCCCCACCCCCACCCCGCCCCGCAAATTAATGGATTAGCTTTTGCTGCCCTCCATGAGAGACAATTCAAGGGTCTCATGATAAAATTCCTCAGCTTTTTGTTCCTATCCCCATGAACTTTCATAGCTTCATCTCAGCTTTCTGAGAAAGAGATAGCTCCTCATTCCTTTGTAATTTTTTTCTATTCTTTAAAAAAAATCATATCCAGGTCTCAATTTATTATTTTCTCTGTGATTATATTTTTAGCTTCCCTAGTTCTGCTAAGTATTCTGACATCTCTTTTATTTTAAACAAAACCAACTCCTTGATACTTTTAAAATCATCTGAGTTGTCCTGATGCAAGTGAGAACAATTTTGCAGGAATAAACTAATCTGACCTAAAAAAAAAAAATAGTGTTGCCTCAATCAAGGCTTTGAAGAGATCTAAACTTTTGTTTTTCTTCCATTTTATTCGAGATGAAAAATAGACAAAAAATACTAAGTGCTGGCCAATGTTACCAGGACTTATTGCTAATAAATTTTCTTCTCTTGTGGTGGAAGAAAGGGTAAATTACAGTAGGTCCTCAGGTTACATCGGAGATCCGTTCCTACGATGCAGCGTAAGATGATTTTCGCTGTAAGTCGGAACCCACCTACATAAGCACCTACGTCACTCACATGGAGCACATACACAGCAGTAATGAAGTGACACAGTAAAAGAAATTTAAAAGAAAGGTAACAATTCCTGACCTTTACTTGTGGTAAATAAATAATAAAAAACATAAAGCACATATGTACATATGTTGAAATGACGGAACTTTTTTTTTTTTATAAATAAATGGGAGATGCGATGTAACCACGAAACGACTTATGTCGAGTCCAACAGAACCTGAGGACTGTCTGTACACTGTTTTCAGCAACAGCTCCCTGCCTTTGCAGTCCTGACTTACTCAACACTCATTCCTACTTGCACCATCTGCCATTACCTACTAATGAGGCTGTAAATCATCTTTGTCCAAACTGGTCAGAAAATGGGTACTCCCACCATCATATGCCACACTGCAAATATATTCTATTTTTATATGGAGGTTCCTTTTAAACATTTTTGTTTTGTGTGTGTGTTTTTAAAACAAATGGCAAACTGATCCTCCACAGTGGTCAGCCAGTCCTGCAGATGATCAGCCTTGTGGTAAATACCTCCCATTGATGTGCCAACGGCAATCAAGTCTCAACTACAACAGCAGGGTCTACAGCCCATGTAGGAGGAGGCACACCTGGAGTGCCCAACTTGGGTGACTGGGGAGGCTGTGCTCCTGGAACTTACAGAACTCCTACTACATAAAGCCATCCTATCAAGCCCAGGAGATAATAGCTCTTCCTAATACATAGAAACAAACACAGGGAGGCTGCCAAAATGAGGAGACAAAGAAACATAGCCCAGAAGAAATAATAGAACAAAACTCCAGAAAAAGAACTAAACAAAATGGAGATAAGCAATCTACTAGATTCAGAGTTCAAGAAACTGGTTATAAGGATGTTCAATGAACTTAGAACTTAAACAGCATAAAAAAAATTAGTCGGAAATGAAGGATACACTAACTGAAATGAAGAATAATTTATAGGGAATCAATAGTAGAGAAGATGAAGCTAAGAATCAAATCAGTGATTTGGAGTATAAGAAAGCAAAAACCACCCAGAGCAGCAAAAAGAAGAAGAAAAAAAAGAAGATAATATAAGGAGCCTCTGGGACAACTTCAAACATACCAATATTTACATCATGGGGGTGCTGGAAGGCGAAGAGAGAGCAATATATTGAAAACCTATTTTAAAAAATAATGACAGAAAACTTACCTAACCTGGTGAAGGAAATAGACATACAAGTCCAGGAAGCACTGAGAATCCCAAACAAGATGAACCCAAAAAGGCCCACACCAAGACAAATCAGAATTAAATTGCCAAAGGTTAAAGACAAAGAGAGAATCTTAAAAGCAGTAAGAGAAAAACAGTTAGTTACCTACAAGGGAACTCCCATAAGATTGTCAGCTGATTTCTCAACAGAAACTTTGTAGGCCAGAAGGGAGTGGGAAGAATTATTCAAAGAGATGAAAATCAAGGACCTATAACCAAGATTACTCTACCCAGCAAAGCTATCATTTAGATTCAAAGGACAAATAAAGAGCTTTCCAGATAGAAAAAGCTAAAAGAGTTCATCACTACCAAACCAGTATTACATGAAATGTTAAAGGGTCTTTTTTAAGAAAAAAAAAAAAAAAGATAAAAAATATGAACAATAAAATGGCAATAAATAAATATCCACAACAATTAAATCTAAAAAATAAATGAACAAGCAGAACAGAAACAGACTCATAGATACACAGAAAAGTTTGATGGTTGCCAGATGGGAGGGAATTGAGGGGATGGGTGAAAAGGTGAAGGAATTAAGCAATACAAATTGGTTGTTGCAGAATAGTCAAGGGGATGTAAAGTACAGGATATAGAGTATAATCAATAATCTATGTATATAAAAGCCTAAATGACCATTACTATGAAACGACTGGAACGTCTGAAATGACTGGTTGCTATGATGTACACTGACCACTAGGGGGCAGACTCTCAATGCAGGAGCTGCCTCCAGCCTGCAGGCCCTGATCACCGATGGGGCCAGCTGGCCAACCTCCTGGTCCCTCCCCACTGGCCAGAAGGCCCTGATCACCCAATTGGGGCTGGGCCCCTGGGCTGGGATGGGGAATTGGATGGGGGGGGGTGGCGGTGGACATGGCCCCTTTCCCAGGGGGGCCGAGGGCTGGCTCCCTCCTTGGGGCCAGCAGCCAACCTCCTGGGTCTCTCCCCCATCTCTCCCCCTGGCTGGCAGGTCCTAATTGCCCCATTGGGGCTGGGCCCTGGTCTGGGATGGGGAACTGGGGGTGGGTGGCAGTGGACGCAGGTGGCGAGGAAAGGAGGAGGGGGGAAGAGGGGAAGGAAGGAACCATGTGGTGGCAGTGAGTGGGCGGTAAGGAAAGGAGGAGGGGAGGAGGTGGGGAGACAGGAAACCTGATCGACCCTGATTGTTGGCCAGGCCTAGGGACCCCACCAGTGCACGAATTTCGTGCACCGGGCCTTTAGTATTCTAATAACTGTGTATGGTGTCAGATGGGTATAAGATTTATTAGAATGATCACTTAGTTATATAATGTCTAATCACTGGGGTGTACACCTGAAACTAATATAATAATACATGTCAACTGTATTTGGAAAAAAAAACACGATTAAAAAGAGACCTGATTCAGTTTTTAAAATAATTTTTTCTCTGGATGAATATGGTAGGTAGAATAATGGTCCCCCTGTAATGTTCATGTCCTAATCTAGGAAACTGTAAGTATGTTGCTACCTTACATGGCAAAATGCACTTCACAAATCTGATTATGTTAAGATTTTGATATTGGGAGATTATCATGGGTTATCTGGGTGGGTCCAATGTAATCATAAGAATTCTTATTAGAGGGAGGCAGGAGGATTAGAGTGAGAGAGTCAGAGAAGAAGCTGTGATGATGGAAGCAGAGGTCAGCATAATGCTGTTGCTGGAAATGGACGTGAGCCAAAGAACGAGGGTAGCCTTTGGAAGCTGGAAAGGAAGGAACAGATTCTCCCAGAATTCCTCCTGAAGGAACATATACCTTCTGATACTTAGTCCTGTATGACCCTTTTATAGACTTCTCCAGAACTGCAAGATAATAAATTTGTGGTGTTTTAAGCCACTAAGTTTGTGGTAATTTGTTAAAGCAGCAATAGGAAGCCAACACATTAGACTTTTAGTGGCTTTTTAGTTAAAAACACAATATGATTTCTATCCCTTTAACCTAGAACTTAGTGACAGGTTATTTCAGGTCCCATCCAAAGAGCACTGTCACTTTGATATGTCAAGATGAGCTCACCAAAGCAAAGGGCCTGCTCACCCAGAAGCCACCGAGACTGATTCATTATATTATGAACTTTCTCTTGGACCCCTCTATCACCACCTTCTTTGCTTCCCTCCATGTGGATTGAATACCATGTTGCCCAGCCACATGACATGAACTGCATTGAGGTTTGAGTTATTTTCTTGCTATAGCTTAGTTAATGAGTCTTAGAATTCTCAGCTTCTTCTCTACCTGGTTTGGAGAGTCAGAACATATTGGTCCTTTCTGGCTTAACGCTTCTTGAAAATCTGATAAGGTGGCTGGCTTTATGCATAGAGACCTTCAACTCTTGGTGCTCACTGGGGCCAACCAATCCAATCACCAGTTTGGGAGTGTAAGATGCACTGTTTAGGTTCACAATTGTGCCAGAGCATTGACTCTGTTTATTTGTTTATTCACCCATTAAAGAGTAATTTGTTGAATTATTAACCTGTGCCAAGAACTGGGATGAGAGCCAGGTATGAACAGCTGAGTAAGATATGGCCCACATCCTCAATGAGTTCATATCCTAAGGTGGAAGACCAACAACAAGAGAGATAATTATTAAAATAACATGGTAAGGGAAACAAATGAAAATATGCACAGGCTATCACTGATCCTAGAAAAAAGGAGCTTTTCTGGGGTAATGGGAGTGGGAAGGAGGAAATGTCTCAGCAGAAACTGAAAAAGGAAGAGAAGAAATTTTCCAGACAGTGGCAGGGAGGTGTGTATGGCTGAAGGTGTTCTACCACATAGTGCTAGGTGTTCAAAATAAAAAGGGACAAATTAAACAAAAGAACAGGAAATTAAGAGCGTGTTCAAGAAACAACACGGTTGAATGTTACTGGAGTATTGAGTAAATAATAGAGAATTGGGGAGGGGAAGGCTGGATAGGTAGACAGGGGCCAGAACTTGGAACATCTTACATGCTCTGCACAGGAGCTTCGACCCTAGCATCTGGCTGTTCACATTTAGAATGCATAAAACTTGTTTGTTCATTTCATCAGCACTGTTCAAAACTCTGGTATCAGCAGTGAACAAGATGACAAAACTGCTGCCTTGTTGAACCCAACATAGCAGGGGAGACAGATAAATGTGGGAAACACAACAAGAGGAGGTGTTGTGGCAGCTCACAGCCTGGATAAGGGTTCAAAAAGTCTTCCTTAAAGATATAATTTCAGAGCTGAGTTTTGATGATGGAATTACCTAGGAGCTTGTTACGAAAGAAGATCTCTAGCCCCAACCTCAGAGAATCTTATTCGCTAGATCTGGGGTAGAGTCAAATATGATAGGTGATCCTAATGCAGGGCTCAATATTTTTGCTTTCACTAAATGGATCTCAGATGTTGGACTTTCTCTATATCCTGATCCAGGAGGCTCAAACCATGAATAGCTTCATTGAGATGTTATAACACGCATGATACTTAAGAAAAACACTATTACAATAACTTAGTGCTGTTCTACCACATTACATGGTTCTTGAATGATTCAGAGAGCTACTTTGGATGGGCTATGGTTAGAAGCTGTTTGGGAAGTTCCCGTCAAAAAGTTGAATAATATAAGAACGTGCTTCCATAGATTACTGAAGAATGAGTGAAGCTTTTCCCCCTTAATTTCTCCACCAGTTCCATCAACTTCCTGCCCTTGACCCCCACTGCTTTCCAAGAATACGGGGCTCAACTGCTTAATCCCTGTGCAGAAATTTGGGCTGAGGATACTTTTAATTCCTGTGTAGAATTAGCTTCTCTGCAAAACTAGGTGCTAAATGATGAGAATATTGTTTAGATCTTTTTACTACAGGTTGCACGTACTATAGTAGAAATAGCATAAAATTTGAAGCCATTCTTATCAGTGAATATTTACCTGCTTTGCAAAGTGCTCAGAAAACAAAGAATAAGACCTTGACCTTGATATCCAGAAGCTCACAATTGAGTCGAGGAGACAAATCATTTTAATAACAATGTGGGAGTGAAATGGTATAGATCTTACAGGTTACTGTGGACAGGAAATGAGACAGCCAAACCCAGAGAGAGGCCTCACAAAGAGAAAAGCCCTTAGCTGGGACTTAACAGTTGAGATGAAATTAACTGGGAAAGGAAAGTGAGGTTAGGGCACATTTTATTTCCATCTTTTATACTCTGTTTCATCGTGTGTGTGTGTGTGTGTGTGTGTGTGTGTGTGTGTGTGTGTGTGTGTGTGTCTTCCCACAGGGTGTCTTTATGGTCTTTAGCAGATTTGTCATCTGATAGAATCATTATTTATATATCTTCATTAACTTCGTATTTGTTTGGAATGAAAAGTCACTGATTTCTGGATTAGATGACCTAAAATCAGCAATTTACTCGGGGTTTCCTAATGGATCATGTTCAAAGCAGAAAACATTTATTTAAAAGAGCCTTGTCCTTTGAGGTAGCACCAAATCACTCCATTAGCTTGGTTTGAAGTCTCATTAGTGCACCATTGGTTGTTTTGGGTTGCAATATGGGCAAAGTGGATAATCACAGATGTGATGGCTTATTTATGGACCAGTCTGAGTGTTCAGAGAAGGATCAGATGGCCTTTCTCTGTTCCTAGAGAACCACAGTCTCTCCCTTTCCTCCACTCCCTCTCCTAGCAGCCCAGCTGTCTCTCTTTTTTGTTTGACGGCTGTTGACATACTCAACAACCCCGCTGAGGATCTAATGAAAACCAGGACTCTTTATTTAAGAAAAATGTGTGAGAGCAGATGAAAAGGATTAATATGGAAAGGTTCAAGATATCTCCCACCACCTTCCTGCCTCACAAACAGAATCCGCAGTCTAAGAGAAGCTTTTTTTTTCTCTCTCCAAAGATTTCTTTTTGTAGAAGAGAAGCTAAGTTGATCTACTTAGAAAGGGAAGAAGGGGTGGGGAGAAAAGCTTTGGCCTGTGGGGGTTAATGGAGGAGTATTTTTCCTGGGAGTTTCGTGGAGTAAGATCCTGGAATAACTGTAGAAAAGGAGTAAAATTGGCAGGAGAGCAAAAAATATTTCAGTAAGTGCTTCTACACACTCAGTGTTTGAATTTCTTGGAGCAGTAGGAGTGAAATATGGGGTTTCTTAATTTTTATTTATTTATTTTTGCCCTTACACTGTGCTTCTTGGATGTGTCAGAACTTTGAGACTAAATCATATTATGATTACATATGGATCCTCAGATGATTCTGGAAATATGGACTTGGAGAAATTGGGGATCACCCCTCAACCAAGCCTACCTGTAGACTTCAGTTTAATATCTGTCTTGGGGTATGGATTACTAAAATTATCTCCTAACTTGTCTTCCTATCACCACTTTTCCTTTTCTCCAGTCTTTTATGCATACTATAGCCACACAGCTCTTAAAATGTAAATTAGATTATGCTATTTTCTTGCTTAAATCCTTTTAATGGCTTCCCTATTTGCATGTTTCATAGGTTGAACTGTGTTTCTCAAAATTCATATATTGTTGTCCTGATCCCTAGTACCTCAAATGTGACTGTATTGGGGGATAGAGTCTTTAAAGAAGTAATTAATTAAAATGCATTGATTAATGTGGGCTCTAATCCAGTATGATTGGTGTCCTTAGAAGAAGAGCAGGTTAGGACACGGGAACAGAAAGAAGACCATGTAAAGACACTTGGAGAAGAGAGTCTTTTCAAGTCAAGGAGAGGAGACAGAGGGTATAATCCCACCATGAACTTGGAAAGAGGAAAGCTGGCAATATTGTGTGAACAGTATTGGTAACCACCACAGCAAACCTCTAGGTACACAGAAAGAGATTTCTATGTGTCTAGGCCCCCCAACCCTTGCCCCAGCTGGACTCTCGGCAGCCTGTCTAGACTCAGTTCTGGAAGGGCAGGGGCTGGGAGTGTTTTGGTCATCTTTGTATTCCCAGTGCAGAGTGTCTGACGTGTAGTAGGCAGTTACTAAACATTCATTGACTGAGTGAGCAAATGAATAAATAAGAACATCTATTGATTACTGTGTTAGTGCTCTCAGGCATTCCACCCTTTAATACTTATGAAATGTTTCAAGGCAGATTTTATTATCTTATGGATGTGCAAGCTAAGGTAGTTTGTCTAAGAAAATACCCTAAATATAAATAATCAGTGTATTCTCTTCATTTGGAGCAAAGAAGTAGGTGATTACATGTCTTGCCCTCTTTTACTCTTTTCATTGTGTGTTTTGAATGAGACATTTTGTGAGGAAAGGGCATTATCAAGAATACCTGCCATCTTTATTTTTTTTTTAAATTTAATAAATCTTTATTGTTCAGATTATTACAATTGTTCCTCTTTTTTCCCCCATAGCTCCCATCCACCCGGTTCCCACCCCACCCTCTGCCCTTCCCCCGCCACTGTCCTCATCCATAGGTGTACGATTTTTGTCCAGTCTCTTCCCCCACCCCCCACACCCCTTTTCCCCCTGAGAATTGTCAGTCCACTCCCTTTCTATGCCCCTGATTCTATTATATTCACCAGATTATTCTGTTAATCAGATTTTTTTATTCACTTGATTTTTAGATTCACTTGTTGATAGGTATGTATTTGTTGTTCATAATTTTTATCTTTACCTTTTCCTTCTTCTTCCTCTTCTTAAAGAATACCTTTCAGCATTTCATATAATACTGGTTTGGTGGTGATGAACTCCTTTAGCTTTTTCTTATCTGTGAAGCTCTTTATCTGACCTTCCATTCTGAATGATAGCTTTGCTGGGCAGAGTAATCTTGGTTGTAGGTTCTTGCTATTCATCACTTTGAATATTTCTTGCCACTCTCATCTGGCCTGCATAGTTTCTGTTGAGAAATCAGCTGACAATCGAATGGGTGCTCCCTTGTAGGTAATTAACTGTTTTTCTCTTGCTGCTTTTTTTAAAATATATTTTATTGATTTTTTACAGAGAGGAAGGGAGAGGGATAGAGAGCCAGAAACATCGATGAGAGAGAAACATCGATCAGCTGCCTCCTGCACAATCCCCACTGGGGATGTGCTCGCAACCAAGGTACGTGCCCTTGACCGGAATCGAACCCGGGACCCTTCAGTCCGCAGGCCGACGCTCTATCCACTGAGCCAAACCGGTTTCGGCTCTTGCTGCTTTTAATATTCTCTTTGTCTTTTGCTCTTGGCATTTTAATTATGATGTGTCTTGGTGTGGTCCACTTTGGGTTCCTTTTGTTTGGGGTTCTGTGCACTTCCTGGACTTGTAAGTCTATTTCTTTCACCAGGTGGGGGAAGTTTTCGGTCATTATTTCTTCAAATAGGTTTTCAGTATCTTGCTCTCTCTCTTCTTCTGGCACCCCCATAATTTGGATGTTGGTACGCTTAAAGTTGTCCCAGAGGCTCCTTACACTATCTTAATATTTTTGGGTTCTTTTTTCTTTTTTCTTTTCTGGTTGAGTGTTTTTTGCTTCTTTGTATTTCATATCTTTGACTTGATTCTTGCAATCCTCTAGTCTGCTGTTAGTTCTCTGTATAATATTTTTTATTTCAGTCAGTGTATGTTTAATTTCTAGTTGGTCCTTTTTTCATATCCTAAAGGGTCTCGCTAAGTTTATCGGCCTTTTCTAGAAAATTCTTGAAAAACCTTATAACCGTGGTTTTGAACTCTATATCCAGTCATTTGCTTTCCTCCATTTCTTTCATTTGTGATCTGTTTCTTTGTCTCCGCATTTTGGCTGCTTTCCTGAGTTGATAGAGTGGCTTTGTGTGCTAGGTGTCCTATAGGGCCCAATGGCTCAGCCTCCCCAGTTACCTGAGGTGGACACTCTTGGTGCATACCTTTGTGGCCTGTGTGCACAGTCTTGTTGTAGTTAAGCCTTGATTGTTGTTGGTATCACTGGGAGGAATTGACCTCCAGGCCAATTGGCTGTGAGGATCAGCTGTGTCTATGCTGGGAGAACTTCTGTGCTGAAGACACCCTTATGAGACAAGATTTGCAAAAGCCTCTGTGCTCAGCTTGGATAGGGTGGAGTCTCAGGGCAGAGCAGATATCATTGGTTTCCCATCAGCCCAACCCTAATAGGCCCCTGTGTCTCAGTTCCCGTGGTAATCGCTGCAAGCACTTCTGAGAGAAAGCCACCCTCGAGTTCTGCCTGCTGCCAGACAGTCCAGTTTCTCCCCGAATGAGTCTGGGTCCCCAGAGTCTTGCCCGGAACTGGAGTTCAGCGCAGTCAGGAGCTTTTGTCTTCCTCCCGCTTGAGAAAGCCAGCCGCAGACTCAGTTGCCTGTCCTCTCCGCACGTGCGTCTCAGTACCTCTGACTCCTGCAGCTCCTCTGAGTCTCAGTGTGCTTTTCTCTTTCCTTCTAGTTGTAGAATTTCCACTCAGCCAGCCTTCCTGTGGTTCTGGATGATGTCCATTTTGTCTTTTAGTTGTAGTCTTGAAATTGTTATGTGAGGCAGCAGTTTAGGTGTTTACCTATGCCACCATCTTGGTTTCTCCCATCTTTATTTTATTTTATTTTATTTGTGGACTCTTTACTTATGCAGTCTGAACATATTTTAAGGTATTTACTATTTGATTAAAAAACATTCTTTCTCAAACAAAGTTCTGTCTTTTTCTGTGTTGATAGGATTTGAATCAATTCTTTTTTCCAGAAGGTTGGCTTCTATTTGAATTTTAAACATAATCCAGATTCTAAAACAAACTTGTTAAAATTAATATTTCTTTTATTATCAGAGGCCAGGGTTAGAAGAAGAAGATGAGAGAAATATAGTTTTCTGAAATATTATTTACCATAGTGATCGTTGTTATTGAATGGGCTTCTCTTAGACATTGTCAAGTTGAAAATGTCAAGGAGAACTGGGTGAATAGTCCAAGGAAGGGAGATGGTGGAGGTCTCAACCCTTTGCCAAGCCAAGTGTTGTCCTAGGCCAGAGCTTACTAGTAAATGGGGCTAGCATGTTGGAGTCCCCTAACCTTCAGTTTCTTGATAAAACGCTTTAATATTATTGGTGTGATCAAGAGAGGGAGTCTTGCTCTGAGTCAAGCATTACTCTCTTGGATCAACTGAAAGGAAAAAGTCTAGATGGCTGATGACTGCATTGACAGTTACTGAGCGCTCCCCCGTCCCCACCTTCCGAATTTGGTCTCACTTTATTACTTAATGCCAATGGCCCATCTATAGCCTTGTGGTTAGGTAGTTACTGTACCTTAGTAAATCTTAAAGCTCAGCAGAAAACAATTTAATTAAGACAAAAGCGATAAATATGTTGTTGTTCTATTTGTCTTGCCTACAAAGACCATAATTAAGGAATTATAAAATAGGCTCTTTGGAAAGAAGCTGATTTCCTAAACTGAACTACTGCTGAGCAATTCAGTGTAGTAAGAAAATCCAGCTGAGCTGTTATTCTAATTTTCCCATTTGTTCTCAGGATTACAATTTTGATGGTTAGTTTTCAACTTGAAAGTATCCTGAGAATTTCCCTCCTGATGTGCTCAGGTTAACTCTCAACACTATTTTATGGGCTATTAGTGCTACATACAGGGGATAACATTCTTCTAGTTTCTGGCACTTATCTGGTATTAGGGGTATTTGATTAGACCAATAATAAGCTCATATCTCTTTGTGTTATAATGAATTGCTTTCTTGTTTGTCCTTTCCATTGATTGGGAGATCGTTGAGGGTAAGGATTATAGCTTTTGCATTTTCCAATTAGTTTAACATTGCAACTTGAAATGCTACACTGCAGCTGGGACTCCATTGCTGAGTAGCAATGATGCAATGGGACTGACCCTGTTAGAGATGCTGGAATTAGCTGAGAGCAGCCTTTTCCTTGGTCCATGTGCACCAGCCCCTCATACACACTGCAAACCTGGGCTCTTGGGCTTCTCTCAGGTGTGTTAGAAATACCTTGGTCTGCAGTGTCTTCATTTTCATTATATCTGTAACCCATTGCTCCCTGACTATTCCTAATCCACTGTGCATGCTGGATATATGTTTGATGAGTGGACAAGTGAGGGTGTGTGTGGATACCTCAAGTACCTCTGTGCTGGTCTTGCAAATTTCCCATCATAATAATCTCTTCTTTTGGATTTGAGTATTATCTAAGAAGACCTAAATGCAAATCCCTCACCTGAGAATTATCACTATCTTTCATATCACCAAAGGCAGGTCTTACAAAGGATGATATAACTTGGAACAGAAACAGTTTGATGGGAGAAAGGAAGAAGAGGAACTAGAAAGACCCAAATTAGGGGTCTTCCCTCAGGATATCAGGATGCCAGGCTGGAATGGATTGTTGGTGGGGTCTCCAGGTATGAGGACCCTGAGAATGGGGGAATATAGAATATTATTAAAAGAAGGAGAGTTAAATGGAAAGGAGGGGCTGCCAAAGACCAATTACCAGCTCTCAGGTTTTACATAGGGAGCCCTATTTATCTTGCCTACAGCAAAGCTTGTGTCTAATGAGATCATGAGTGCAATGAAAACAAAACCATTAAATGCAGGGTTTCTGAGTGGTCTAAGAGAGTCCCAGCTGTCTAATTTACTCCTTATCTTAGGAAAGTGTATAAAGCAAAATCAAGGTAATTTTGGAATTAATGAATCGAACAAAAAACACACAGCAGGAAATACCCGCAATAGCTAATTGTTAGCTTACAGGGCACTAATAAACTAAAAGCTTATTTGCTTTACTGAGTATGAAACAGAAACCATCTATACTAATAAAAGGGTAATATGCAAATTGGTCACGACGCACTCACAGTAACAACCGAACAGCAGGCTGCGTGGGGCGACAAGGCCAGCAAGGGAGTTAGTGAGGGACAACCAAATGACTGACCAGCAGGCTGCCTGGGGCGACCAGGTTGGCAGGGGGGTTAGCGAGGAATGACCAAACGACTGACCAGCAGGCTGCATGGGGTGACCAGGTCAGTCGTGGTGGGGGGGGGGAGTTGTAGGTGACAAGGCCGGCAGGGGGGGCAGTTAGGGTTGACCAAGCCAGCAGAGGGGAACAGTTGGGGGTGACCAGGCTGGCAGGGGAGGCAGTTGGGGGTGATCAGGCTGGCAGGCAGAAGCGGTTAGGGGTGATCTTGCTGGTAGGGGGGGTAGTTAGGAGCGATCAGGCAGGCAGGCAGGTGAGCAGTTAGGTTCCAGCGGTCCCAGATTGCGAGAGAGATGTCCAACTGCCAGTTTCGGACATCCGCCAAGGGGTACCGGATTGGAGAGGGTCCAGACTGGACTGAGGGGACCCCCCTTGCCCCTGTGTACGAATTTTGTGCACTGGGCCTTTAGTCCTATATAATAAAACCCTAATATGCAAATCGACTGAATGGTGGAACAACTGGTTGCTATTACATGCACTGACCACCAGGGGCCAGATGCTCAATGCAGGAGCTGGCCCTTGGTGGTCAGTGTGCTACCACAGGGGGAGTGCTGCTCAGCCAGAAGCCCTGAGCCAGGCTCAAGGCTGACAAGCGCAGTGGACATCCCCCAAGGGGTCCCTGGACTGCGAGAGGGGGCAGGCTGGGCTGAGGGACGGCCCCAGTGCACAAATATCATGCACTGGGCCTCTAGTAAATGAAAATAATAGTTTACACATGCACTTCATAGTTTATAAAGCACCTTCATGTATATCTTTTCAGTATTCCAGTAGAGCAGGTAATTCAGTTGTTATTCCCCATTTACAGTTATGGGTGCTGAGGCTTGGAGAAGGTACTTGACTTGTACATCTTTATGTGACTAGTAAGTGGTGAAGGTTAGCTCAGAACCCAGGCCCTCCAGCTTGAACATGTGGATCTCAATAAAGTGAAGATCATGATGCTTATTTACAGGCTCATTTTCAGAGTTAGAGATAATGTATTTATGGTGTATACACCATGTCTGGCATAGAAATGGCACTCCGTAAGTGGAACCCAATATTAATAATTAATAATAATTATGTGATGTAAGCAGAGCTGACCCTATGCTTGAGACAGTGGCAAGGGTCACCTGCATATATTGTGGAGTGCCATAGAGGGCCTGCTGGAAACAACCAATTAGCAGCCTGCGGGTGCCCATATACTTTCATGAGTAACTTCTCTTTCTAAGAACACAGGGACCCAAGGAGCACAACATAGCCCCACGTTTTTGTGAGCTGCATAAATACTTTTCAGCACTATAATGTGCTTCTGCTCCCACACTAAAACACTGTAAATATCATAACCTCAGCTACAGCCAGGAAAATCTTAATAAACACCCGAGATGAGAAATAAAAGCCATAATTTACTTACTCTGTATCAGCTCAAACCCTCCCAATCTTTATTTAAACAACCAGCTTTACCAGGGTCAAAGCTGAATGCAAGAAGTACTCCTGGAAATGCTTAGATTAGGATGGCTGAGGAAGCAGAGGCTCTGGATGATTAAACCTGAACTGCTCTCCAGGAAAATGTAGGAGGCAGGTGCCCATCATATAAAGTAGGCATCATGATCTTCATTTTACTGGTAATGGGATTAGTGAGGGTAATTTATACACATCCTAAAATTAAGTCAGTTTAAATGTGGTCAGTTTCATGCTTGTATCCAAAATGTTAGTAATGGATGATTCCATAAGAAGTTAAAAATGTACAGAATTTTATTATTTCTTCTTGTATACCACAGTTGGTTAAGTCCTGTCTTAGTGAATGCACCTAATTATGCGGCCTCTCTGAGCATGATTTTATTTCTCAGGCCTCTGCTCCAGGTGGTAGGTATACTTAGAGTCTTTTTTTGGCCGGGGGAGGGGCTGCTTGGGAGCAAGAAGGACAGTCCTGTGCAGCTCTGATATCACATGGGTCCCTTTGAACATCCCATTTTGATTGGTTGAAGTTTTAATTTCCTACATCACTTCTAGATCAGTGAATCAAAAGGCTTCATGCTTCTGCTAAAAGGTAGACTCAGATCCAAAGGATTTATTTAACTTAGAGAATGCCCTTCAGGGAAGCACACCGGCTCTTTAAACTAGTATCTTAGAGTTGTTAGCAATAACTACTAGCCTGTTCTCTAATATGAGTAATTTCTCTCAGGAAGTGACTTGAGTCTTTGGGGACATCTGGCTCAATACACCATCAGCACAGCTGGGCTGAGGAAAAGTTGTATTGGTGAGGCAGCTTGACCTGGAGTTAGAAGACTGGGCTGGGGCCTCAGCTTTACCAGGCAATCAGCTGTATGCCTTTGGCAAGTTATCCTATCTTATTAGCACCTCAATTTCCTTAATTTGAATTTACATTTATAATTAAAGATTTAGCTGCTTAGATAATGGACCACAAATCCTCTAGTGCTGTGGAATGATCCTTAAAAAACGTTTACATAAAATATCTTAGTTTCCTAATCCATACACTGAGAGCTTGTCGTAACCAGTGTTTTTAGTTGATTAATTTACTTTTTTTTTTGTTTTGTTGTTTTTGTTGAAGGCAATGGGAGAGCTTAGGTTTCTTCTCATGCAGTTACAGTGAGGACTGCTCCCCTTTAAAAAATTTCCAAAAACCACACGGACAACAAACAGTCCTGTGTAGCAGATATGTTTCATGACTATTTGGAGGTAATGGAGAGAGGAGAGAGCGTGTTGTATTGTTACATTTAAACACAGAGGAGTAAACTGCTTGAAGTGGAATATTAGACATCATTATGTTCAAATTCTCTGGCCACTTCCACCCTCTGGTGTCTTCTCATGGCCTTGCCAGTGGCTCAGGCCTGGGGCTCCCCCAGAATGTCCTCCTTTATCCCACAGCAGTGTAGCCCAAATCTGTGTCTGACTCGTCTTGCATGGGAATATTAAACACTTCTGTTAATTTATTATAAAGGCTAATTTAATTAACTCTTCTCTGTTTAAATATCTCCCTTCTAGGTTCTGCCCAAGGTGAGAGTGGTGGGACTTACCTTTAATAACCAAAAAAGTGTATTAAGGTGTTTCCACAAATGCAAAAGAATTTAGTGTGTGGAAGAAGGTTGTGTGTGTGTGTGTGTGTGTGTGTGTGTGTGTTTGTTTTCATAGCACTTGGTTTACTCTGTGAATATATTTACCTTGTTCTCCCTATAGTCCATGCTCCATTAAAAGCACAAGTTAGATTGTGTCTCCTTTCCTTAAAACTTCACACAGTTCAGAGTAAAATTCAAAGTTCCTGATGTGGCCTGCAGGGCCCAAAGTGCTTCTGTCTTTGCCCTCTGAACTCTGACCTGCCATGACCCTTCCCTTCATGGAGCTCAAGTCACAGTGGCTTCTTGGGACCAGCCAAGCTCCATAGCACATCAGGGCCTTTGCAGTTCCCTCAGATAGCCAGGCACCAGCTTCCCCTCACTTCTTCCAGGCCTCTGGTAAATGTCTCAGGACCAGGGAAGTCTTCTGTGACTGCTTGGTAGAATTGCACCTCCACTGTTTCTTTACTTGTTATTATTTAATCACTTGTATAATTGTATATTTATTTTTTGTTTCCCACACTAGAATAAATGTTCTAAGAGTAGAGTGTTGTTATGTTTTCTGGCTCAGTGCTCTTTCCAAATCTCCTATACCAGTGGTCGGCAAACTGCGGCTCGCGAGCCACATGCGGCTCTTTGGCCCCTTGAGTGTGACTTCCACAAAATACCACGGCCTGGGCGAGTCTATTTTGAAGAAGTGGCGTTAGAAGTTTAAGTTTAAAAAATTTGGCTCTCAAAAGAAATTTCAATTGTTGTACTGTTGATATTTGGCTCTATTGACTAATGAGTTTGCTGACCACTATCCTATACCATTGTCTTATATAAATTAATCCCTTAGAATGAATGAATGAATGAATGAATGAATGTATTTAGCCAACACATTTTTTCACCTGATATTTTTTCCACTGATTTTTTTTTTTAAAAGAGAGTGGAAAGGAGGGGTAGAGAAATAGAGAAAGAGGGAGAGAGAGAGAAAGAGATAGATAGATAGATAGATAGATAGATAGATAGATAGATAGAGAGAGAGAAATGAGAGAGACACATCGCACATCGATGGGTTGTGTCCTGCATGCATCTCCACTAGGACTGGGCACAAACCTGCAACCCAGGTACATGCCCTGACAGGGAACAGAACCTGCGACCCTTTGGTGCACATACCGACACTGAGCCACCCTGGCCAGGACCCAATAGATTTTTCTTGAGCACTTTTGTGTGCCAAAGCACTTTTGTCTGCAGATGATATTGTGAGAATAAGTTATGCCAAGATCTCTCCTTAAATGCAATGCTTTCCAAATGTAAAGCATGGTTCCTTTATGTTCCTCATTTCCTCTTTCTTTTTTTTCTTCTCACTTCTAGGTACCAAGAGGCCCACTGCTCTATATCAGGAATTGGTCAACTTTTTCTGTAAAGAGCCAGATGGTAAATATTTTAGGTTTTATCGGCCATATTGTCTCTGTTTCAACTACTCAACTTGGCCATTGCAATACAAAAGCAGCCATAAGCAGTAGGTAAGGAATGAATGCTACTGTGTTCCAACAACACTGGCCCATAGTTTGCTAACCCCTGCTGGAAAGAAAAAAGCTTTCTCACAAATCAATGCAAAATTTGTCAGAGCAAAGTGCGATACCTTTCTTTTAGTAATTGACATTTTAGCAGATCCTGAGAGAGAAAGCTTCATTTAACATGGACCAGTGACTAGTACAGTAGTCCTTCTTTATCTGCAATCTCATTACCCATGATCAACTGTGGTCCAAAAATATTAAATGGAAAACTCCAGAAATAAACAAGTTATGTTTTACATTGCACCCTGTTCTGAGTCACGTGATTAAATCTCATTCTGTCCAGCTCTGTCCCACCCAGAATGTGAATCATCCCTTTGTCTGATGTATCCACACTGCACATCCTCCCTAGTCACCGATGTATCCACACTGCACATCCTCCCTAGTCACCGATGTATCCACACTGCACATCCTCCCTAGTCACCGATGTATCCACACTGCACATCCTCCCTAGTCACCGATGTATCCACACTGCACATCCTCCCTAGTCACTAATATATTCACACTATACATCCTCCCTAGTCACTAATATATTCACACTATACATCCTCCCTAGTCACTAATATATTCACACTGTACATCCTCCCTAGTCACTGATGTATCCCTACTGCATATTCTCCCTAGTCACCGATGTATCCACACTGCACATCCTCCCTAGTCACCGATGTATCCACACTGCACATCCTCCCTAGTCACTGATGTATCCACACTGCACATCCTCCCTAGTCACTGATGTATCCACACTGCACATCCTCCCTAGTCACTGATGTATCCACACTGCACATCCTCCCTAGTCACTGATGTATCCCCACTGCATATTCTCCCTAGTCACTGATGTATCCACACTGCACATCCTCCCTAGTCACTGATGTATCCCCACTGCACATCCTCCCTAGTCACTGATGTATCCACACTGCACATCCTCCCTAGTCACTGATGTATCCACACTGCACATCCTCCCTAGTCACCGATGTATCCACACTGCACATCCTCCCTAGTCACTGATGTATCCCCACTGCATATTCTCCCTAGTCACTGATGTATCCACACTGCACATCCTCCCTAGTCACTGATGTATCCCTACTGCATATTCTCCCTAGTCACTGATGTATCCACACTGCACATCCTCCCTAGTCACTGATGTATCCACACTGCACATCCTCCCTAGTCACCGATGTATCCACACTGCACATCCTCCCTAGTCACTGATGTATCCCCACTGCATATTCTCCCTAGTCACTGATGTATCCACACTGCACATCCTCCCTAGTCACCGATGTATCCACACTGCACATCCTCCCTAGTCACTGATGTATCCACACTGCACATCCTCCCTAGTCACTGATGTATCCACACTGCACATCCTCCCTAGTCACTGATGTATCCCCACTGCATATTCTCCCTAGTCACTGATGTATCCACACTGCACATCCTCCCTAGTCACTGATGTATCCCCACTGCACATCCTCCCTAGTCACTGATGTATCCACACTGCACATCCTCCCTAGTCACTGATGTATCCACACTGCACATCCTCCCTAGTCACCGATGTATCCACACTGCACATCCTCCCTAGTCACTGATGTATCCCCACTGCATATTCTCCCTAGTCACTGATGTATCCACACTGCACATCCTCCCTAGTCACTGATGTATCCCTACTGCATATTCTCCCTAGTCACTGATGTATCCACACTGCACATCCTCCCTAGTCACTGATGTATCCACACTGCACATCCTCCCTAGTCACCGATGTATCCACACTGCACATCCTCCCTAGTCACTGATGTATCCCCACTGCATATTCTCCCTAGTCACTGATGTATCCCCACTGCATATTCTCCCTAGTCACTGATGTATCCACACTGCACATCCTCCCTAGTCACCGATGTATCCACACTGCACATCCTCCCTAGTCACTGATGTATCCCCACTGCATATTCTCCCTAGTCACTGATGTATCCCCACTGCATATTCTCCCTAGTCACTGATGTATCCCCACTGCATATTCTCCCTAGTCACTGATGTATCCCCACTGCACATCTTCCCTAGTCACTGATGTATCCACACTGCACATCCTCCCTAGTCACTGATGTATCCACACTGCACATCCTCCCTAGTCACTGAGTAGCCATCTCAGTTATCAGATGGATCACAGAGTTTGTGTTCATGTAACTCTTATGTACTTAATAATGGCCCCAAAGCACAAGAGTAGTGATGCTGGTGATTCAGATGTACCAAAGGAAGCTGTAAAATATATGTATGCATAGGAAAAAACATAGTACAGTCTGTGTACGGGTCAGTGCTATCTGTGGTTTCAGGCATCCCTGGGGGTCATGGAATGTAGCCCATGAGTAGGGGGGGGGGTGGGGGATAATGAGGGGATAAGGACACATATGTAATAACTTAATCAATAAAGAAATTAAATAATAATAATAAAAAAATAAAGATAAGGGGATACTAGCATAGTGGGATTTGATGAATCAGCAAAATGTCAGAGGGGAGTTTAGTTTGGGGGGAAGGGAACTTTCCCAGTCAACCTCAAACTATATTTATTTTGCTCAAGTGAGGCTCACCCCATTCCTCAACAAAAGAAGAGTCAGTCTAAAGAGATTTAAAACAGAAAACAAATGGGACAGTAACCAAATCACTCCAACTTCTATTAACTTCAAAGCGGTGTGACGAGTACATGTTCTTTTGTGATCAGGTTTTAATACCTTTACCACTGATGACCTGTGGCATCTGACAGTTAGAGGGCTGCATTTGCTAGGACTGTTATACATCTCCTAGGGATTGCATCTCCAAATATCAGGCTGGATTACCACACTGGTCTGGGCAGTTTTATCTCAGGTTCAAATTCCAAATTGTTGTTTTATGGTTTATTTTTCATGGCATTATTTGCCAGAAAAAGCAGTCTGTGGTGAGCATGCTTGATAACTGCTGAATTTCTGGATCTACAGACTGGCTTCAAACTGTGTGTCCACAAGAGAAATTGTACTAATGTAATTGTTAAAGTATAGGTAAGATGCTGTGTTGCATATGTTCACTGTCTTATGTCAACTCTGTTAATTTGAATCATACTGATATCTGGCAGGGCCGGAACACATTTTTGGCTACTCAATATGTATGTGCATACGTGTAGTATTTCTTTTACAAAAAATACTAGAGGGAAAAAGAGCTTATGAGTCAATGTATTTCACAAAGTGGAGTTTCCACATATAGATTACAGAGAAAATGTGCCTCATTAGTAAGATGTTATTGTATTCTGGTAACCAAAATTAAAAACATATGTAGGAAATGTTCCATTGCTTTTTCAGGATTCGAAGTTCAGTCTGGACTATGGGTTGATATTTAAATTTTAGTGTTTGTTCTTCTTGAGTGATAATCAGCTTTTAAGATGGTATTTCCTGATGAAACTTAAATAGTAATGTAATGCTGCTGTAGAGATTTGGTTTCTTGGGTTTGATACAGAATGGATTTTTTTTTTAAATCGCAAGGCTGAATGAAGCACACACTTGGTAAGAAGCAGGGAGACCAGCAAGGCTGTGCCAGAAAGGAAAATTTATTTTGGAACATTGTCCTGTTCAGTGAGAGGGGGAAATGGGGAAAGGTGGAGGGGGTGTTTTATGGAAAAAATGACTTTCTTAGCTTAAATAATATTAATAATAAGTTATCCAAAGGGTTATAAGGTTATCTGGGCTTTTTTCTTTGGCTGGTTGCATGTAATTCTTTACCAAGAGGAAAAATATTTTCAATTTCATTGCCCAGGAAAGAAATTTCTATGTATTTCTGATGACAATATTACAAATATATACACTTCAAACAGGATCAGACTGATCACTCACACATCTCAAATTGCTTTTATTTGTTCTTTTTCCTTCAGCACCTTTCCCTTCTCCTGTCTTTCTTCACCTTCTTTTTGCTTGAATCTGTTATAAAAAATAGTGACATTAGGCAAATAATTAGTTTTAAAGTGATATTTTATGTAACTAGACACTTCACATAATGTGGACATTAAGTGCAAAGCCAAGTAGTTTTGTTAACATGAACATAAGCCCTTCCTATTTCTAGAACAAGATGTATTATGTAAAACCCTGATTGTTTTCCCCTTTTGCATCCAAGTTAGCTCTATTATGTTAGTATCAGCAGATGGGTTTAATTTGAGTAATTTTTCACTTTGGACCACCTCATGCTTTTTCCTGAGAGCCAAAAATGAGAGTGAGCTCATAGAAGGAATTGCATAAATGATACTCCTTAGGATTGTTTGAGAACTTGAGTGGTTGTACCCAGCGGATAATAAAATAAAAAAATAAGCAACAATGAAACATTATCACAAACCCCCCAAAGCTCTTTTCCATCTCTGGATATTATAAGAGCTACATCAGATATTTTGACTAATATGTTAACTGGAATTTAAATTTAGAGTATATTTTTTAAATTGAAGTTGAACATTTAAAATTATGCATATTTTAAATAATATAATACTTTTCATTTTGATTTAAAGATTTAACAGCATTTTCATCTTCATTATTTAACTGACTTATCATGCCAACCTTATGAGATAGGCATAGCGTCTCCGGTTTACTAGAATAACAGCCCCCAAAGGTTAACCCAATCACTGGCTAGTGGGAGTAGAATTAGACCTAAAAATCAGACAGGAATTGACAGTCAAATGTGACTGCAACATTGTGACATTGGGCATATGCTGTGTGAATTTTTGTGTTTTATTTCAGAACGAATCCAAGGTGGTAGCTTCTCTAATCTAGATTTAATTGAATGAAAACATCAGAAATAGCTAAAATATTACATTCCTCATGGGCAGATACCTAACATAGCACTATTAAAAGCTCCAATTAGAAAAACGGACATATCATCTTCCCTACTTTGACAAAACAACGAAAATGTGTTTCAGTTAAAGTTTCCACATTGACAACTACTTGTGGAATGATGTTGTTCATAAGTTTGAAGCTGTGCATGGTAGGCACTGCTTCTTCGCACTGGCAGCCGAGCCTTACCTTTTCCCTCTGGCCATGTGGGAGGGACAGTTCTCTGTCTCTAGGTGTGGCCATGTGACCTGCCGTTGCCAATGAAACATGAGGAGAAGGACATCTGGATGGAAACTTTAAGAACCGGGTGTTCCCTGTGCTCTGCCTTTCCCTTTGGCAGTCATGGAGGCACATGTTGAGATGAAGATGCGATTACACTGAAGCAGCCAGGAATGCCCAGCCAACATATGGAGGACAGCTGCCTGGAGAGCATCTGGAACCAGCAACCCAGCAATGGACTCTTTGAACAAGAAATAAACTCTTGTGTTTTATGTCACTGAGATTTTTGGTTACCATAGCAACCTAGTCTCTCCTGATCAATTAAAAATGAAACTGAATGTAGTGAGCTAACACAGCATTTTAATTTCCAAAAGGATCCCTCTGGGCCATGGAGCACTATTACCTCTTTTAAACGTGCTCTTTCCCCTGCAGGCCCCCAAGAAACAATATTTTTGAGCAGCGTGCGGCCATAATATCATAGAGTTATTGAATAATAAATTGGTCGAGTCTAGAATCATGAAGGACAAATTGTTCAAAACTTTTTAAAATCATCTTTCTAATGAGGTCAAGTTTATATTTTGAGAATTAAAAACCTATCTAACTAAACATTCAATTACAATTTATCATTAATTACCAATAGCATCTCTTTGAAGATATGTCAATGAATCAGCTCAAAGCTTATTAACTGTATAATACATGTATGTATGTATATGTATGCATACACATATTTAAATAGTAAAAGTTATCGTAAATATTTTAACTTTTCTAATAATATGCAGAGTGCCATAAAACAAGTGACCACTCCGGGGATTTGCTGCCTTTCAGAGGAGAGGTAATAACTAGAGCATAAGCTCCATGCTCCAGGCCAGGCACATAGAGGAGGACTTAATTGTAGAATAAATAAGCCAATGGCAAGAATTCATGTAGTTGTGCCCCCAGAAAGTAAAAGGTGCAGTGTGGATGCCTGCAGGGGACTCTGCGTTCTAAAGCACCCTGAGAAGTGAGACGGCAGATGAGCCAATCTATGGATGTGTTTGTGGAGAACTAAGATAACTCCCTGTGCGTGGTAGAAAAAGCACCGCATTTGGAGACCGGGGATCTGAGTTTACACTTCTGATTAACTCACTACTTGAGAAAATCAGTTGACTCCTTTGAGACTCAGTTTTCTCATAGAAGAAGGCATCTAGTACACTGTCTCACAGGATCCTGAACTTGGGGTCTACCTGGAATCCCTTAGAATTATATGCAGTCTTGGAGTGTGATATGTATATATGTTCTTTTCCAGAGTTGAGAGTCAATAGCTTGCCTCATTCTCAAAGGGGTTAAGAGCCCAAATGGTTAACAATAAGTGGCACAAGCCTGTTATCATGCAGCTTCCAAATGCCAGAGAAGAGAGAGCAGAGGTTGGGAGTGAGGAGGTACTTTTATCTCCAAACATCTGTTTACCTGACATTGTGTGTTTAGTGGCTAAGCTAGGCCCAAGGACCAGTTTTAAATGTGGAACAGGAAAGTCAGTATAAAGCATCAACGATTTGTAGTGTACACGAGGTCAAAGTCTTTACCCCACAGCTTATTGTGAAGACAAACAGTGTGATCAGTCCCTTGAGTTGCTTTAGAGCAGTGGTCGGCAAACTCATTAGTCAACAGAGCCAAATATCAACAGTACAATGATTGAAATTTCTTTTGAGAGCCAAATTTTTTAAACTTAAACTTCTTCTAACACCACTTCTTCAAAATAGACTCGCCCAGGCCATGGTATTTTGTGGAAGAGTCACACTCGAGGGGCCAAAGAGCCGCATGTGGCTCGCGAGCCGCGGTTTGCCGACCACTGCTTTAGCGAATCATTCAGAGCTGCGTGACCTGAATCAGCTGGGCCAGGAGCTCCCTCCTCCCTCAGTGACAGTGGCTGTTTCTGACTTCAGGGTCGCTCAGCACCAGGTCCTGCAAGGTTTCCAGGTTTGGGAAGCTTTTGTTTCCCCACACTCCTAACCAGCCGGCATCCATGCTGTCTGGCACCTGAGCCAGGTGTTCATGTCCCCTGTAAAGATGCACTCATGCTTCTCCCATAAAAAGAGAGAGTTGTTTGGAGTTCTACACCAGGAGCACAGCTCCAGGGCACACTCAGTCCTGCTCCAGCTGCTGAGTGTCACAGGAGACTGCAAGAAAGGGAACCCTGAGCCCCACTGACTCTGGGACCTATGAGTGACAACTGCTGATATTTGCCCGAGCCTGTTGCCTGACACCTGTCTCCATTAAAAATGTAATCCTAGTAACAAAACTGTGAGGTAGACAAACGTCTTCTTTCTCCAGGAAAGGGGGCTCAGCTTAACTGAGTGGTCACAGGTTGTAACTGCAGGGATTTGCCAGAAATCAAAAGCTGGCTATCCTACTCAAATCTGGGATTCTCTGCCCTGAAGCCTGGTTCCTTCCTCGTTGAATAATTTTGAACTTGTCCTTTATTTGTAAAATTGAAAAACAGTAACAATAATGTCCATGTCACAAATTGTTGTGGGGATTAGCCATTAGATGTATAAAAGGGCTTTGTGAAGGAGAAATATCATCTCCACATAGGAGTTAACCTGGTACTTGTCCATGTCACCATGGAATTTATTCCAACAGCCATCTAGGAACAAAAATAGAAACCTGGAGGAATATGAGCACTTGGGACAAAGATGCAGATACTAGAAAGGAGGAAAAGGATGCTTTGGGGGAGGGAGGGAGAGGTTTTCAGACTTTTCCTAAATAGCAATTGTCTCCAGGCTTAGCACTGATGGGAAACAAGAAGAATCAGTTCAACTGCTACTTGAACTCAAGGCTCACTCTTCCTGCCCATGTGCTTGGGCCTCAGCCACACAAGGCAGGAAGACCACAAGAGTGCCTGACTGGGGTCGGCAAACATGTCCTCCTGCTGCGGGGCTAACATCGGGGTGCTTGGCAGAGCTGATTGCTCCCTCACATGCAGGCTTGTCAGTGCCTCCTTTCCCACTGAGCGGGCGTTTCTGCCATCTCACCACATCTGCTTTTCCACTGGGGGTTAAGTTTTGTTAAAATCAAAAACATTTTTTTTTTTTTTTTTTTTTACCAATGTTTTGCCTGGACCATTGGGCAAAGCTAAGGCCCGAGAGAGCTGACTGGATGGCAAAAACAAACAATAAACCTCACTTGACCTCAGAAAACATTCCCTGTCTCCACTTAGACCTGTGTGGTCAGAGGTGCTGAAACTGTGAGTGTGAGAATGTTTCCAGGCTCCCTCCCTGCCCTTGTCCCTCTGTGCTCCCCAGTCTAGTCTAGACTTGTTCCTAGATTTTTGTGACTTAGAACCAAAGAGTTGGCAGAGAGGGCAAATTGGGGGGTTGGGGGGAAAGCAGAGACATAGAGCACCTGGGCTAGGGGTCGATGAGGAGGGTTTTGGAGGAACTGGTATGAAACAGAGGACCAAGAAGAAAGGGATATACACTGAGTGGCCAGATTATTATGATCTCTGAATGCATAATAATCTGGCCACTCAGTGTATATATATATATTAGAGGCCTGGTGCATGAATTCGTGCATGGGTGGGGTCTGGCCAGCCTGTCCAGGGGGAGGGGACATGGGTGGTTGGCCGGCCTGCCTGCTGGTCGAACTCCTGGTTGAGGGGACAATTTGTATATTAGCCTTTTATTATATAGGATATACACTGAGTGGCCAGATTATTATGCGTTCAGAGATCATAATAATCTGGCCACTCAGTGTATATGAGAGGTATTGCTGGAATCAGATTCCTTTAATATCTTTTAAGAGATGTAAGTAAACAATGGGATTTCTTTTAAAGCTAATTTTTCAGCTGTGAGACTGTTTTCTTGAATGCAACTTGTCTTGGAGACTGATTCATGTAGGTTATTGGTTCCATAGGGTCACAGATGAATGTCATGTGTCAGAGTTATCACCCACACCCCAAATCTAAGTCCATCCAGTCATCTCTGAAGCTTCAACATTCATTCTAACACTGTTGGGTGCTTCCTGCACCTAGTTCATACCTACCCAGCTTCCTTCTCTGGCAACCTTTTCTGTTGTGCCTTTTAGAAATATCTTTCTTCTACCAAATCTTTGCCCTGTCTCAAACATCTCTACAGAATCCTCTCTCTAGTTCACATTTCCATGGACAACAGCCTTTCTGATAGGAACAATGCCTCTCCTTCAGGGCCTCTCATCTCAGGCTGAGTATCTTCCTCTGAAGGTAACACGTGTGTGTGTGTGTGTGTGTGTGTGTGTGTGTGTGTGTGTGTGTGTGTGAGAGAGAGAGAGAGAGAGAGAGAGAGAGAGAGAGAGAGAGAGAGAAAGAGGAGTAGGTTAACTGTTATAACAAATAGACACACAATAGATGGCTCAAATGAAATAAAATTTTATTTTTTGCTCACATTACAATACTGGGTGGATGAAAAATATTGTGATGGGAATTTTGATATTTTGAGGAAAAAAAGTGATTATAGGGGGAGGATTCCTTTTGCTTTTGCCAAATCCTTGACCTGCTGAACATACCAGCCCTGCTGAGTTCTTGGTCCTGACCCACTGAATGTGCCAACTGTACTGGTTGAATCCTCCATCCCAGCCCTGCTGAACACAGCGGCTGTGTTCGCCTCTTTCACAGCCCCAACCCCATGCACCACTCTGGCTGCCTGGGCCTCATCAATCACATAGACTGCTCTGACCTTAATGGTCATACTGGCTGGATCCCTGGCTCTAGACTTGCCTGCATCAAACTGGCTATAACCTGCCGGGTCCCTAAACACAGACCCTCTGACCACACCACTTGTGCTACAAACCGTGCTGCAACCTCTGTTGCAATGCTTGAACTGCTGCTACAGACAGTAGTTCTATTTGTAATCAATGGATTTGTGCCCTACAAAGACAGGAATTCTAACACATTTTCTTTTGGACATGGAGCTATAATTATGCATGGCGTCTTATAGAATAGACTTTTAACAGAAGAGAATTTCTTTCTGGATTAGGCATTGCTGAGAACTAAATCCTCCATTTATAATTTAACTTAATTGATAATTAGAAACATTTACTACAAAACAGCTTCTGGCTCTGTACATTTTTTTCTTTATTGATTAAGGCAGTGATTCTCAACCTTCTAATGCCGTGACCCTTTAATACAGTTCCTCATGTTGTGGTGACCCCCAACCATAAAATTATTTTCGTTGCTACTTCATAACTGTAATTTTTCTACTGTTATGAATCGTAATGTAAATATCTGTGTTTTCCGATGGTCTTAGGTGACCCTGCTAGTGGTTCTTAACCTGTGGGTCACAACCCATGGGTTGAGAACCGCTGTTGTAAAGCCTAAGACCATTGGAAAACACAGATATTTACATTACGATTCATAACAGTAGAAAAATTACAGTTATGAAGTAGCAACGAAAATAATTTTATGTTTGGGGGTCACCACAACATGAGGAACTGTATTAAAGAGTTGTGGCATTAGAAAGGTTGAGAACCACTGGATTAAGGTATTACATATGTGTCCTTATCCCCCCATGCCCCCCCACCCCCACTCATGCCCTCACCCTCCTGGTGTCTGTGTCCATTGGTTATGCTTATACTAGAGGCCTGGTGCACGAAATTCATGCACCAAGGTGGGGGCGGGTTCCCTCAGTCCAGCCTGCACCCTCTCCAATTGGGGACCCCTTCGGACATCCTTCTCGCAATCTGGGACTGCTGGCTCCTAACCACTCACCTGCCTGCCTGCCCAATCACCCCTAACTGCCTCTGCCTGCCAGCCTGATCACCCCTAACTGCCCTCCCCTGCTGGCCTGGTTGCCCCCAACTGCCCACCCCTGCCGGCCTGATCTCGCCCCCAACTGCCCTCCTCTGCTAGCCAATTTGGTTCTGATTGGTTGGTTTCTATGCCAGTCAGCGTCAAAAGCTCTGCCTCCTAGGCAGCCATTGGCTCCACACAGCACCCAGATTTGGTTCTGATTGGCCGGTTTCTATGCCAATCAATGTCAAAAGCTCTGCTTCCTAGGCAGCCATTGGTTCGTCACAGCACCCACATTTGGTTCTGATTGGTCAGTTCCTATGCCAGTCAGCATCTCTGGGCCTATCAATGGGGCCTGATCAGAAAGGCGGGGCTGATCAGCAGCCCTTGTGGAGGCCTGGAGAGAAATGGAGGTGCGGCTGCTGGCCAGACTGGGAGAGAAAGAGAGAGGCAAGTGCTGATCAAAAGCTTGCCTCAGAGGCAATGGATCAGTCCCTGCTCCTCTCTTCAGGCCTCTCTCTGGCACTGATTCACAGCCACCTCAGCAGTCAGTGCTGGGGCACCTCACCAGTTGGTCAAGCCTCCAGTTGGTCAAGCCTTGGTCGTTGCTAGTTGTTATGACCCAGGGTTTTTATATATTAGGATGCATGCATACAAGTACTTTGGTTGATCTCTCCCCCTTGCCCCCACTCTCCCCTACCTTCCCTCTGACATTTGACAGTCTGATTGATGCTTCTCTGTCTCCGTTTTTGTTCATCAGTTTATGTTTATTATATTCCACAAATGAGTGAGATCATGTGATATTTATCTTTCTCTGACTTACTTATTTCGCTTAGCATAATGCTCTCCAGGTCCATCCATGCTGTTGCAAATGGTAGGAGTTCCTTCTGTACATTTTAAACCTTATTTTCCCTTCATCTCCACATACTTCTGTGGCTGGGAGGTGTTCACATCCCAATGTGATGTCTGGTCCTGCACTTGAGTGTCGTGATGCTGGCACAGTGGGTGTTCCTGCTCTGATGATGAGCAATAACTCGTGACATGTGCAAGTGATTGTGAACCACATAAATATATTCCTTTAAACCTCAACTACATACATCGCCAACTCAATGTTTCTTGGATTTCAAAATGCTGTGAATATAACTTTTATAAATTGTAATACATTTTGTAAAAATGTCTGACTCTGGGAACACATTGCTAGGGGCCTTGAAGCTAAAACTTTTTTAGCTTAAATTGCTTCCCTTGGCATCAGCAAGGTGCGGCGGCGGGGTGGGGGGGGAGCAGAGAGGGAGTGGTTAGGAGAGAAGGGCGAAATGGTAGTGAAAAACCAAGGATGGGGCAAGTTTCAAGGAAGAAATATTAACCGGGAACACATTCCACAGAGAACCTAAGCGAGGTAAGAACTTGAATAGAATTCTGGTAGACGCAAGGTCATTGCTGACCTCACTGGACATGGGCAGATATTCCATTTGTTTGTCCTCTTTCTCTTTTCTAGAATGGCTCCTAAAACTCCAGGAATCAGGAAGCTGCTGCTATTAGCTGGCAAACATGATTAGATGCTTTAAGATGAAAGAAGCTTCATGAATTCTGAGAATGTGTTCTAAGAGAGTTTGGGAAACAATTCTGTTATAAAGAAGAAGGTTATGTTGTTGATTAGAGAGCCCTGATAGCAACAATCTACATAACAGCCCCACTGGTGAATTTGTGGGGCCAGCATTTTTGTGGATGTTGCCCCATAACAAATTTCCTTGAGTATGTTGATGTTTTTTTCTTTCTTTCTCAAGTGTATTTATCATTTCTAGAAGTGTCATTTGGGTCTTTAAAAAAATCTCTCATTTTTTCTTTGCCTCATGTTCATGTTTTCTTCTACCTTTCGAACTTAAAAATCATAGTTATACTAATTATTTTAATGTCCTTTTCTGACAATTCCATCATCTCTATGATTTTTGAATCTGAATCTATTACTGGTATTTTTTGGTTGGGTGCCAGACTTTGTGAACTTATGTTATTGGATGCTAGACTTAGTCATATTTCTGTCTTTCTTTTTTTTTGTTTGTTAATCCTCACCTGAGGATACTTTTCCCATTAATTTTTAGAGAGAGTGGAAGGGAGGAGAGAGGGAGGAAGGAAGGGAAAGGGAGGGAGGGAGAGAGAGAGAGAGAGAGAGAGAGAGAAAGAGAGACATTGATGTGAGAGACCTTGGTTGCCTCCCAAGGCGCCAGGACTGGGCCAGGGATCAAACCTGCAACCCAGGTACATGCCCTTGACAGGGAATCAACCCAAGACCATTTGGTGTGTGCGCAGATGCTCTAACCACTTAACAACACAGGTCAGAGTGACTTGGTCATATGTCTTTCAGTGGTGCTAGACTTTGTCTAGTATGCAATTAAGTTACTTAAAATCAGCTCGATCCTTTTGAGGCTTGCTTTTAAGCTTTATTAGGGCAGGTCGAGAGCAGTCTTTAGTCTAGGGCTAATTTAGCCTCAGTCCTGAGATGATACCCTTCTGAAGATTCTACCTAGTGCTTTGCCATTAGGACATTTTCCCATCCTGGCTGGTGGGAACACAAAATATTCCCAGCACTGTGTGAGTTCAGGGAATTATTTGGTCTATTGGTTCTTTGCCTGGCCCGGGGCAGTTTCCTCTCATGCATGCTAAGCTAGTCACATTGTAACTGGCAAGATTGGAGGGGACCCTCTGCATTCTCTCTGTGCAGCTCCCTCTTTAGTATTCGTTCCCACAGATTCTAGCTTCCTTGGCCTCCCTGTACTCTGAAGTCTGTCTCCTCAACCCAGGGATACCACGCTGATCTCTGTTCAGGTCACCCCTGCTCTTTGCTACAGCCTGGAAATTCTTCTAGGCAGTAAATAGGACTCATCTGTTTCTATTTTCCCAGGGATCAAAGTTTCACATGGCTTGCTGTCCAATGCCTGAAAACCATTTTTTCCCCCTTATAATTTGTTTGGTTTTCCAGTTGTTTAAGGTGGAAGGGTAAACCAGTCCTTGTTATTCCATCTTGGCCAGAAGGGAAAGTTTATGACATGTTGATTTTTGATTGATGGCTAAGAGTAATATGTTTCTCCACAAATATTCTTAGAATTTATTGTTTCTTAAACATATAAACAAAGACTTGTCATGAAAATAACTTGTTTTCTACTTCTTCCCAGGTCTAAACCTCCCACAGTGGAACATTTTTCTTCTCATTATGTTGACTGATTTTTTTATTTTTTTATTTTCTTTTGGTAAAGAATGAGTTTTCAGGAAGATCTATAGAAAAGCAGATTGAAAGAGTAGGAATCCAGTTTGGACAGTCCTTGGCTTCTTGAAAGAAATATCTCCAACTCATAATTAGTTTTTACCATAGAGCGGTTTTCCTGAAAGATCTTCATTGGTTAAAAAATATATTGAACAAATGCAGGCCCCTCATATACCTCTTAGTTTATCCAGATTTGCTTTCCTGTGTTACTATAATCTATTAGAAACAACCCAGCCAGTCACATGTGAAAGTATTCATTTTATGTGTTCACTTACTAAGAACAAACCGAACTGTAAATTACAAACCAACAGCTTTCTAATGACTACTAGAGGCCTGGTGCATGAAATTCATGCACTTGGGGGGCAGGGGTCCCTCAGCCCAGCCTGTGCCCTTTGCAGTTCAGGAGCCCTCGGGGGATGTCTGACTGCCTCAGAGGCACGAGAGGCTCCTGCCATTGCGGCTGTGCTCGCCAGCTGTGAGCCTGGCTTCTGGCTGAGCAGCACTCCCCCTGTGGGAGCGCACTGACCACCAGAAGGCAGCTCCTACATTGAGCATCTGCCCCCTGGTGGTCAGTGCACATCATAGTGACCGGTTGTTCCGCCGTCCAGTCGATTTGTATATTAGCCTTTTATAATATAGGAAGGATAATTCCATTGCAACTATTAATTGTACAAGTGATTCCACCTCTGTTGATTCTAGAATAAGGAGCAACGGAGTGAGAGGTTCTGGGCAGTAATCACTGCCTAAGGTGCGAACACTGTGGATGTATATCCTAAATCTGGAACGAAACATTTCCAAAAATTGAAGCCTAAGAATATCCCTATGGAACATTTCTTTTTATATTGAACCATTTTAGAAACAGATTTCATAAAGTTCAATTTTTCTGCCCTACTTGTTTTTATATGAAAATTTTGAGTGAAAATTTTATTTATAGTACAGCTTTGAAGGAATTTCAGATTAGAAAGAGATTATAATTTTCACTAAGGAGTCAGGACAAAGGAATGCTATATTGGCCAGACATGCAAAATCATCCTTCATTTATTTGTCCAATATGTATTCAGGGTCCACTCTGTGTGACGCACAGTGCTAACAACACGGGGTATTGAAAGCAACCAAATAACCTTACTTTCTCAAAGAGAAGTGACCTGAATTTGATTGCCTTTTGAGTTACCTATTTAATATTACACAGTGCATTTCCCCCTTGATTTATGGACTAATGTGGGACACAGGGTAATTCTTCATGATATGCTAAAAATTGATCTTGAAGGTTCTGTTTTCATCTATAACTACTACATTAATTTTGGCTTTTTTTTTCTTTCTTTTTTTTTTTTTTGCCTCCCCACAAAGAAAGATTCTTTTCAATGATCTTCGCTTGTTAAATATTTAGGACTACTTTTCATATTCAAACAAAAGCTGCTTTATGTAACAATACTTTTTAGATTTTAAATGTCCTTGCCTGTTGTTTGGCATGGTTCTGCTGGGTTGTGTTAAGTCCAATTTCTAGACTGCCCTTAACTTTTTTGTATCTTGATCTCAACTCTGCCTGCCCAGTTTTGACCTATACTCCTTTTTCTCTGGCTTTCTGTCTGCTTGGCTGTTCCAATTTGAGTCCTAGCTCAGTTAAACTCTTTTGGCTCTTGAACCTTCTGCATCACTTCCCAATCAATGATTGGCTCACTCCTGGCACAGACTTTTCTGGGGATGGCTGTTCTGTAGTGGTGACTTATTCCCTTATTCCACTCATCACTGGCCTTTGGCACAAACCTGAGACAATGTAGCTGTGCCCCTTGGGGAAGTCTGTAGCCAGGATCAGGTAAATTCCTCTAGCTACTTTCTTATAAAGAGGGTTTGCTACTTACACTATTTTTGTATTGCTCAAGCTTTTATTTTGCATTACTACTTATGAAAACCTTTGGGCCATATGTATATTGGATTTATCCAGGTGCTCACAACTTGGTCCTGAAGAGTACAGAATGAAATCTCAACTCACTATCAACGATCTCATAAATTATTCTGGTCAGTGTAGCTCCACCACTTTCAAACCACTAGATTCCATTCAATGGTCTTTCTTGCTTTGAACACATTCTTTTTCCATCGTGTTTATTTAAGTATTTGATTAATTAGAACAGTGAAAAACTTGCTAGTTTAGATGTCTTATTCATTTTTTTTAAAACCCCCCCTTTTTTTTCAACCCAGCAGAACCATGCCAATTCTTCATGATATGATAAAAATTGATCTTCAAGGTTCTGTTTAAAATAATTCTGGAGAATTGAGTCATAAATGAGCTTATTAGGATAAATATTAGCAATGACTAGTTATTATTAACTAGTGTCCTGGTGCACGAATTCGTGCACATTGAAAGGAAATTAATTAGAAGAAATATTTTAATCTCGCTATTTGCCCTTTCTCTATAATAGAAGTGTTAACCAAATTCACGATTGACAATGACAGATTGGTGAAACACATACCAGCGATTGGCACCAGTGAAAGCTTTATATGTATCATGCATGCATGAGTCAACGTAGCCTTTTATACATATAGATAAACTTTTTGATTTAGACCTGCTTTTTGATTTAGCTAAACTTTTTCCAGCCCAGTGAAACACCCAACTTCTCTTTCAGGTAATTGTCAACAATACAGCAGTAAATATCAACATAAAGCAGATTATTATTATAGATCATGTGGGAGAAAAAAAGGTAAAATATATTCTTTGCAGTGAGAAAACCTTAAGTCATTTTCAAGTTCCACCATGTCTTACTTCTTTTCAGTCAGGTCAAGTTTCTAAACTTTCTAAATCTCCATTGTCTTGTTAATAAAAAGAAAATAGGATTCTACCCAGTCTCCTCCAGGACTTCGGTGAGGATCAAATGAGATGAGGCACAGGAAAAGGCTTCATAAACATTTGGTTGAACTGTAAAATGTTTGCACCTGACTATAAAGCAAGTCGTGTTCCTGGGCTGAAGAAGCTGCAAGGAGGCTATTCGCTAGGGAGAGGAAGCCGAGTGTTCCTTTGTGACGTCATTACCTGGTGCCCACAGCTACCATTTCCAGGCTGGGCTGGGCTGTGGGCCACATTTTGCGCCATGGGGCCTTGGCAGCATTGGCTGTGATTTGGTGGGGTGTCGCTCCCTGGTGGTGGCGGGGTCTGTGTCCCACTTGGGGGAAGCCAAGTGTTTGTTTGTTGGTGCCAGGTCCGCAGTGCCATTTATTTTTAAATGGCCAGTGCACGTCATGGCAGCTCTTGTGTTGAGCATCTGCCCCCTGGTGGTCAGTGCACATCATAGCTACTAGCTGGAGGGAAGAATGGACACTTAGCTTTTTATATATATAGACTAGAGGTCCAGTGCATGAAATTTGTGCACTGGGGGTGTGTCCCTCAGCCCAGCCTGTACCCTCTCCAATCTGGGACCCATTGGGGGATGTCTGACTGTGGGTTTAGGCCCGATCCAGTGGGATCGGGCCTAAACCCACAGTCGGACATCCCTCTCACAATCTGGGACTGCTGGCTCCCAACCGCTCACCTGCCTGCCTGCCTGATTGCCCCTAACTGCTTCTGCCTGCCAGCCTGATCTCCCCCTAATCACTCCCCTGCCAGCCTGATTGATGCTTAACTTCTCCCTTGCTGGCCTGATTGCTCCCAACTGACCTCCCCTGCCAGCCTGGTCACCCCTAACTGCCCTCCCCTGCCAGCCTGGTTCCCCTCAACTTCCCTCCCTCCCCTGCAGGCATGGTTGCCCCCATCTGTCCTCCCCTGCAGGTCTGGTCACCCTCAACTGTCCTCCCCTGCAGGTCTGGTCGCCCCTAACTGCCCTCTCCTGCTGGCCCGGTCACCCCTAATTGCCCTCCCCTACCAGCCTGATTGCCCACAACTGCCCTCCCTTGCTGGCCATCTTGTTGCGGCCATCTTGTGACCACATGGGGGTGGCCATCTTGTGTGAAGGCATGATGGTCAATTTGCATATTACCTCTTTATTATATAGGATAGCTAAACTGAGTACAGTAAGGCACATATACACTTATTGAATATCTACTCTATGACCAGCACTGTTAGGGTGCTGAGGGTATAATAATGAGTAAGACAAGGACTTTGCACTTTTGTGACTCATAGGCTAAATGGGCAGGTAGATCATCAGCAGACAATTTCAAGAAGATGTAGGAAGTGCAGTGATAGTACTAGCTGTGCCCAGCACACGATAGAAAGGGCAGGAGGGACATCCAATCGAGGCCTTGGTTAGAGGGGCAGATGAACAAGAAAGGATCCCTGAAAAGGTGATGATTGAATTGAGTCCTGAGATGGAGTAGAGTTTTCTAGGTAAAGAAAGAAGGTGGGCAGGAGATTATAGGAGAGGCACAAATGACCTGCCCTGAGTAATAAAGACTTGATCCCTCATCTTCTAGAGTGAAATAACTATTGTTGTCTTATGATTTAATCTTATACATGTGCTTGGATTTTGTGTAACATGTTATGGTATATCCAGGTTAGCATTAAATATGTTCAAAATTATTTCCAATTTAATACAATTGTCATTCCAGGAAAATACTCCATGTTGACCCCATGATTTTTTTTTATAGCCATTGCATAGCATTTGGGTACTCCTATGAAAATTAGAATCTCAGTTTGAGAAGCTTTGGCAAACACTTAAGAATTTTTGATTATGGATTTAGATTGACCTGGCTTGAATCCCAACTTCACATGTCCCAAAGTGGGCATGTTACTTACTTTTTCTTAAATTTTAGTTCCTTACTATAAAATGGAGATTATGGGAGTTGGAAATGAGAGGCTGTATAACAGGTATCTTACAGAGAACCTGTTACAGTATACCATGCAAGTTATGAATGGGAATTGTGTGTATTTCTTTTTTTTCCCCTTTTTCTCAAAATACATTTTTATTGATTTCAGAGAGGAAGGAAGAGGGAGAGATAGAAACATCAATGATGAGAGATAGTCATCGACTGGCCACCTCCTGCATGCCCCCCACTGGGGACTGAGCCCACAAGCTGAGCATGTGCCCTGACCTGGAATTGAATCTGGGACCCCTCAGTCCACAGGCCAACACTCCAGAGCCAAACCTGCCAGAGCTGTGGGTATTTCCTGAAGTTGGGGAACATGTCTGTCTTGTTCTTCCTTGTATGCTCAGCATAATTCTAGGTATCTAGGAGATACACAATAAATATTTATTAAATTAATAAAGCAAGAACTCATTATTTAGTAATGCCAAGACAGCCCATCTTAATATCAACATGAGAGAAGCTTAGAATAGTGCCTGGCATGCACTAGGTCTTGATAAGTAATTTCCTAATTCTCTAATTTGATGAGTGGCTTCACTTGGTGCTTGTCCTCAGAAAGAGAGGACTGAATAGAATGTTGGATGTTTAAATCCAAGAATAATTCTATATCAACACTGGTACCTGCGTTCTCTCTGTACTGTGAGAAATGCCTAAAAAATACTAGTGCAGAAAAATCACACAAGACAAATGTATAGATTAATAAGTGAAGACCCTCATAACCACCACCCCGGTCAAGAAATGGACCTTTGTTAGCTTCCTCAGAAGCCTCTTTGTGTGTCACATCTCAATTACAGTTCCCTTCTCTCCCCCAAAGCAGCCACTGACTTTTATAGTAATCATTTCCTTACAATTACTTTGGGTCCTATCATCTAAGGTCTTGATAAATAAAAGAAAAATGGATGTGTTTTTGAGTCTCTTTCAATTTATAAATTCCTTGTTCATCCCTATCTTTCTCTTACCAATTATCTTTTGAAGGACCTGGACTGTTTTGTTTGACCTCTACAGTTTTCCACCATCAGGAGTTTACTTATTGAACACGCATGGTGCAGTTCAACTTGCTGAAAATTGGCAGCTGTATCAAGATAAATGATCAGACTGAGGTTCCAACCTGTGAGCAAGACTATAGGTGGTGCTGTTTTCTTTCATCAGAAGGCACATCATGTTTTGATTTTCATCCAGTTTTGATTTCCTTTGATGTTAGCAGCTGTGAATGCCTTAATTTATTAATTCAATGGAGGGAGATATTCTAATTCTAAAATTTCTTTTTTTATCTCATAATTGGAATACTTTTATAAACAAATGCTTTCTCTCTTCATTTATTTGGTTGCACATTGTTTCAATATATAGAAGAAAGGGAAAAATAAGTCCTTTGATCCCTTATCAAGGCTGAGTCCCTATTCCCTCTTTGTAACCATTATTTAAGATAATATATTAGTTCTTTACCATCTTTTGAAATAAAAATATATTATAATGGACTCATGGATTTAAACATATTTGATGTTTCAATCCATTGCAATGTTTTAAAAACTGAAGCTCAACTTTCCCCATCTTTGACCAGTGGTATTCTCTTCAAGTTGGCTCTTGAGTCCTGCTTACAGCTTCCTTGCTGTCTGATATGTCAAGATATCCCAGGCTCTTTTTGTAAATTTTCTATCCCAGCCTTGAAATCAACACTCTCTCCAAGAAATTCTAGCCTTTTAAAATGGGAATTACTTGCATTAATGGGAATTTTGCTACTGTGTTGATCAGTTTCTATGCTTCTTCAATTGACAGTTAGGGATACACATATACTGTGTGTGTGTGTTTGTGTATATATACATAGATATGTTTTTTATTAAAATAAAATATCTCATGGAACTGTTTCAAGTTTAGTGCTTGTTTTCTGTACACAAGCATATTTAGGTAGAGTAAAGAAGCTGGTTAATAACATGCCAGCTGACTTTGGAGCCACTTTATTAAATAATGAATCCCTAAGGGTTTCAAATATTTTATGTGAGAACACATAATTACCTCTAATATGGGCATAATGCTGTTAACAGGATATCATTTCCACACACTTGAAACTTCCAAATGCTCAAGCAGAAAATGTAGAATGACTACAAGGATTATTTATGGTAGGCTCTGCTTCAGTTTTATAGTTCAGATTAACCTATCTCATAACAGTACTATACAGGGTGGGGAAAAAGCAGGCTTACACTTATGAGTACATGAAACACAAAGTTTATTCTTGTATTATTACTTATTAATTACTAGAGGACTAGTGCATGAAATTTGTGTACTCGGGGGGCGGGTCCCTCAGCCTGGCCTATGCCCTCTCGCAATCCGGGAGCCCTTAGGGGATGTCTGACTGATGGCTTAGGCCTGCTTCCTGGGCCTAAGCCATCAGTTGGACATCCTTAGTGCTCCCGTGGTGCGCACGGACCACCAGGGGGCAGCTCCTGCATTGAGTGCCTGCCCCCTGGTGGTCAGTGCACGTCATAGCAACCGGTCGTTCTGCCTTTGGGCCGAAACTGGCTCTCCGACATACCCCAGGTGTCCTGGATTGTGAGAGGGCATAGGCTGAGGGACCCCCACCAGTGCATGATCAGGATAGGGGAGGGACGTAGGAGATTGGCCAGCAGGGGAGGGACCGTGGGAGGGATCCAGGGTGTGTCCGGTCCATCTCACTCAGTCCTGATTGGCTGGACCCCAGCAGCAAGCTAACCTACCGGTCAGAGCATCTGCCCCCTGGTGGTCAGTGCATGTCATAGTGAGCAGTTGAGCAGCCTTAGCATATCATTAGCATATTACACTTTGATTGTTTGAACGGCCGACCAGCTGACCAGACACTTAGCATATTAGGCTTTTATTATATAGGATTGCAATTATTTTCTAAATGAACAACTGTAAGCCTACTTTTGCCACACTCTGTATATAGTATAGGGCTCAATAAATACTAATTCTGAAAGATCTCTGCATGTTTGTTCATCATTTTATTCCCAGTACCTATTAAAGTGGGCTGCGCAGGCACATAGTACGTGCTTAACTAACATTTGTGAAATGATTTAAGCATGGTTGCAGGTAATGAAGTTAACCCTTGAACAACTCAGGTGTTAGGGGCACTGCTCCACCCTTGCAATGGGGATTCAATCAACCTCTGATAGAAAACAGTATTTTCAATGGGTGGTGGGGAATCTGTGGTTAGAAAACTGTGACTAGGAATGCAAAAATACATTTTGTATCTGCAGCTGGTTGAATTTGTAGATACTAAACCTGTTTATAGGAAGGGCCAATTTTATTTATATTTAAAAAAGCTGCCTAGTGCTGGCTAGTTGCTCAGTGGTTAGAGATCGGCCCACGGATTGAAGGGTTGTGGGTTTGATTCTGATTAAGGCAATGCAAGCTCCATCCTCAGCCGCGTTCGGGGGGGCACATGCTGGAGACAACTAGTCGATGTGTCTCTCTCACATCAATGTTTCTCTCTCTGTCTCTCCCCCTCCCTCTTTCCACTCTCTCTAAAAATTAATGAATTAACAACAAAAAAGCTGCATATAAGTGTACCCACACAATTCAAACCCATGTTATTCAAGGGTCAACTATATACCAATGAGTAAGTTGGTGGGACAAAATATTATTCACAGGCATTAACATTAGTTTTACATATTTTATTGGATCTGTCTGACCTACAATAGCAAGTCAATTAAGAACTTTTAAAGCTCATGGGAAGGCCTAAACCTGCCAGAGGCTCTTAATATTAAGAGGCTCTTAATATTATCATTGGTGTCTGTAAATTTCCTAAGTGAAGTCTGTCTGTGATTTATACCTTATACTTTTTCATTGCATGATAAAAGTTAATTTGGTAAAACATGATAGAAACATGTTTTAAGGTTAACACTAAATAAACATTAAAGGACATAATGTTGATGAATAAATTCTGTAAATTGCAATGAAGTTGGATCTGGAATTGGAGATAATGTTAACATCTTAAATTTTTCATTAAATGGGTTTTAACGAACTACTAAAAGGGTAGTCATTCTTCAAAAATATGTACAATTAGATGATCAGTCACACCAATTTTTTTCAGAAATTATTTTATTTTGCTGCTTTTTCAGATAGAGTTTTTGTTAAAGCTTTGCGACTGAATTATTGAATTTAAACATGAGTTAAATTAACTACTTTTTATATCCCCTATAGTTTGGACAATATGTATTTCTTTGTTTTCATCTGATTTCAGACATTCTGATACTTTTGCTATTGGAAAGCCATAAAATGACATGAAATAACACACTTTCAGATTTGATAAAGCAGAAAAAGGGGAGGAAGAGGAGAAGAATGGTAACCTCACTGAGTTAAAGATTGAAGGGGAAAAAGGTAATTTGACCTTTTTCATTTATCTTTCCATTTAAATACTGCCCAGGTGAGCTTGCATCGACAGTGGACCAGAGATTTGTGGTTTTTCTGCTTAACCTGGAGTACAGGTATTTTTCTGCAGAGCTTTGGAATCCAGACTTTAACTACTTGCCACCATAGTCCTGTGTTTCCTTGGGAGACTTTTCAGTGTATCTTAAAATACCTTTGAATTTGATAAGATCACATCAACAACTGAAACAACAAAACCTTTATTGGCATCTTAAACAGACCTACTATGGGCTACACCTGCCAGCAGTGCATTTTATCTGAGCTGTACAATGTTAGAAACAATGTAATTATTTGCCAACATTAAAAAGTATGTGTTTTGCCCAGCAGTTGAGCATCGACCTATGAGCCAGGAGGTCATGGTTTGATTCCCAGTCAGGGCACATGCATTGACTGTGGGCTCTATCCCTAGCAGTGGACATGCAGGAGGCAGCCAATCAATGATTCTCTCATCATTGATGTTTCTATCCCTCTCTCCTTTTCCCTTCCTCTCTGAAATCAATAAAACAATATACTTTAAAAAAAGTATGATTTTTTTAAAACATCAAGTTTGTATTTCTGGTACTTTTTGAAACATCAAGATATTTGACAATGGTAAACCCACATTTTCCCATCACAACTATTGGCTGGAGGTGAAGACTAGAGTTGCTCCAGGCCCTACTACATTATATGGTCCCCCTGATATTGAGACTGAGCATTAATCACCATTTAGTAAGAGAGAAGTGAAATATTTCTTGTATCTTTGTCTCTAGCAAAAGAGGCAAACTAAAAGACCAAGAAGGCTGCACATGTCAAGAAAAATGGGAAAGATAAAATATTTTGTGTGTCTATATGTAAGAGAAAAATGTCATGCATGAAATATTTAAAGTTTGTTTGTTTTAAAATAATTCAACTTAAGAAGAACATTAGGAGACAAACCACCTTAAGACTATGATTGACATAAATATTCTGCTGGTTTGGAAATAAAAGGAAGATTTATTTAAAAACAATAACACTTACCTTTAAATGTAATTTTAAAATTTTCTATTTTCTTCTTGACTAAATATCAAACCACTGTAATTTTAAACTTCATTGTTTTTTATTTTTAATCATCTTAATTAAGGAGAAGGTCAAGGTAGGATAATTTTAAAATAACCAAATTTTATGAGTAAATGATAAATTCTGGCAAAATTTTCCTTTTTCTTAGATGATTACATCCTTTCTCAAAATTGGCTATTTTTCAAAGTTAGCTATTTTTCATTTCTAATAGTTTTACTCTTTCTCTCCAGTGATCACTCAAATTTAGGATCACTTTTATGTTTTACTTTTTTCCACTTAATGCTGATGATTGGCAGACATTCAGAAGTGTGGCTGAACATCTTCAAAGCTGGAGATAATAATGATTTGATTGTTCTATTTCTTCATGCCTCTATGTATACATAGTATGTAGATCTGGTCAGTGGATAATACTTTAAAATAATTCACACAATAAGATTCGACATCACTATTTTTAAAAAAGAGAAAGCACGGGCAAGGTATCTTAGAGTTCTCTCATGAATCAGGGTTTGCAGAACACTTATTTTCTTTTTTTTTTTTTTTTTTAGCATATTAGCTAGTTTTAACTATCTTGGGACCAACTGTGCTCAACTTCCATAAATATTCTGGTAATAACAATGTCAACACCAGGAATTTCTAGCAAAAGAGCTGTATCTTCCAACAAAGACTGCCATTGAATGATCTGTGTTTTATACTTTTAAAAAATGATTTAATTCATTTGCAAACTTATCCAGCTGCTTTTGATGCTGCAGATTCCAAACTGTTGGTGCATCAGTTCTTGATTCTTTTTGAGTGCTAAAGGGATGAGAGATGAGAATAAAAATTCACACATTTTGGACTTTGGAATTTTCAAGTAACTTTTTTTCACTTCTTCCTTGAATTCTGGCTTTTTAATTGTAAACTATGTGACCGACCTTGGAGAAGTTACCTAAACTCTCAAAACCTCAGTTTCTCATTTGGGAAATTGATACAATTCATAAGGGTACATAATTCATAGTGATTCTGTCAGGGTTAAATAAGACAGTCACATAAAATACCAAGGATCCTTCCTAGCAAATAGTACTTAATAAATGGACAGGATCTTTGTTATTATTAATACTGGAATAGTAGTTGCAGGGGCTTAGAGTTGAAGGCATTGGAATATAGGAATCGAAGGTATTGAAAGGACAGTGATGAATGGGTTGTCCAAGTAGATGTTGAAGTCGCTCAGGATGATGGCAGGAGAGGGGTAGAAAGTCTGAGTTGTTCGCCAAGGTCTTTGGGTAATCAGGCAGGTGTGGTTGGAGGCTGGTAAACAATAGTAGTGTGGAATACGAGAGGTATGATCCTGAAAGGAGCAGACAGTTTCATCTGAAGGAGGAGGAGAAAAGATCTGGAGAGCATTGGTGGGGAATGAGGAAAAGGCTGACCCAATACCTTACACCTGGCGTGTATGGAAGAATGAGCATTGGCCCCTGATTGAGCTGTGGGGGAAGGCTTCTTCAGGGTTTGGGCAAGTAGTTGGAAGAAAGTGAGGATGTTGTAAAGCTATATTTACTCTAAGAGGAGTTTCTCCTGAGACATAATAAATAAATTTTATAGGGAGACAAGCATTATGATTGGTTTAGAGGAAAGAAGCCCAAAGCAAAATGGCAATGAAACTGTGGGAGAGGAGAGCTGACTATTGGAATTGTACTTTGGATGATGATCAAGCGTAACATGGGTGTGAGGCACGAGGCTTCCAGAAAGAATTAAAACTGTTTTTCAGTTCCTGTAAAGATGAAGAAATCAACCTGAAGCAACTACAAAATGGGGCTAAGGCTATGCTGAACTGGTGGATGGGGTGGCTGCAGTTCCAGGCTGCAGGCTGCTAGAGGCAGTGAGAGGATGGAGGGAAGTTTTCAAGTTATGTTCTTACCTCTTCCCCATTTCCTTGGGAAAGTAAATGCCTACCCTATTCACCACAGAAATTGGTAGCAACTGCTCATGGTTAATTGAGAGTAGCACAAAAGCTCTGCTGGGGTGAGATATAGCTAAAAGCAGCCAATGGAGAGATCATGGACCCTCTTTCCTCCGTCCTTTCCCTCTCAAAGGCCCAGGGATGACAGGGTTATCATGTAGGAAAACTGCTGATAACTGGAAAGGTGAGCTGAGGTTTCCCCCCCTCAGGGTGGTGTCCTGTGAAGCCAAAGAATAGCACCATGGACCAGAAGATTTAAACAAAAGCATGAAACATTTATTACAAGTAGATTCAGACTCCCTGCATGGGGAGGGGGCCCAAATAATGGGTTGCTGGTGAAGCGCTTTGTAGTCTAGGGGTATATATTTGCTACAAGCCTGCTCTATATCTACTCATGTCGCCACCTGATTGATTCCTCAATTGTTCTTGCACAGCAACTAGACCTGAACTTTCCTTATTCTTATGTGTCAGTTCACCTTATTATTGCAGACCCTCCCTAGTTTCACATGCCTCCTGCTCTGAGTCCAAAAACATTCTATTATTTCTACATGGTTGATTCTTGTGATTAGGCTGGCTCAAGCTGCCGTGTCTGCCCCTGCCTATATTCCACCTGCCTTTGTTTTCCACTGGACCCTGTCCTGTCTGCCTGCATGTCAAGCTAACTCCTCACTGCCTCCTTCCAGTAGTGGTTTTTCATAAGTATTTAAGGGTGATACCCTAGTGAGAGAATCTGCCTCTGGAAGAGCAGCAAAGGGGAGTGTCAATAGTGCTCCTGTAGTGCCTGGGGCTCTCTACCCTCCCTCCTTTCATCTCCTGCACTCTCATTTAACTCACTGGGACTGACAAACTACAGCCTGGCCTTCAAGCCATTCTTATTACACAACACCAGATGGAACAGCTAATGCTCTCCTGTTCAGAAGCCCACACTACATAAAAACAAACCACTAGACTCCTCATGAGTAGAACTGTTACAAACAAAAGATAATAAACTTATTAACATATATCATCTGAAGCAGTATTATTGAAACAGAATGTAATAAGAACTTAAAATATGCATGATAAACACACTTATCCTATCCAATAAAAGAGCAATATGCAAATTAACCACCACTCCGCTTCACCCACAAGCCACGCCCACAAGCCATGCCCACCAGCCAATCAGGAGTGAATATGCAAATAAACCCAACCAAGATGGCTACGGCCACAGAGAGCAGGAGGGAGGCTTGGGTTTCCCTGGCAATGGAGAAAGCCAAGCTTTCTGCCTGCCCTTGCCGGCCTAGGCCTCCACTCAAGGCTACAAAGTTTCAATGATAGGAGATACATAAATCCAAACAGAAATGGCGGCAGCCACGGAGCTGGGAAGAGCAGGAAGCTAGGGTTGCTCCCGGTGATGGAGGAAGCCCAGCACACCCTGGCCAGCCGAGGCCTCGCTTAAGGCTACAAAGTTTCAATAATAGAAGATACATAAATCCCAACAGAAATGGCTACCACCTCAGAGCAAGCAGAAAGCTTGGCTCCGCTCCAGGCTACAAAGTTTCAATTGTAGAAGATAAATAAATCCCAGATACCAGGGCCTCCACTTGGGTCACCAGGGGGCGTGGCCGGCCTGCAAACCACCATAGGCCCCTCGCCAAGGCCCCCCCCACGCCCCAAGGAAAACCCCACCCTGATCCGGGACACCCTTCAGGGCAAACCAGCTGGGCCCAACCCATGCACCAGGCCTCTATCCTATCTAATAAAAGAGAAATATGCAGATTTACCATCACTCCAACACACAAGATGGCTGCCCCCATGTGGTCAAAGATCATTCCCCCATGTGGACACAAGATGGCCACCACAAGATAGCCAGCAGGGGAGGGCAGTTGGGAGGGACAAGGCCTGCAAGGGAGGGCAGTTGTGGGCGATCAGGCCAGCAGGGGAGGGCAGTTGGGAGGGACAAGGCCTGCAAGGGAGGGCAGTTGGGGGCGATCAAGCCTGCAGGGGAGGGCAGATAGGGGTGACCAAGCCGGCAGAGGAGGGAAGTTGGGGGCGACCAGGCCTGCAGGGAAAGGCAGTTGGGAGGGACCCAGGCCTGCAGGGGAGAGCAGTTGGGGGGGACCAGACCTGCAGGGGAGGGCAGTTAGGGGTGACCAGGCCTGCAGGGGAGGGCAGTTGGGGGGGACAAGGCCTGCAGGGGAGGGCAGTTAGGGGTGACCAGGCCTGCAGGGGAGGGCAGTTAGGGGTGACCAGGCCTGCAGGGGAGGGCAGTTAGGGGCAATCAGGCTGACAGGGGAGTGGTTAAGGCAGGGGTGGGCAAACTTTTTGACTCGAGGGCCACAATGGGTTCTTAAACTGGACCGGAGGGCCGGAACAAAAGCATGGATGGAGTGTTTGTGTGAACTAATATAAATTCAAAGTAAAGGAGCGGAGGGGAGAGCAAGAGAACCCTCCACTCTTTCAGCTCCGCGGGCCTGATAGAACAGCCGAACGGGCTGGATCCGGTCCACAGGCCATAGTTTGCCCACGGCTGGGTTAAGGGGTGATCAGGCTGGCAGGCAGAAGCGGTTAGGGGCAATCAGGAAGGCAGTCAGGAGAGCAGTTGGGAGCCAGCAGTCCTGGATTGTGAGAGGGATGTCCGACTGCCTGCATGGGGAGGGGGCCCAAATAATGGGTTGCTGGTGAAGCGCTTTGTAGTCTAGGGGTATATATTTGCTACAAGCCTGCTCTATATCTACTCATGTCGCCACCTGATTGATTCCTCAATTGTTCTTGCACAGCAACTAGACCTGAACTTTCCTTATTCCTATGTGTCAGTTCACCTTATTATTGCAGACCCTCCCTAGTTTCACATGCCCCACCGGGATCGGGCCTAAACGGGCAGTCGGACGGACATCCCTCGAGGGGTCCCAGACTGGAGAGGGTGCAGGCTGGGCTGAGGGACACATACCCCCATGCACAAATTTCATGCACTGGGCCACTAATTAGTAATATGAAGCAAGAAGAAATGATAAATAGTAATCAAAGGAAAATATCCAGAATGAAGGATGTGATATTAAAACAGAGTATATGCATTTGGGTAAGTATCAGCAAGGATGTAGCAGAAGAATGAATTAGTGAACAAGATAAAATTGAAGAATTTACCCAGAGGAAGCAAGGTAGTATAAAGGAAATAAAATAAAGACTAAGAGATATGACAGAAGTGTAAACATCCAGTTGATAGGATTCATAGAAGGAGAAAAGAAAAAAAGGAACAAAATTTAAATGAATAATAAGGACTAATTTTCCACTAGTAAAGATGGAAAAATCTCAGCTTCAAGAGTTCACACAGGATTAAAAGGAGAGAGAAGGAAATATCTACACCTAGAAATTTAATAGCAAAACTTAGGAACATTGAAGACAAAAGCTTCCAGAAAGAGATTCCCCACCAAAGAAAATAAACCAGATTGACATTACATTTCTCAGCACCAATATTAAATATAAGAAAACAATGAAGTAATATTTTTAAGGTATTAAAGAAAAGTAACTGAACTAGAATTTTTAAAAATCCAGCTAAATTGTCATTCAAATGGGGCAATATAATAAAAAATACTGTCGGCCTCCAAGGCCTTGTCATACAAACCACGACCAAATAATCTTGGAGAAAGTCATCAGTCAGAAGAGATTTGGGGTTTAAGGTTAGTAAAATAGCATATAAGTTTATTGTAAAAAAATAAAATCCAGTGTCAAAGAGATCAAAAAAGGAAAGTACAAAGAGAGTGAACCAGAACACCTAAATATTAACAATGGGCTGTGTATAGGGAATTAAAGGGACATCAGAGGATGCTAAAAGATCTTTGTTGACGGGGAAAGATATCCATGTTGATAACTTTAAGAAATCAATATGGATAAATAATTAAGTCTTCCATTAAGAGCACCTACTATAGGCACAAAAATAGAATCTTTTCCTTTTAAACCAACAGAAGAAAAGTATTTCTATCTAAATGGAAATCATAGAAGAGAAAAAAAATACAATAATGGAAAATATGAAATAAGATGGCTGAAATATATATATAAATATAAAATAAATACAAATGATTTAAGCTCATCAATCAAAAACCTAGAATCTCTGATTGGATTAAGAAAACAAGTTCCAAGAACATATAATCTTCATCAGACACACTTAAAAAAAAAGACACAGAAAGATAAGAGAATGAAAAAAGATAGACCAGCCAACCATAGGTCAGAATAAAGCTGGGGTACGTAGGTTAATAACGGACAAAATAGAATTAATGGTAATAAAATACCATATTCCTAATAATATACTTTACATATAGGTAAAAGGGAAATTAGAGCAAGAAGATATAACTATCATGAACACATATGTACTTAAAATGCCATGTCAAAATGTATAGAGTCCTGGCTGAGTGGCTCAGTTGGTTGGAGCATCATCCTGTACACCAAAAGGTTGCAGGTTTGATTTCTGGTCAGGGCACATATTTAGGTTGATCCTTGGTTGGGGAGTATATGGGAGGCAACCAAACTATGTTTCTCTCTCTCTCTTTCTTTTTTTTTTTTTTTTTTTTTAATAAATCTTTATTCAGATTATTACAATTATTTCTCCTTTTTCCCCCCATAGCTCCCCTCCACCCATTTCCCACCCCACCTTCTGCCCTTACCTCCCCCCCACTGTCCTCATCCATAGGTGTATGATTTTTGTCCATTCTCTTCATGAACCCCCCATACCCCTTTCCCCCTGAGAATTATCAGTCCACTCCCTTTCTATGCCCCTGATTCTATTATATTCACCAGATTATTCTGTTCCTCAGGTTTTTAATTCACTTGATTTTTAGGTTTGCTTGTTGATAGATATGTATTTGTTGTTCATAATTTTTCTCTTTACTTTTTTCTTCTTCCTCTTCTTTAAGAATACCTTTCAGCATTTCATATAATACTGGTTTGGTGGTGATGAACTCCTTCAGCTTTTTCTTATCTGTGAAGCTCTTTATCTGCCCTTCAATTCTGAATGATAGCTTTGCTGGGTAGAGTAATCTTGGTTGTAGGTTCTTGCTATTCATCACATTGAAAATTTCTTGCCACTCCCGTCTGGCCTGCATAGTTTCTGTTGAGAAGTCAGCTGACAGTCATATGGGTGCTCCCTTGTAGGTAATTAACTGTTTTTCTCTTGCTGCTTTTAATATTCTCTCTTTGTCTTTTGCTCTTGGCATTTTAATTATGATGTGTCTTGGTGTGGTCCTCTTTGGATTCCTTTTGTTTGGGGTTCTGTGGGCTTCCTGGACTTGTAAGTCTATTTCTTTCACCAGGTGGGGGAAGTTTTCGGTCATTATTTCTTCAAATAGGTTTTCAGTATCTTGCTCTCTCTCTTCTTCTGGCACCGCCATAATTCTGATGTTGGTACGCTTGAAGTTGTCCCAGAGTCTTCTTACATTATCTTCAACTTTTTGGATTTTTTTTTTGCTTTTTGCTTTTTCGGTTGAGTGTTTTTTGCTTCTTTGTATTTCAATTCTTTGACTTGATTCTTGTGTTCCTCTATTCTGTTTCTGGGTCTCTGTATAATATTTTTTATTTCAGTCAGTGTATGTTTAATTTCTAGTTGGTCCTTTTTCATATCTTCGAGGGTCTCGTTATATTTATCGGCCTTTTCTAGGATATTCTTAAAAAGTCTTATAACCGTGGTTTTGAATTCTATATCCAGTCGTTTGTTTTCCTCCATTTCTTTCGTTTGTGATCTGATTCTTTGACCCTGCATTTTCACTGATTCCCTGAGTTGGTAAGGTAGATATTTGTGCTAGGTTTCCAATATGGCCCAGTGGGTCTGCTTCCCCAGTTAACCTGAGGTGGATACTCTTGGTGCACCCCTTTGTGGACTGTGTGTACAGCCTTGTTGTAATTAAGTCTTTATTGTTGTTGGTATCACTGGGAAGAATTGACCTCCAGGCCAGTTGGCTGTAAGGATCAGCTGTGTCTATGCTGGGAGAAGTTCAGTGCTTGAGACAGCCTTATAGGATTAGACTTGCCAAATTGCAATAGGCTCTGTGCTCAGCTTGGATGGGGTGGAGTCTCCGTCTTGGCTTCCTATCAGCCTTGCCCTTGCGCGCGTGCGCACTTTCAGTCCTCCGCCTTCCCCGGCTCCCGAGTCTCCGCCTGAGAGTCCAGACTCCCCCCACAAGAGCGTGGGTCCCCAGGGGCTCGCCTGGAACTGGGGTTCAGTGCAGTCAGAACTGGGGCTCAGTGCAGTCAGGATCCTCTGACTCCCTTCCACTAGGGAAAGCCTGTGGCAACCTCCGCAGCCTTTGTGCGCACTGGCCCGCGTGCGCCTTCAGACTTCTGCCTTTCCCAGCTCGAGTCTCCGCCCGAGAGTCCAGACTCCCCCCGTAAGAGCGTGGGTCCCCAGGGGTTCGCCCGGAACTGGGGTTCAGTGCAGTCAGAACTGGGGTTCAGTGCGGTCGGAGGCTTCCTTCCCCCTTCCGCCAGAGAAAGTCAGCCAGGCTCTCAGCCGCCCTTCTTCTCTGCGCGCACAAAGCCCCTTTGCCGTACCTCCAATTCTCTGTGAGCTTTTCTCTTTCCTTCTAGTTGTAGAATTTTCACTCAGCCAGCTTTCCTGTGGTTCTGGATGGTGTCCGTTCTGTCTTTTAGTTGTAGTTTTGAAATTGTTGTGCGAGGCAGCAGTTTAGGTGTTTACCTATGCCGCCATCTTGGTTTCTCTCTCTCTCTCTCTTTCTTTATCTCTGAAAATCAATAAAAACAAAGGAAAAATATATATGAAGAGAGAGAACAGTAAGTGGCAGAACTTTAGGGAAATAAATCAACAATTGGAATTGAATATTTTAATACACTCCTTTTGGAAACCAATAGATAAAGCAGTCAAAAAAAAAAAAAAAAGGAAAATCTTGATATATTAGAAAATGCAATTAATAAGCTTATTGTTTTAGATTTGTTGAAGATTATACACTTTATTAAGAGTACATATTCTTTTTTAAAAATATATGCTTTATTGATTTCAGAGAGGAAGGGAGAGGGAAAGAGAGATAGAAACATCAATAATGAGAGAGAACCATTGACTGGCTGCCTCTTGCAAGCCCTCCACTGGGGATCAAGCTTGCAACCTGAGCATGTGCTCTTGACAAGAATTGAATCCAGGACCCTCCAGTCCACAGGCCAATGCTCTATCCACTGAGCCAAACCAGCTAGGGCAAGAGTACATATACTTGAGCAATCAAGAACATTACAAAAATGTAACTTCAACCAGATCATACATGATGTTTTAACAAATCTCAAATGAATGATTGTAGCTATGTTCTCTGATCTCAATACAATAAAATGAGAAATTATTATCAAAAGGATAGCTCAAACAAACAAACAAACAAATGAAAAGATCCACCGTATGTTTGAAAACTAACTGTATATAGTACAAAATAATTATTAGATAAGGAAGGAAACCATAAAGGAAATGAAGAAATACTTAGGACTGAATGATAATGAAAAATCTGCATGTTAAGATTTGTGAAGAAACACTAACGTTGAGGGAAATTTATAGCTTTAAATAGAACCAGAAGGAAGTAAGTTAAAAACAGATACTTCTCCCAAGAAGACATACAAATGGTCAACAGATATATGAAAACTTCACTAGCTAATAGGAAAATGCAAATCAAAACTACAATGACATGCCACCTCTCACCTGTTAGAATGGTTATTATCAATGAGACAAGTAATAACAAGTGTTGGAGAGGTTGTAGAGAAAAAGGAAATCTCATTCACTGTTGGTGGAAATGTAAACTGGTACAGCCACTATGGAGGCTTCTCAAAAAATTAAGAATATAGTTACCATATGACCCGGCAAACCCTCTTCTGGGTATCTACCTGAAAAACTTGAAAACATTTATTTGCAAAGGTATATGCATCCCTATATTCATTGCAGCATTATTCATGGTGGCCAAGACACGGAAACAACCAAAGTTTGTTTGTTTGGACAGAAGACTGGATAAAGAAGATGTGGTACATATATACAATAGAATACTACTCAGCCATAAGAAAAGATAGGATAAAATTTTCTAAAATAAAAGCTGATTTTTGAATGTTAACAATAGAGTCATACTTCAGACATGACTCGTCAAGAAAAAATATTCAAATAAGCACAAAATAAAAAGGCCCATACAAACTTTCATCTCTTTTTTCATGTGGAGGCAAGAGATTGCCTGAGATCCTCAGAATGGGTCCTCTTGCTCACCTAATTATTATATTATGAAATGATCACCATAATAAGTCTGGTTAACATTTATTACCATACATAGTTACAATTTTTTTCTTTTGACAAGAACTTTTAAGATTTACTCCCTTACCAATTTTCAAAAATATAATACAGTGTCATTAACTATAGTTATCATGCTGTACATAACATCCCATGACTTATTTTAAAATTATAAGTTTGTACTTTTTGACCACCTTCATCCATTTCCTCCCCCCAAAAAAACTGCTTCTGATGGTCTTTATAAACAGGCTTATAGAAAAAGAAAGAACAGATCAATAGTTGCATACCAGGAGGATGCGTTGATTTGCTTCCGTAAAGAAACAATATCTGGAACAGCAATCGAATTTGGAGACACTATCTAATTAAGAAAATCCACTGTTATTTTCCAATATATATCTGTCCTCTGTAGAGGCTACATAGATGAGCTGAATGGGGAGATTAAGGAAATCACTACCTCTTCATCCTTCAAGTCCTTTATGATGCAATAAATCTTCAATTCCTCCAGAAACACAATATCAAAGAGTAATATAGCAATTGCTAGTTTGTTTGTTTGTTTTCCTCATAGTTACCTTAGAATCTCAATTTCTTTGTGTGGTCATTCTCTGATCATTCAACATTTGTGTGTTGAATGCCTTCCATGTGAGCAGTGTAATGACTTTTGCTTTGAACTGCAATTAAAAATAGGAGAGAAAGTCCTCCTCAGGTTCTTGCTACCTCCTTGTAGGAGGGGACCTCACAGCACTATTCACATTGGTCTTGACAAAGACAGGGAACCTAAGAATTTTCCACTCACCAGATCTTCAACCTTCTGAGGTAATTCAGTTTGGTGAGTTATAGCAAGTTCCAAACAAATACTAAATTAAATGCATATTGAAATCCCACGCCAGAAATTTTTGTGAACTGAGGTAGCTATGTGGGGTAGTTTATACACAGAAATGCTTCCAGGACTTGAATACGAGTCCAGGCAGGAATAATGAGCACAAAATTTGAAGAATTTCTTTCCACAGGCCAGTCCAGGGCAATCCAGTATGGTTTTCTTTTTCTTTTTCTTTTTTTTAAAAATATATTTTATTGATTTTTTTTTACAGAGAGGAAGGGAGAGGGATAGAGAGTTAGAAACATTGTTGAGAGAGAAACATCGATCAGCTGCCTCCTGCACACCTCCTACTGGGGATGTGCCCGCAACCAAGATACATGCCCTTGACCGGAATCGAACCTGGGACCCTTCAGTCCGCAGGCTGACCCTCTATCCACCGAGCCAAACCAGTTAGGGCAGTATGGTTTTCTTAAACATCCATGCTTGCCTTTTTCTTTCTCACTCTTCAAATGTCATATAAAATGGACAAATTCTGTTAAAAGACAAAAATCCCAAATCACTTTAATCTATCACACTTCTTATTTTACCATGTTTTTCTTTTGATTATTGAGGACAACAACCTCTTTCCTTGCTTCAATTTTGAGTTAGCCTATAATGCCATCTACCCAAATGGGATTTTGGCTGCTCTTGACTGAATTCCTCTTGCATCCTGGGAATATATCCTCAGGTCATCTCAAATGATGCCCCACTGGTCTCAGCCTCTTCCCCATTATCAACTCCTGTGCATTACATCTGACTTTGCACACCATTAGATTGCTAGAAGAATAGAAACCAATCCTATTTGTTTCTTTTTTTCCCATTTTTTTTATTGATTAAGGTATTACATGTGTACATATCTTCCCATTGCCCCCCCCCCCACTCCCATACATGCCCTCACCCCCCAGTGTCTTGCGTCCATTGGTTATGCTTATATGCATGCATATAAGTCCTTCAGTTGATCTCTTATCTCCCCCACCCCTCCCCAACCTTCCCACTTTAATCTGACAGTCTGTTTGATGCTTTACTTCCTCTGTTCCTATCTTTTTGTACATCAGTTTATAATGTTCTTTATTATCCCCAAATGAGTGAGATCATGTGGTATTTTTCTTTCATTGACTGGCTTATTTCACTTAGCATAATGTTCTCTAATTCCATCCAGGTGCCTACAAATGGTAGTAATTCCTTCTTTTTTATGGCAGCATAGTATTCCATTGTGTAGATGTACCATAGTTTTCTGATCCAGTCATCTGCTGATGGGCACTTAGGCTGTTTCCAAATCTTAGCTATTGTAAATTGTGCTGCTATGAACATAGGGGTGCATATATCCTTTCTGATTGGTATTTCTAGTTTCTTAGGATATATTCCTAGAAGTGGGATTACTGGGTCAAATGGGAGTTCCATTTTTAGTTTTTTGAGGAAACTCCATACTGTTCTCCACAGTGGCTGCACCAGTCTGCATTCCCACTAGCAGTGCACGAGAGTTCCTTTTTCTCCACATCCTCCCCAGCACTTGTCGTTTGTTGATTTGTTGATGATTGTCATTCTGACAGGTGTGAAATGGTACCGCATTGTCATTTTGATTTGCATCTCTCGGATAATTAGTGACTTTGAGCATGTTTTCATATGTCTCTTGGCCTTCCTTCTGTCTTCTTTCGAAAAGTATCTATTTAGGTCCATTGCCCATTTTTTTATTGGGTCGTTTATCTTCCTTTTATTGAGTTGTATGAGTTCCCTGTAAATATTGGAGATTAAACCTTTATCAGTGATAACATTTGCAAATATGCTCTCCCATACAGTGGGCTTTCTTGTTGTTTTGTTGATGGTTTCTTTTGCTGTGCAAAAGCTTTTTATTTTGATGTAGTCCCATTTGTTTATTTTCTCTTTAGCTTCCATTGCCCTACGAGTGGTATCAGTGAAGAAATTGCTTTGGCATATGTCTGAGATTTCTCTGCCTGTGGATTCTTCTAGTATTTTTATGGTTTCCCGTCTTATGTTTAAGTCTTGTATCCATTTTGAGTTTATTTTTGTGCATGGTGTAAGTTGGTGGTCTAGTTTCATTTTTTTTGCATGTATCTGTCCAATTTTCCCAACACCATTTGTTGAAGAGACTGTCTTGACTCCATCATATGTTCATGCCTCCTTTGTCAAATATTAATTGAGCATAGGTGGTTTGGGTCAATATCTGGGTTCTCTATTCTATTCCATTGATCTATATGCCTGTTCTTGTGCCAGTACCAGGCTGTTTTGAGAACAGTGGCTTTGTAATACAGCTTGAAATCTGGTATTGAGATCCCACCTACTTTGTTCTTCTTTCTCAGGATTGCTGTGGCTATTTGGGGTATTTTTTTATTCCAGATGAATTTTTGGAGAGTTATTTCTAGGTCTGTGAAATATGCCGTTGGTATTTTAATGGGGAGTGCATTGAATCTATAGATTGCTTTGGGTAGTATAGGCATTTTAATGATGTTGATTCTACCAATCCATGAACATGGTATGCTCTTCCATCTATTTATGTCTTCCTCTATCTCTTTTTTCAGTGTCCTGTAGTTTTCCACATATAGGTCTTTTACCTCCTTCGTTAAGTCTATTCCTAGGTATCTTAATTTTTTTGGTGCGATGGTAAATGGGATTGTTTTCTTAGTCTCTCTTTCTGTAAGTTCACTGTTGGTGTATAGAAATGCCATAGATTTCTTGGCGTTAATTTTGTATCCTGCTACATTGCCGAATTCATTTATTAAGTCTGTTAGTTTTTTGATGGAGTCTTCCAGGTTTTTTATGTACAGTATCATGTCATCTGCGAATAAGGACAGTTTTACTTCTTCTTTTCCAATTTGGATGCCTTTTATTTCTTCTTGTCTAATCGCAATGGCTAGTACTTCCAGTACTATGTTGAACAAGAGTGGTGAAAGCGGGCATCCCTGTCTTGCTCCTGTTCTTAGGGGAAATGGTTTTAGTTTTCACCCATTGAGTATGATGTTGGCTGTAGGTTTGTCATATATGGCTTTTATTATGTTGAGGTATGATCCTTCTATCCCCACCTTGCTGAGAGTTTTTTTTTTTTTGTTTTTATCAAAAATGGGTGTTGGATTTTGTCAAATGCTTTTTCTGCATCAATTGATATGACTATGTGGTTTTTATTTCTCAATTTGTTTATGTGATGTATCACGTTTATTGATTTGCAGATATTGTACCATCCTTGCATCCCTGGGATAAATCCTACCTGTTCATGATGTATATATAATCTTTCTGATGTACTGCTGGATCCGATTTACTAGAATTTTGTTGAGGATTTTGGCATCTATGCTCTTGAGGGATATTGGCCTGTAATTCTCTTTCATTGTGTTGTCTTTATCTGGTTTTGGTATTAGGGTGATGCTGGCTTCATAGAAGGAGCTTGGAAGTGTTCCTTCCTCTTGAATTTTTTGGAATAGTCTGAGGAGGATAGGTGTTAGTTCTTCCTTGAATGTTTGGTAAAACTCCCCTGTGAAGCCATCTGGCCTTGGGCTTTTGTTTGCTGGAAGCTTTTTGATGACTGCTTCAATTTCTTCCATAGTTATTGGCCTATTGAGATTTTTAGATTCTTCCTGATTGAGTTTTGGAAGGTTGTATTTTTCTAGGAATATGTCCATTTCCTCCAGGTTGTCCAGTTTGTTGGAATAGAATTGTTCATAATATTTTTTTAATGATCCTTTGTATTTCTGTGGGGTATGTGGTTATTTCTCCTTTTTCATTTCTGATTTTATTTATTTGGGTCCTCTCTCTTTGCTTCTTGGCAAGCCTGGCAAAAGGTTCATCAATCTTGTTTATCCTTTCAAAGAACCAATTATTTGATCTTTTGTATTGTTTCTTTGATCTCTATGTTTTTTATCTCCACTCTGATCTTTATTATTTCCTTCCTTCTGCTTACACTGGGCTTTTCTTGTTGCTCTCGTTCTAACTCTTTGAGTTGTAGGGTTAGAGAATTTATTACCATTGTTTCTTGTTTTTTGCAGTAGGCTTGTAGAGCTATGAACTTCCCTCTCAAGACTGCTTTTGCTGTGTCCCATAGATTTTGGGTTGTTGTGTTTTCATTGTCATTTGTTGCCATGATGTTTTTTATTTCTTCTTTGATCTCTCTGGTAACCCAGTCATTGTTTAATAGCATGCTATTTAGTCTCCAAGTGTTAGATTTTTTTGGATTGTTTTTATTGTAGTTGATTTCCAGTTTAATGCCATTGTGATCTGAGAAGATGCTTGATATGATTTCTATCTTCTTGAATTTGAAGAGACTTTGCCTGTGTCCTAATATGTGGTCTATCCTTGAAAAAGTTCCATGTGCACTGGAGAAGAATGTATATTCTGTAGCTTTGGGGTGAAATGTTCTAAAGATGTCAATTAAGTCCATCTGATCTAGTGTGTCATTTAGGATTGCTGTTTCTTTGCTTATTTTTTGTTTAGTTGATTTGTCCAGTGATGTCATTGGGGTATAAAGTTCCCTACTATGACTGTATTGCTATCAATCTCTCCCTTGATATCTTCCAGAAGTTGTTTTATGTATTTGGGTGCTCCTGTATTGGGTGCATATATGTTTACCAGAGTTATATCTTCTTGTTGAATTGCTCCCTTTAGTATTATGTAGTGGCCTTCCTTATCTCTTGTTATGGCCTTTACTTTGAAGTCTATTTTATCAGATATAAGTATCGCAACCCCAGCTTTTTTCTCATTTCCATTTGCCTGAAAAATATTTTTCCATTCCTTCACTCACAGTCAATCCTTTGTTCTGAGGTGGGTCTCTTGCAGACAGCAAATATATGGGTCATGTTTTCTTATCCATTCATCTACCCTATGTCTTTTGATTGGTGCATTTAATCCATTTACATTTAATGTTATTATTGACAAGTACATGTTTGTTGTCATATTTTTCCTTAGTGTTTGTGTTTCTTCTTGCCTTTCTCTTTCTTCTTTTTACAGCAGTCCCTTTAGCATTTCTTGCATTACTGGTTTGGTAGTGATAAACTCTCTTAGTCCTTTTTGGTCTGTGAAGCTCCTGATTCCACCTTCCATTTTGAATGATAGTCTTGCTGGGTATAGTATTCTTGGGTTCAGTCCCTTGCTTTGCATCACTTTGTATATTTCATTCCATTCCCTTCTGGCCTGGAATGTTTCTGTTGAGAAATCTGTTGATATTCTAATAGGAGAACCCTTGTAGGTAACTTTCTGTCTCTCTCTGGCAGTCTTTAAGATTCTTACTTTGTTGTTGGTGTTTGCCAATTTAATTATGATGTGTCTTGGTGTCGGTCTTTTAGGGTTCATCTTGTTTGGGACTCTATGTGCTTCTTGGAGTTGCATGGTTTTTTCTTGCCAATATCAGGGAAGTTTTCTGTCATTTCTTCAAACCGGTTTTCTATTCCTTGCTTCTCTTCCTCTCTTTCTTGTATCACTATTATGTGAATATTGTTTCATTTTGTGTTGTCCCAAAGCTCCCTTAGGCTCTCTTCTTGCTTTTTAAGTCTTCCTTCCAGTTGCTACTGTGTTTGTGTGTTTTTTCCTACCTTGTCTTCTAATTCGCTGATGGGGTCCTGAGCCTCTTCTAGTCTACTATTTAAGCCTTCCATTGTGTTCTTTATTGCTGCTATGTTGTTCTTCATCTCCTCTTGGTTCCTTTTCATGTTGGTGACATTCTCATTCAGCTCCTTATAGTTCTCATTGAGTTGTGTGTATTTGTCATTGAATTGTGTGTATTTGTCATCCAGCTGTTTAAACATCCTTATAACCATTACTCTGAATTCTTTCTCTGATAAGCTGCTAGCTTCAATTTCATTTAAGTCCCTTTCTGGTGATTCCTCTTTTTCTTTCCTTTGGGGATTGCTTTTTTTGTCTTCCCATGTTTTCCTGTAATGTTTTAATTGTAGATCCAATTGCTTTGCTACCCAGGTTCTTTTGGGGATGGTGCTACTGGCGTAATCTCTCAGTTCTCCTGGGCTTGGTAATCTAGTGTGGCTCCCTACTTGAGCTATTTGGGTTCTCTTGATGTAGGCCTGTGAGCTTGAGAGGCACAACTGCGGTGTCTAGAAGTCAGCAGCCATGCAGGGGAGTGTCCCAATTTTTGTTGTCTTGTACCCTTAATTGAAATCACGCGTGCCCAGTGGGGACTCACAGTGGCACCCAGGAAGCATCTGTTGGGGTGATGGGGCTCAAGGGGCCTGCACTCTGGAAAGGCGTGACTGTGGTATCCAGAGTTCTGTAGTTGTGGGGTGGGCAGACTCAGCTTTTGCTGCTGCACCTGTGGTGGATAGCTGCTCACTCCCAGTGGCAGCTCACAGGGGCACCCGCAGTACGTTTGCCTGCGAGGCACACTGAAGCACTCTGAAGGGCCCTGGCAGTGTAGCCGTGCAATTGAGGTGCCTGTTGGCAGGTATCCAGGATGAGTGAATTCAGAATTTCTACTGCTGGTGGGGAGTGCGCCCCTGTTTGTCCAAGATCACACCCAGGGAGAGCTCACAGTGGCTCCCACGAGTGCCCTGTGGGTAGATGGGTTCAGGGTGCCTGCCTGTTGGAAATTCACATCTGTGGAGGTGCGTTTGCTGGTGCAGAGCTCTGACGCACCCTGAGGAGTCCTAGCACTGAGGTTGAGCAGCTGGGGTGAATATGGGCAGTTATTCAGGAAGAGGGAATTCAGATTTTGTACTGTGGGGCAGCGTGCCCTTGTCTGTGCAGAATCACACCCAGCAGAGTCTCACAGCTGCTCCCCCAGCGTGCTGTGTGTAGATGGGCTCAGGGGTCCTGCTCTTTGGAAATGCGCGCTTGTGGAGGTGCCTTTGCCTGTGCAGAGCGCTGGCACACTCTGAGGGGCCCTGGCACTGAAGTTGCACAGCTGGGGTGTCCGTGGGCAGTTATTCAGGAAGAGGGAGTTCAGAATTTCTATTGCAGGGCAGTGCGCCATTGTCTGTACAAAATCACACCCGTGGGGGCTCCCAGTGGCTCCCAGGCACTGCCTATGGAGTGGTGTGCCCTGGATATCTGTGCACACTGGAAACATGCGAATGTTTTGTCTGGAGTTCTGCCGCTGGGGAGGGGGAGGTTGCACTTACTGTTGCCGAGCGGTGCACCTTAGGAGGTGGAGGTCCCAGGGTCCGCGGGTCTGCGGGTGGGGCAGCAGGATTTTGGCTGGAGTGGCTGCTGGGTCACGGGGCAGTTCCAAGGCATGCCTGGTTGGTGGTGCTAATGAGTTCCTACAAAAGGCCGTTCTCCCCTTCAAGATGGCGTGGGCTTCGTGCCGGGGTCCCGCAGTCCGGTGAGTGCCCGCAGCAGTGGTAGTCTCTCCTTGTCTAAGAGAGCCTGGTCTGCCAGCCCCTGCTGCTCCTACAGGGCTTTAACTGTCCCTTACTCACTCACACACACACCACACACATCCATACACTCTCCTTTCATCCCCTCACTCCCTCACTTCCTCTCCCTCACCTCCTTCCTGCCAGCCGCCATCTTCCTATCCAATCCTATTTGTTTCTTATCTTAGCTTCCTTAACATCGTAGGGCTGCCACAAGTCTTAAGAAGAGAAAGGAACTTCTAGCATATTAAATTGTGAGAACAAGAAGACTTCTATTACTCTGTCAGAACCGTTTGTTTTAAAGATACATTTTATGTCAGGATTTCCTGCTATTAATATTTATGGTTTCAAGTCCATGACATTATTTTTAAATAAATGAGACAAAATCAGATAAGCACTCTAACAATTAATTAATATTTATTCCAAGTCATAAAACTGTTACTGACTTGATAAAAATTAATTTAGAGACCTTTAGAAATAAGTTTGGATTTTAGTACTTGAACATGTCAAATACAAGATGTAATAAATCTATTACCATTACCTCATTCTTCAGGTGATAATTGCTTTGGTAGTTAAAATATGGCTCATAAAATTATATTTGTATTAATGCTAATTCACTTTTAAATTTTTTAGAGGGTGTACTTTCAGAGGATTAACAAATTGGAGTTTATAAATGTAGAAGATGTAAACCAAGTGGATCAACATAAGCCCCCAAAGTAGAATTCTGAATGATGGTGTCTGGAACTTTGAATGACAGTGTCTAAAATTTTTAATGACAGTGTCTAGAATTTCAATCAAACAGTGTCTAGAACTTCATATGACATTCCAGGCATGAATATTCCAGTGGCATAGGATACTGTGCAAAAATGCATGCTCTCCCAAAAGGTGATTGTGGATTGACAGGCACCTTCTCATGGGAATGGAGGTAAATGTGATAATATAAATGTTGGTCTTAAAATGTTTTCAAACATGCTAACAGAGCACAGAGCTGGAATAGCTAGGTTAGAGCTACACAAAACTGGGTCCTTACCCCACCCAACATAATTCCTGGAATTCCTTGGGAGCAATTAGTCCCTGTGGCTAGAAACAGGATCAATTTAGGCTTTAGTCAGGGTTTATCAGGGAAGCCAAACCACTATTAATATTATGGGAATAAAGGTTTTATATTAGGAATTAGACACACAAATATGGGAAAGCTAAGGAAGTGAAGGTCTGAAAAGGGAGTTAGAGAACCACAAAATAAATCACTAACCAGTCTTTCTGAAGCATTGGAGTGGGTAGAGAAGTCACAGCTTGCAAAAATATCCAAGGGGCCAGTACATTCAGCTGTTGAAGTGGGATCTCCAAGTGGGAGCTTGTGGTGAGATCATTGGAAACAGTTGCCTCTGTAGGCCCACAGCCAAGATTCTGGTGTTAGGCCTGGGGCTGCAGCTGGTCAGCAGGGCCAGTAGTTTGGAAGGCAAACTGAATGAGGAGTGGATGAGAGAGATTTATATGCTATGCACCTCTTCATATGTCCCTCACTGTGTCTGTGATGAACTTCCAAGAGTAGTAACTCCTGCTTCTCTTCTACCTTCAAATTCTCACACACGTTTCCTTTTCCATTCTGTGCTGTGAAGATGATTCTGGGAGTTTTTTTGTGTTTTGTTTTTTAATTAAAAAATATACTTTATTGATTTTTTACAGAGAGGAAGGGAGAGGGATAGAGAGTTAGAAACATCGATGAGAGAGAAACATCGATCAGCTGCCTCCTGCACACCTCCTACTGGGGATGTGCCCGCAACCAAGTTACATGCCCTTGATCAGAATCGAACCTGGGGCCTTTCAGTCCACAGGCCGACGCTCTATCCACTAAGCCAAACCGGTTTTGGCCGATTCTGGGAGTTTTAATTTGCATTTAACCAAATCAACAATAGCATAATTCAACACAGTTTACTTCTTATTAACTTAACATTTATACCTCATTTGACCACATTTAGCATCCAAAAAAATTCAATAGTAAAATCATTCTTCCAGTTAACATAATGTGGTCATTCCCTATAAAACCCAAAGTATGCTTTCTTCTCCCCAATGGAGTATACACCCTTAGATGATGTTCACTCCTCATCTATCTGAGTTACACTTCCCTTTTGATAGCCTGTATCTCAAATACTGCAATATAAAATTAATCACCACTAAGACATTGCATGTTTCGTAATAGGGAAATGGGAAAGGGAAAAATATAAACAAAAATAATTTATAGTATTTCAGCTGGGCATACTTCTTTGTCTGTTGGGGTGACCCAAATCTTCCTAATTGAAGGGTCTGGGCCATCAGCAGTCCTCTCTGCACTGAGTTGTAGTTTTCTATTGTCTTAAATCACAGGTCTTGCAACTACTAAGATGTACTCCAGGGAAATTCCTATGTTTTAGACATACTCTTTCCTGCTGCCATTTTATAGTAGCAAACCATTTTTGTTTTGATAAGCTAAGATCATTCACTCTGATTATCTCCATTTTCTGTTCATTTATTGGTACGAGGAACCCAATGTGGTCAGGAGGTAGTCTCAACTTCCTCAAAGAAACCTTGTATTTATTGGCAGCAACTCCTCATTGCCCCTTCTTACCTCCCACCTTCACCTCCCCAGCACTAGGCAACCACTAATTTATATTTTGTCTCCATATATATTTGCTGATTTCAGACATTTTATAATCACAGAAAGGATGTGGCTTCACAAATCTGAAAGGGCACCCTTTTGGCTCAGTGGATAGAGCGTTGGCCTGTAGATTGAAAGATCCCAGGTTCGATTCCAGTCAAGGGCATGTACCTTGGTTGCGGGCACATCTCCAGTAGGAGGTGTGCAGGAGGCAGCTGATTGATGTTTCTAACTCTCTATCCCTCTCCCTTCCTCTCTGTAAAAAAAAAAAAATCAATAAAATATATTTAAAAAAATAAATAAAAAGGCACCCTTGTAGATATTTTAAATATCTATGATGATACAATATGTGGTCTCTTTTGATTTGTTTCTTTCACTAAGCGTAATATTTTTGAGATTCATCAATGTTGCAATTTTTTATTGCCAAATAATATTCCATTGTATGGATGTACCACATTCTGTTTATTCAATCAATGATGGAAGGACATTTGGGATCTTCTTACTTTTTGGCTATTTTGAATAATAATACTTTGAACATTCATGTACATGTTTTCATATGTGTGTGTGTGTTTGTGTGTAGTGTGTATATGCTTCATTGTGCTTCAAAGGACATCATCAGATATTGAAAATATAACCCACACATGGGAGAAAATATTTGAAAATTGTGTATTTGATGAAGTACTTGTATACAGACTAGAAAAATAACTCTTACAATTAAATAATAAAAAGATAATTCAATTTAAAAATGGGCAAATGAGTTGAATTAGACGTTTCTCCAAAGAAGATATATGAATGGCTAATAAGCCCATGAGAAGATGCTCAATAGTAGTCATTAGGGAAATGGAAATTAAAACCACAAAATACTACTTTATACCCACTCTAATGGGTGCAATATAGACAAGTGAAGATGTGGATAAATTAGCACCTTGATGTATTGCTGGTGGAAATGCAAAATGGTGCAGCCACCTTAGAAAACAGTTGGGCATTTCTTAAAATGGTAAACATAGAGTTACCATCTGATCCAGAAATTTTACTCCTAAATATTTAGTCGATCACAACAATTCGTTGAGTGATCTAAGTAAAGTCTTTGTTCAAAGCCTCTTTGGGATTAATTGGGTTCAATCAAAGCTGGTTTCATTCCCGAGTTTCATTTGAAATTTCAATAATTTGAAGACTAAAAATTTTGGAATTTTGTAAAGTTATGACAAAATTTTAATAAAAAGATGAAGACATTTTTGAAAAACAATTGTTTTTCATTTTCACTTCAAAGAGAAATGGGATAATATAATCTGGATATTCATTGGCACTTGAATCTAACATAGAAGTCAAAACTACACAATAGCAATTTAGCTAAGTGATGTCATTATGGAAAACAGCCCATCTCTTTTGGGGAAAAAACACACAAAACACCTCTGAAAAAGAGAAGTAACTTTCAAGATTTCTTTATGGGCTTGCCAGTGTTTTCTTTGACATTGCTATTTGTTTCATTGGTTGTCATAACTGTCTTCGTTGTTGGAGATAGGATTTCATAACATCACTAAATATTTTTCATGTTTGAAAAATTAGAGTCAAATAGTTACAATTATTTTGTTCTTTTGAAGAAAATATTAGTTTGAGGCAAAATAATCAGATTTAGAGTGGCATTTATTAAGTGTCAGGTTTTTAATTTTAGGCCCCCAGCTTTCCTTTGAAATAGAGTAGAAAGGTAAATTGTTTTTGAATTAATGAAAATAATGATCTGATTTAACACATTTTTTTTCAGTTTCAATAGTTTTTGAGAAATAACTGACACAATCACTGTATAAGTTTAAGGCATACAGGATGATGATTTCACTTCCATATATTGTGAAATGATTATTATAATAGGTTGTTTTTTTTTGTTTTTTATTTCATTCATTTCTGCTCTAACTTGTATTATTTCCTTTCTTCAGCTACCTTTGAGCTTAGTTTGTTCTTCTTTGTCTAGTTCCTTGAGGCATAGAATTGGGTTGTTTATTTGGGATCTTTCTTGCTTTTTAATGTAGGTGTTTACTGCTATGAACTTCCCTCTTAGAATTGCTTTTGCCATACCTCATAAATACTGGTATGTTGTGTTTCCATTTTCATTTGTCTTAAGAAACTTTTTAATTTCCATTTTAATTTCTTCTTTGATCCATTGGTTCTTCAGGAGAGTATTGTTAAATTTTCATGTATTTGTAAATTTCTCAGTTTTCCTGTTGTTGATTTCTAGTTTTATGCCAGAGAAGACACTTTGTATAATTTAAATCTTCTTGAATTTGCTAAGATTTATTTTATGATCTAATTTATGGTCTATCTTAGAAAATGTTCCATGTGTGCTTGAGAAAAATGTGTATTCATGTTGTTATTGGATAGATTGTTCTGTTGTTAGGTTCATGTGGTTTATAGTTTTTTTCAAATCTGCTGTTTCCTTATTGCTTGTCTGGATGGTCTATACATTGTCGCGAGTGGTGTGGGCAAACCAGGCTCTAAGCAATGTTTGAGGATCCAAATCAGGCAGATTTTCATCCTTCTTAGTTCCCTGTTCAGAGTGCTCCCCAGACTTGGTTCTGCAAATGAGCAAAGCTGCTGGTTGTTATTACTACTTGGGCACTGCTGGTATAAGTTCGCCTTGCTAAGATCCATATGCTGGTTGTTGCCAGCCTCTCTCCCCTTCTCTGTCATAGTCAGATTCCCAGTGGTTGAGCCCTGCAGATTCCCTTGCAATCCCCATGGGGTAAGACAAGAGTAAGAGGTCCCACAAAGCAAGCCCAGTGCCGTGGGGATGGTTGTCCCCCAGGTTTCTCTGGCCAACCTGGGGGAGGGGCAATGTGATTGGTGTGTAGCTGCTTCTCTCATTCTTTTCATACAATCTGTCTTGGTGTCCGTGGTGCAGGCAGGTGATTCAGCTTCACTCCGTGTTCTAGGATTCTCTCAGTGGTGTATTGTTCGTGAATAGTTGTTAGTTGTTCTTCTTGTGAGAAGGAGCAAAATCAGGAATGACCAATTTTGCCATGTTGGTGATGTCACTTTCTCAATAATAACTTTTATTGATGATGATTTGGTAGTAGGACTAACATTTGAGTTTCTTATTGGACCCAGTTACTAGTGAATATAAAACATTTGTATAACTTACAATGTTTAGCACACTTTCTAGCTTTAGTTCCTAGATGCTTACATGTGAAGGCTGTGCTCTAGCTTGGAGATAGATTTTAAGTGAAATGTAGCAGAATGTCCTAGACTTTACATTAATTATAATTGGAGCGTGTTTTTCTTTATTGAGTTATAAGACAACATATTTTGCAATGAAATGCTAGTTCATTGTTATCTCTTTAGATTGCTTGCTGATAGAAACTAGTTAATAATGAATAACCACACAAAAAGATTAGCCACATCAGCATGTAGACTCTTTGTATATGCTGTCTAGAAAAAGTTAAAGTTTTATAAATCCCCATGTGCATCATGAAAAATTGTTGAAACAAAATGCAAGAAGAATAAACCTATTCCAAAGTCAATCTATGACAAAAATCTTTCCTGTGATATCCTTTGGAATAGAACTCTAGAAATGTTTTTCTTAAAGAAGGGCATAAAGAGAAAATGTAAGCCAAAGAAAAGGTTAATATATGCTACCAAACTAAAATGTTAACATTAAAAATGCATTTTTAAAAAGTAATGCCCAAAGAATATATTAGGCATTTAATTTTCTTAGCAAGTGAATCCCAAAGCTTTCTAGATTCTATTAATTTAAAATTATTCACACAAATCTTATATACAAGGTAGGGCAAAAGTAGGTTTACAGTTGTTCATATGGAAAAATGCTATAATATTAAAAATTAATGCAAGAATAAATTTTGTGATTCATGTATTTACACCTGTAAACCTAGTTTTGCCCCAACCTGTATAGAAATGTATTTATTCCAAAGATAAATTTACTAGTCTTCATCATGTTAATTTTTTTACTCCTGTTTTTTTTTCCTATACGTCTTTTTGGTCTTCTTCTGTCTCTTCCGCTCTCCTTTTCTTCCTTTCTCTTCCCTCTCTCTCTCTCCCTATCTCTTTTTCTTCTAATCTCTTATTTTTTCCTTCCTCTTTTACTCTCTCTCCCTTCCCTTTTATTTTCTCTCTTCCTTTCTCCTGTCTTCTTCTTTTTCTTTCTTTCTTTCTCTCCCTTTCATCTCCCTCTCTGCCTTTCTTCTTTCTTCACTTCCCTACTTCTTTTTTTTTAAAAAATATTTTTTTATTAATTTCTGAGAAAGGGGAGGAAGAAAGAGCTAGAAATATAAATGATGAGAGAGAATCATTGATTGGCTGCCTTTTGCACACCCCCTACTGGGGATCGAGCCCACAGTCCTGGCATGTGCCAACCAGTTCATGGGTCGATGCTCAACCACTGGGCCATACTGTCAGGGTTCCCCTATTTCTTTCTTTTCCACTGTCTTTTCTTCCTTATCTTTCCCTTCTTTTCCCTCCAATTCTCTTTAATGTTTGAGTTAGATGTGCTGGAAACATTGTAAGGAAATACTGCATAAGGAACCAAGTGACCCTGATGTAACCATTTGTAGAGGCTTAACTATAGAACCTGGGGGATGAACCCAGTAGGGATTTACTTTCTTGAGGAATAATGGTGCCTCCTTGGGAAAATATACTTTTCCCAAGGAAAATACGAATTGATTTAATCCAGTGTATATAACTTATGTTTATGGAGGGCTGTGTGATTCTTAGTATACTTAAAAAATGAAATTTCAGAATATTTACATAGTCATAAAATGACTATGGGAGAAACCATAAAAAAGTGAGTTATAATTCCCAACATTTTTCATTCACTTTCACCAGTAAAGAAGAAAACCCAAATTCTCTGTATCCATTAGTGAGGCATTATTGCTCCTAATTCATCAAGCTTTTTAGGTCCCTTGTTCATGTTTTTCTCTTACCTGGCTTCCCCTTTTGCCCATTTGATCTTCTCTTTACTCTTCATTGCTCAGGTCTAAATTCTTCTCCTGAAGCCCACGTTAGCCCCACCAGATAAATTAATTTCTTCTGGCTTTGTAATTCTATAACTACTTTCACATACATTGTTTTTACAGTGCTAATTTTAATTAGTCTCTCAAAGATGTAATCTGTCTCATATTTTTTTATTCCCAGAGTTGACAAAACATAAAAGAAGGAACTCAATATTTATCCATTCACATGTATTTATGGAGCCTTACTATGTGGTAGGAACTGGGCTAGGTGCTGAGTATATATTTATATAAGGAAGTCAGAGGGATTCCCTTCCCCATACCTCCTCAAAATTGTTGGCTCTAGTGCTGTTACTTTTCCCTTAAAAATACCCGATGAGAGTTCAGTGACATTTATGTATCAATTGCTCTTTTCTTATAGCTTCCTTTTTATTGAAATTCAGGTTTTTAGTCTTTATGATCTAGGCCAGAGGATAAGCTCAACTTCAACATCACCCTTCCTCAACCCCTTCCCCCAACCCTTAATCAATATCCCTGGACCAAGTTTGGTAGCAACTAGGGATGACTTTTCCTCCAAAATGCTCCTTGATCTCTAGTTAGATAGATTTCTAGCTCGGTCCACCTAATCCTCTGTACATACCCGAATCTTAAATATATCTTAATGTTAAAGCCAATATAACTTGAGTTCCCAAGTTGGGATTTCTGACACAGCTATCAGAAATATATAAATAAGGCAGGGGAGGGTGGGGGTAAGGGGCAGAGATCAACCAAAGGACTTGTATGCATGCATATAAGCATAACCAAAGGACACAGACTACAGGGGGGGTGAGGGAATGAGTGGGGGGTTGCAATGGGGGAGTTAAGGACACATTTGAAATACCTTAATCAATAAAGAAAATTAAAAAAGAAATATATCTATATAAATGGGAATTTACAGTAATTTTCTTGAGATCTTTTTGAGAGTAGAACTGCGTTATATTCTCAATGCTAAATACAGTCTCTGGCATGTAGTAGGAAACTAAATGACTAAATAAATCAATTTATAATATTTTCCTCATAGAGATGCTTTCCTTTTAATTGTAAAAACTTTTTTCACTTCCCAACATTTTAATCCATTGCATAATTGGGAAGCACTTCCATAGGCAGCCCACTAGAGGCAGTACTGCCTTTGTGGAAGCTTTGCTTGGTCATGTTCTTAGCATACCTTTTTAGAGTTTATGAGTCTCTCTCTCTCTCTCTCTCTCTCTCTCTCTCTCTCTCTCTCTCTCTCTCTCTTTTACAGCTGCATAGTATTCCATTGTTACCCTTTGGAACAGCATGAATGGACCTGGAAGATATTATGCTAAGTGAAATAAGCTAATCTGAGAAAGACAAATATCACATGATCTCACTTATTTGTGGACTCTGATGAACAGAATGAATTAACCAACAAAATATGATCTGAAGCATAGAGGCATAGAACAGACTGACATACCTTGATGTGGGGTTGGGGGGATGAGAAGAGATAAACCAACGACCTTGTATATTTATAGGCATAGCCCATGGACATGGGCAATAGGGTAGTGAAAACATGGGGGTGGGTGGGTAGGGCCTGGGAGGAGAGGGAGTAAAGGGGGAAAATGGGAGATATCTGTAATACTATCAATAATAAAAATATATTAAAAAAGAGTGTATAAGTGTCTTGTGTGTAAATCTTCATGTTTGTAAAGATAATATTCTATTACCTCCTTTATGAAGGACTGAAGAGAGAACAAATACTTATTTTCTGGCACTTTGTAGAGATTTTAGAGTATGCATTACCTATTTTAATCCTTATGACCACACTGTTAAGGCAACAAAATCTTCCCCATTTTAATGAATAAGAAAACTGAAAATTGTCCAAGGTTTCACTAGGATTAGTAAGCAGATTAACTAAGATTTTAAAAAATATATATATTATTGATTTCAGAGTGGAAAGGAGAGGGGGAGAGAGAGAGAGAAACATCAATGATGAGAGGATCATTGATGGGCTGCTTCCTGCGCACTCCACACTGGGGATCAAGCCCGCAACCCTGGCATGTGCCCTTGACCGGAATTGAATCCAGGACTCTTCAGTCCACAGGCTGATGATCTATCCACTGAGCCAAACCAGCTAGGGCTGAACTGAGATTTTGAGTCATATCTGCTTCAATCCAGAGCTGATGCTCCATCAAGGACACCAGGCACTGTCCATACAGCCATGAGGGTGGCTGAAGGGCCCTTAAATGTACTTCTCTCTCCCTGAGTCCAGCACAGACCTGGGCAGCTCTGGACTCAATGAAGACTATTTAATGAATGAATAAACTCCAAGTTTAAAATAGTTTTGAATTCTGAAAATATTTAATAAATATCGATCAGTAAATGCTTATAGTTTTGGATGATACAAATTATTTGGCATAAAGCAGTGAAGAGAAAATTAGAGGAAAGCAAAAATAATTGAAATGAAATAATTGAAAAATAAACATAGACTCATTGGGCATGGTGCTGACATTGAACCTAGTGTAGTCAACCTTAAGACTAGGGATTGTTTTACATGTTGCTGTGTAGATAATTACTATTATATTTTAAGACTAATGAGACCCTGAAGATGAAAGTGTTGAGCAGCTAATGGTTTCTATTATATTTTGTGGATCATTTCACTGGTTGTTAAAACTATGAAGTTGATATTAAAGAATGTGGAACTGTTTGGTTTAAAAATGTTTTATTTTAACACATATTCAGGGAAGTAGCTTTCCAATTATATTGAAGCTAGAGAAGTAGCTTGAAAATTTCTGTAATTTATCTTCATCAAGGAATGAAAGGAAGAAATGAAGCATAGACTAGTAGATCATTAAATCATTAAATTTCTTTCTCCTTTTTTTCTTCAGATAAGAAAACTGAGACACAGGGTAGCTAAGTAGTTTAATTGATTACATAATTCACTAGTAAAGAGCTGGGCTAGTTCTAAATTTCTTGATTCTTGACTTAGTAATCAATAGATATATGTATTTTTCAACTAAAGAATAAAATGTAAGGTAACTTTCAACCATGGATAAAATTGGTTTATGTAATTAAAGATTCAAAAGAAAATGATTAAGGTAATTTCAAAAGTTTCTACATACTGAAAGGAAAGTACCTTTCATTCATACTATTTAACTCATTAGCATTACTTTTCTTTCAATTTGGCCTGGACCCAATAATCAATTATTTCAACTAATCTCACCATCATCTTCAATCCCCTTAAGACATTATTTACTGTCCACCTCACCCCTTTTCCAGGTCCCTGGCTATGGATCAATAATCTGTCTTCTTGGTTCCTGCCTCTGGGTTTCTGAGAAGTGCTTGAGAAAGTTGCATAACTATGCTCACGATGCCATTACCAGAGCACATGGTCCCAACTCAGCTGGGCTTCTGATGCTGCTTAGCAGTTCTTTTATTAATCCACAGCAGGGTCCCTTTTCTGGTCTTATATGGATTTTGTAAACAACTGTTCCTTTTCTCAATTCTTAGCTCATCTTTGTCCCTTACCTGAGGGGGCGGTGGTTCCATCAGGTGAGCATTTCTTCAATATTTCACCAATCGCTTGTGACATTAAATATACTTTCCTTAGAGGAAGCATGGGAGTGGTCAAAAGCAGGGGCTCTGATCAGACTGAGCTCCTCAGCTCTTCAATCTGTTAGGTGTGACTTTAGACAGATTACTTACTCACTCGGTGCTTAAGTTTTCTTTTCTGCATCATGGGGTAATTACAGATTTTACCACATAAGCTTGATATGAGGAGAAATAAGGTCATGTACACAAAGTGCATGGTGTTTGGCACAAAGTAAGTACATGAATTAGCAAGACTAGTTCTTATTGTTGTTATTGTGATGGCCCAGGAAAGAAATCCTTATACTTTCCCACAGTTAACCCTATCCATCTCCCTAGGATTTTGAGCTATATTTTTTATCCCATCTCTCTTCAATCCATGTCTCCCCATGACTTCTTCTCTTCAGTTTAAAAGGATGTTGAAGAATTTCATTTCATAAAAATATCAGTAATGAGATTCTGCCTATTTAACTTTAACCCTTATCCTGACACGAATCCTGCCCTATTCTTGTCCTTCTAGTATCATGTAGTGCTGATAACTCTCAGGAGTTTCTGAGCTTCCACTGGAATTCATGGTTGAATGGGGTGGTAATTAAAGTGACATAACTACATTCTTAGTCATAGAGTCTTTAGTCATAGAATCATGGCATATTTCAATACACACAAATGAGTAAATATGACAGAACATGAACAGAATGAAAGGTAAAAATTACATGGTCATTTCATTACATGTAGAAAAATCACAAAACTCAACACCATTCTATGATTAAAATTCTCAACAAACTAGGAATAGAAGAAAATTGCCTCAACATAATTAATCCTATCTAATAAAAGAGTAATATGCAAATTGACCATACCTCCGCTATACCCACAAGCCATGCCCACCAGCCAATCAGGAGCAAGTATGCAAATCAACCCAACCAAGATGGCTGTGGCCATGGAGAGAGCAGGAGGCTTGGGTTTCCCCGGCAATGGAGGAAGCCAAGCTTTTCACCTGCCCTGGCGGGCCCAGGCCTCCACTCAAGGCTACAAAGTTTCAATTATAGAAGATAAATAAATCCCAACAAAAATGGCAACAGCCACAGAGCTGGAGAGAGCAGGAGGCTTGAGTTGCCCCCGGCGATGGAGGGAGCCAGCAGCCCTGGCCTGCCTTGGCCTTTGCTCAAGGCTACAAAGTTTCAATTATAAAAGATAAATAAATCCCAGATACTAGGGCCTCCGCTTGGGTCTCCAGGGGGCGTGGCTGGCCTGCAAACCACCACAGGACCCTCGCCCAGGCTGCCCCACACACCAAAGGAACCCCCACCCTGATCTGGGATACCCGTCAGGGCAAACCAGCCAGCCCCCACCCTTGTACCAGTCCTCTATGCTATCTAATAAAAGAATAATATGCAAGTTGACATCACTCCAACACTCAAGATGGCTGCCCCCATGTGGTCAAAGATGACTGCCCCCATGTGGACACAAGATAGCTGCCACAAAATGGCCAGCAGGGGAGGGCAGTTGGGAGAGACCAGGCCTGCAAGGGAGGGCAGTTAGGGAAGATCAGGCCTGCAGGGGAGGGCAGTTAGGAGCAAACAGGGCAGGGCAGGACAGTTAAGCATCAATCAGGCTGGCAGGGGAGTGGTTCGGTGGTGATCAGGCTGGCAGGCAGAAGCAGTTAGGGGCAATCAGGAAGGCAGGCAGGCGAGCAGTTGGGAGCCAGCAGTCTGGATTGTGAGAAGGATGTCCGACTGCCTGATCCAGGTAGGATCGGGCCTAAATGGGCAGTCGGACATCCCTCGAGGGGTCCCAGATTGGAGAGGGTGCAGGCTGGGCTGAGGGACACCCCCCAACCCAGTGCATGAATTTCATGCACCAGGCCTCTAGTTCATATATAAAAGCCCATAACTAACATCATATTCAACAGTGAAACAATGGAAGCTTTTCCTCTAAGATCAAAAATAAGGCAAAATTTTCCACTCTTTACAGTTCTATTCATCATAGTACTATAAGACCTAACCAGAGCAATTAGATAAGAAAAAATAAAAACATCTAACTCAGAAAGGAAGAAATAAAATGATTTATCTTCACAGATGACATAATCTTTAATGTAGAACCCTAAAGTTATCATACCAAAACAAAACAAACTTGATAGAACTAATCAATGAACTCAGTAAAGTTGTAGGATACATAATCAACATACAAAAATTATGCCTAGCATAATTTTACACTAGCAATATACTATCTACAAAGGTAATTAGGAAAATAATCTCATTTACAACAGCAAAAAAAAAAAAAATACCTAGGAATAAACTAACCAAGGAGCCAAAAGACTGAAAACTACAAAACACTGATGAAAAAATATCAACAAAGACACAAACAAAAGAAATCCATCCCATCTTCCTTTTAGTGGAGAATAGTATTTAAAAGCCAAGATCTGGGCATTAGGCATACTCATTACTATTACAGTGTTACTGCCAGGTCTTATTAGTGAACAAGGCTAGGTGATATATATACATATATATATAAATACACACATATATACACACCTGCACATCCCCATATAGATGTGTATATATGTACACAAAATGCATATATGCATATACATTGTTATCGATATTTTGATATAGATCTATATAATGAAAATCAGGAATTGGCACAGATTTTTTAAATTCCAACTGAATACCATGGATCATTCTAGTTTTCTCCCTTCCATATTTGTATCTCCTTTTTTCTGACCGTGAGATACCTGGCTCCTTTTAATATTAATATTTTTACTTATGTGATAGGTTCCCCTGAATATAACTAACCTCCTACTTCAGATGTCACCCTTTCCCCTGCAGGGTTTCCCTCCTGGTCCACACAGATTTTGACACCACATATCAGGCTCCCCTTCTACCTTTCCATGGACTTCAATATTTCATGGTAGGCTACCATTCCCTATCACCCCCTTCATATGGACGCCCTCTCCACACTGCCCTACAGTGTTTCACCCTGGGTCACCCTGCATAGATACCCTCCTTACCCTGCTTGGGCCCTAACATCTCATGCCAATTTGCCCTTTTTGTGGATGTCTTCAGCACCTTGCTTGGGCTTTGAAACCCCACCCTGATCAGTGCAGTTGCTTTCCTCATCCAATTTCCCTTCCACATGGTTGTCCTCCTTAATCTGTCCAGATAATGATACCCTACAGGAGTCTGCCGCTCTGGGTAGATGGCTTTCTCAACCTGGCTGGGCTTTAACATCCTTTTCAGGGTCATCAAGGCAACCTCCAACTTTCAGCATAAATGACTATATTATTATGCTTTCACTAATCTTATCTAATAAAAGGGTAATATGCAAATTGACCATCACTCCAACACACAAGATGGCTGCCCCCATGTGGTCAAAGATGGCTGCCCCCCATGTGGACATAAGATGGCTGCCACAAGATGGCCAGCAGGGGAGGGCAGTTGGGGGCAATCAGGCCTGCAGGGGAGGGCAGTTGGGAGGGACCAGGCCTGCAGGGGAGGGCAGTTAGGGGCAACCAGGCCTGCAAGGGGGGAGCAGTTGGGGGCAACCAGGCCTACAGGGGAGGGCATTTGGGAGGAACCAGGCCTGCAGGAGAGGGCATTTGGGAGGAACCAGGCCAGCAGGGGAGGGCAGTTAGGGGCAACCAGGCCTGCAGGGAGGGCAGTTGGGGGCAACCTGGCTGTCAGGGGAGGGCAGTTAGGGGCAATTGGGCTGGCAGGGGAGCAGTTAGGCATCGATCAGGCTGGCAGGGGAATGGTTAGGGGGTGATCAGGCTGGCAGGCAGAAGCGGTTAGGGGCAATCAGGAAGGCAGGCAGGCGAGCGGGTGGGAGCCAGCAGTCCTGGATTGTGAGAGGGATGTCCGACTGCCCGTTTAAGCCTGATCTCACCAGGATCAGGCCTAAACGGGCATTCAGACATCCCTCGAGGTGTCCCAGATTGGAGAGGGTGCAGGCTGGGCTGAGGGACACACACACACTCACACACACACCCATGCATGAATTTTGTGCACCAGACCTCTAGTGACTTTAGAATGGAATTTTTTAGGAAAAGAAGAGTAGAAAAATGGAAATGGACAATTATTTGCACTGAAATTTACCCCTAATCCCAATTTCTGTCTCTAGTGCTGACTAACCTTAGTCAATTTGCCTGCTCATTGCATCTTGCCAGGCCATCATGATTTCTTACTAATTCCTGCTGTTGTTTGCTTGGCCTTATCTGTGCCCAGTAAACATGTGCCTGGCTTAAACTCTTCCAGCGCCACATCCCCATCTCACCTCCAGGCTGCTAGACAGCAGTTCAGGGTCAGTTCCATACTCACTCAACCTGCTTCTACAGCAACCACAACTCTTTTTCTCTTGGGGAGAAAAAGATAGGATGAGTGATACCAAACCAAGAATCATCCTGAAAGGTGGGTGTTGAAACAATAGGTATGCAGGAGGTTGAAAGTGAGGAAAAAGAAGAGGAAATAGATAATACCTTGGGAAGAGTGTTTATCCTATTTAATAAAAGAGTAATATGCAAATTAACCATCACTCAGCTATACCCACAAGCCACGCCCATCAGCCAATCAGAAGTGACTAGGCAAATTAACCCAACCAAGATGGCTGTGGCCATGGAGTGAGCAGGAGGCTTGGGTTTCCCCAGCAATGTAGGAAGCCAAGCTTTCTGCACACCCTGGAGAGCCCAGGCCTCCACTCAAGGCTACAAAGTTTCAATTATAGAAGATAAATAAATCCCAACAAAAATGGTGGCAGCCACAGAGTTGGAGAGAGCAGGAGGCTTGAGTTGCCCCCAGCAATGGAGCAAGCCAGCAGCCCTGGCCTGCCTTGGCCTCTGCTCAAGGCTACAAAGTTTCAATTATAGAAGATAAATAAATCCCAGATACCAGGTCCTCTACTTGGGTCACCAGGGGGCGTGGCTGGCCTGCAAACCACCACAGGCCCCTCGCCCAGGCTGCCCCACACCCCAAGGGAACCCCAGCCCTGATCTGGGACACCCTTCAGGGCAAACCAGCAGGCCACCACCCATGCACCAGGCCTCTATCCTATCTAATAAAAGAGTAATATGCAAGTTGACCATCACTCCAACACACAAGATGGCTGCACCCATGTGGACACAAGATGGCCACCACAAGATGGCCAGCAGGGGAAGACAGTTGGGAGGGACCAGGCCTGCAAGGGAGGGCAGTTGTGGGTGATCAGGCCAGCAGGGGAGGGCAGTTGGGAGGGACCAGGCCTACAAGGGAGGGCAGTTGGGGGAGATCAAGCCTGCAGGGGAGGGAAGTTAGGGGTGACCAGGCCTGCAGGGAAGGGCAGTTGAGGGGGACCCAGGCCTACAGGGGAGAGCAGTTGGGGGGGACCAGGCCTGCAGAGGAGGGCAGTTAGGCATCAATCAGGCTGTCAGGAAAGTGGTTAGGTGGTGATCAGGCTGGCAGGCAGAAACAGTTAGGGGTAATCAGGAAGGCAGGTAGGCGAGCAGTTGGGAGCCAGCAGTCCTGGATTGTGAGAGGGATGTCCGATTGCCCATTTAGGGGGCGGGCCTAAACAGGCAGTTGGACATCCCTTGAGGGGTCCCAGATTGGAGAGGGTGCAGGCTGGGCTGAGGGACACCACCCGCCCCCCCAGGCCCCCCCCACCCCCCGTGCACGAATTTCGTGCACCGGGCCTCTAGTGTGTTTATATTTAGGATGTCGGTAAAAGGAAGAAAAGGAATTAGAGAGACCTTTGACTAATCTGCAGCATGAAAAACATGGAAGTAATTGTCTAAGTGACTAATTTCACTGAGGAGAATTTGACTCAATTCTGTACCCTCAATTTAAATTGGAACAATAGTGGTATTATTACAGACCTGGGGTAAACCAAGAAGTATGACATTGTAAAATGACTTGTTACAGTAAGAATGACTCAGTAAATTGAGTCAAACCAAGTGATTCATCTACACAGCCTGTCAAATCATCTGACTACCATTTTGCCTGAATTTGGAGTTTACGGTCAGTTAAAGGTAGGCTTGTCTCTTCTGTTTTAGTTAACTTTTGGATGGATAGTATTCTGACAATAGTAGTGTTAGGGAATTTTTACAAAGACTGTGGGAAAGGACCTTTGGAAAGCACAGAGCTGTCACTTGGATTGTTTGGCTGAAGTTATTTTCTGAGAGAAATTTTCTGAGGAGGTAAACTTTCATAGATTGGAAAATTCTCTGAACATGTGGATAGCATATATGTTTATTTTATTCAGCACTGTATCCTTGGCACTGTGCTTGACATATTTTGGACTTTTAATAAGTATTCTTGAAATGAATGAATGAAGAAAGACAGTTCTACACTTTTTTCAGAAGTCATTATCTGTCAGTGAGAGACATTGCAGAATTTTTTTTTGACATAACCTGGAAAGGTGTTCACGTCTTAAAACATTTCCAAGGTAATTCTCAAGGAGCATCATTCTGTGATATATCAAAGATTTTATCTGCAACAATCTTTATTAACTGTGCACTCCCTCCATAGAAACAGATTCCATTCTTTATTGTGCTTATAATTCAAACCTTTCTGGCTGGTGAAACAGTAAATCACCTAAGAAACAGGTAGCTGGACGGCAGCACAACACTTTGAAGTCCTTTCAGAAGCAAGAAGATGCAAGTGGATGATGCCTCCCAGAAGGACAACTGTGCTGACTGAATATCTTCTCTTCTCACCCACATAAGTAAAATTTCAAATAACTGTGGTGATAAAACCACAGCCATTTATAAGAAAGCTAGAGGCCTGGTGCATGGATTTGTGCACCAGTGGGGTCCCTCGGCCTGGCCTGCACCCTCTTGCAATCCGGGACCCCTTGGGGGATGTTGGAGAGCCGATTTCAGCTTGATCCCCGCAGGCCAGGCCGAGGGACCTCACCGGTGCATGAATCCACGAATCAGGCCTCTAGTATGCATGTAAAAATCTTTGGTTAATCTCTTCCTGCCCTCCTCCCTCCCCGCTTCCTTCTGAGATTCATCAGTCTGTTCCATGTTTCCATGCCTGTGGTTTCCACTCCTGCATTGAGTGTCTGCCCCCTGGTGGTCAATGCATGTCATAGCTACCTGCCAACCTGGTCACTTAGGCTTTTATATATATAGAAGATGGTTGCAGTGATTAAGTAGTTCAGTAATATGCCTTCCAGATGACTAAATGAGGATTATTGTAAGAGGGTATTTTGCATCATAATTTTGTTTTTACCCCTATTGTTAAATCCACAAGTCAGCTACTTTTTCAATTATTTGGGACTTAGCTTTTTAAGAAAAAAATACTTAAACAAATCTTTCCTAAATGGGAAGGAATCTACTATTTATGTAGCTTATACTCTATTTCTAGAAGTATGCTCTTTATCTTCCTGTTAAGTGAAACATAGGTAATAATTAGGAGGTGTGTTTTATTAAAGGTAATTAATTATTTAAAAAAAACCCTAATGGTTAAGAGCTAAGGCTCAAGAATAGACTGAAATGGGTTTAAATTCTGACTTCTCTCTTTTGTAGCTGGACTTTTGGGCTTTTTAACCTAAATTTCTCCATCAATAAACTTGATTTAATAATATTTCTTACTTTATTGAGTTTGGAGGTTTCAGTGAGATAATGCATGTAAAAACACCTAGCTTAATAATATCTGGCATATAATAAGTGGTCAGTAAATATCAATATTATTTATTATAAAGGGGTTTGCCACAGATTTCCTTTAAATGCTGTGCTCCATTTAAATGAATCAATTTACACAGAACTTTCTAGAAATTCTTGTGTTAGATAAGGCAAGCAATGTGTAAGAATGAATTATATTTTTTTCTTAAATTTAACCCATGGATATGTCCTTCTCAATGCAAGTAGAATGGGAAAGAGGGTACTCCTTCCAGGAAGATGAGTTTTCGAAATGTGTAGGCTGCTTGAGGTCCTCACAAACCAGATAAAGATATCTGGGTGAATGATGTTTACCTTACACACTGTAAAGAACAGTTCTAGTTAGCATTACCCTTATAAAGTGTGTAGCTGCCTAAGAGGGGTCCTCAAACTTTTTAAACAGGGGCCCGTTCACTGTCCCTCAGACTGTTCAAGGGCCGGACTATAGTTTAAAAAAACAACTATGAACAAATTCCTATGCGCACTGCGGGCCCGGGACGAGTCGGCTGCTAAGCAGGATAGGCAGCGCCACCCGGCGGGCTGGATAAATGTCCTCGGCGGGCCACATGTGGCCCGTGGGCCGTAGTTTGAGGACCCCTGTAGCATGATAACCAATTTCATAAATGACAGCAATGCTCATTTCCACTTAGACATTTAGAGTGAGACATTGATAAGATTTGGGATATATGTTCTCATGTAGTTACTGTTTTTATTCACCGAAATTATTTGGAATGATGTCTAATGAAATAAGTAGTTGACCAGAAGATTAATGATGAGTTGGTTTCCCAATAGGAGAAGGAAATATGTTTCCAAGATTGTTACCAATAAGATTCAGTTTGTTCATTTTTTTTTCACACATCCATTCAACAAACATTTATTGAGAATCTGTTATGGTTATTCTGCTTTGCACACTCAGCATCTAATCCAATGATTGGCATATACTGGGTGTTTAACAAAGGTAGTTTGCGTGATGGGTTGAGGAATGAGTGGTAAGCGAAAAATACATGACCTATGCCTTCTAGGAGTTTATACACCAGTGGGTCAAATAAATGGGTTGGAGGACACATAAAAAGGTTTCTTTGAGAACATCTTTTATGCCTGTTTCCTTTGCTTTAAACTTTAGTATGTAACAGGGTGACCTATGAAGTACAGCAAGTAGGCAGATTCAGTAGAATCTGATATACAGAGATCTCATTCGTAGACCTGGGGCAAAGCCCTGAAATCTACATTATTAGCAAGTATCCCAGGTAATTCTTATGTATGTACCAGGCTTTGAGACATAAATTATTGTTAATTATCTTTGCATTTTTCTTTTCATTATTGCCAACAATAACAACAACCACAACAACAGCAACAAAGAAAAGCATAACAAAGCACCCTTAGAGTGCCCCAGGGAAGGGAGAGAGGGAGGAAGCAGCGGGAGCAATTTGGCTGGCAGCGTGGATGTCTTTCTGAGTCCAGGAGAATACAGCTCCTCATCTCCTCAGTTGGACCCCTTGGTGGGTGAGCATGGTGACATTTGGGCAAGCCTCATACTCAGCCATTTATGCACTCTTTGCTGTCTTTTCTCCATTTTGGGGGGATAACTTATTAGTCATATTAATCCTTATAGGACTGATGACAAAGGGCACAAAAGCACTGAAGGCTTATCTGACCTATTTCTGACTTTCTGTTTCTCTAGTTATGGTTAACATTAGGGTAACTTAACCTTGATGATTGTAGATGCCACAAAGAAACTCACATAAGATGTGATGTTCTCATACACAGTTTCAGCAAAATGAAAAATGAATGCTTACACAAAGTGGCAAGCTCAACTATCTGGGGAACTGATAGCAAATGAGTCCTCTCCTGTCACTTGGCGTCACTCTACACAGTCTAAGCATAACAATGTCAGTTAATAGAGTGTAAAAGCTAGAGCACCCCACCTGTCAGAAAGAGGATGAAATCCCCAGATCTAGTTTATTCAGGGCCCCCTTGCATTTTTTTAGTATCTTGGAGGAGAAACTGAATCTTGTTCTTTGAAATTTGGTAGGTAGACTTTGGCAGAGGGATTGTAGTGACTGAGTAGAAGCTGGCCGTGGTAAATCCTGATCTACAGTGGAGTGAGCCATGAGTGCTGGAGCATTCACCCTGCGATAGTGAATCTTTTGGAGAACAGGCTTCTTACATCCCCAGTGTTATGTTGGGTAAAGACAAGAGAGCGTTGGCTGGAGTGGCCAGTGCTTCTGGACACAACTTTGTGTGCAGCTCAGAAATATGGTGGTTGATTAATCTCATCAGTGGAACACATAAGCTTATTCAGTGTGGTGGCAGTTGCATCTCTCCAGCAGAAATCAGTCAAAGAAGACTGCTTCTGAAGTCAGTTATAAAGTTTGGGCCAGGAGCACAATGGCAGCGATGGGATTTTTGCTCCAGTTGCTACTGTGCGTATTGAATAGGGGCCAGTGAGAAAAGCTATTCCTTCTGTCGGTATAACACTTTGTTGTGAGACCCTCATTCTCTTTCAGGCATCAGCCCAGAGTATTGGAGTCCCTCCCATAAGCTCTTTCAGTTCACAGCCACTTCCTAGGGGCCAAGCCAGGCCTACAGTGCTGGGGTGGGACTGAGTTTAGAAATACCACACATGGACCCAGATCCATTGTCTTCCTGGTCTCTTCGAACATGAACTTTCTAAGGGATGAAGTGAATTTCTTATTTTTTAAGTTACTTACTTTTATTTTTATTGAGGTAAAATTCATATAGCATAAATTTCATCATTTTAACTAAAGTATACAATGCAGAGGCATTTAGGACATTCACAATGTTGTGCAACAACAACCACTATCTAGTTCCAGTACATTTTCCTAGCTTCAGAAGGAAACCCTAAACCTGCCAGCAGTGGGCAAACTACGGCACACAGGCTGGATCCGGCCCATTCGGCTGTTCTATCCGGCCCGAGGAGCCGAAAGAGCGGAGGGTTCTCTTGCTCTCTCCTCCACTCCTTTACTTTGAATTTATATTAGTTCACACAAACACTCCATCCATGCTTTTGTTCTGGCCCTCCGGTCCAGTTTAAGAACCCATTGTGGCCCTCGAGTCAAAAAGTTTGCCCACCCCTGTTAGGCAATCACTCCATTCCCCCCCTTACCTTAGTGCTCAGAAACCACTAATCTGCTTTCCGTCTCTATGGATTTACTAGTATATATTCTGGATATGTCACATAAATGGAAAAAAATAATATGTGGCCTTTTGTGTATAGCTTCTTTCACTTAGTACAGTGTTTTCAAGGCTCATCCATGTTGTAGCCTAATCAGTACTTCATTCTATTTTTTGATTGAATGATTTGCCCTTGTAGGAATATGCCACATTTTGTTTATCCATTCATTAGCTGATTGACATTTGGGTTGTTTTCACTTTTTGGTGATTAGAAATAGTTCTGCTATGAACATTTGTGTACAAGTTTTTGCCTGAATACCTGTTTTCAATTCGTTGGGTGTATGCCTAGCAGTGGAATTGCTGGATCATATGGTAATTCTTTGTTTAGTTTTTTTGAGAACTATAAACTGTTTTCCACAGGGACTATACCATTTTGCATCCCCACAGTGATATCTGAAGGTTTCAAAATTTCCACATCCTTACCAAAACTAATTTTCCATTTAAAAAAATAATAGCCATCCTCATGGTCTAAAGTAGTCTATCATTGAAGTTTTCTTTTTAATTTAGAAAATTTTAATATTTAGTACCAAATATAATATAAAACTTGAACCTCACAGATAGTAGACATATTGGAAAGCAGTTACTCACTTTATGACTTTTACTCAAACATCATAAAATTGGGCAAAATGAGCTTTTTATTATATTGATTCCTAAGAAGAGTGACTTAATTTTGCCAGTGATTCAAAAAAATCTAAATTGCAGTAGATAACTGAACTCCTTTGAAAAGGAAGTAAAAAGGTGGTCTCCCTCTGATGTTGGGTTTCTGTTTGTGGGGTGTCAGAGTCTGTAACATGATCACAGCATGGACAACTAGGATTTTGTCTTTTTTAGGGCAAAAGGTAGCAAAGAGGGTTGTGAAATTTAGATTTGAAGGGATCATAGAAATTAGGCAGCACAACTCCTAATTTCACACATGAGCAACCAGGTGGGTGAATTGACTTACCTAGTGTGCCACCCAGCTGGTTAATGGCGTCTGAGGCCCGGGGCAGACTCTTGTGTCCTTTCTGATTCTCTTTTCCCTAGCTTGTGTTCTTTCAGTAATTACAGGGATTGGGCATTTAAGGAACTTTTATTTGTCTGCTTCTAAATTCTCCCGCCTTTCACATAAGTGGTGTTCTCTGTTGACATAATTGAACATTACAGGTATTTGGCTGCTGTATGAGTGTCTGATTTTTGTATTTTTCTGCAGCATTCTCAAGTACTAACACAAAATTATTTCTTGTAACATATTCACTCATGTAAAATCTACATTTTCCATGGCCACAAATGGCTATATTTGTGTAGAAGATTAATGACTATTTAGGAGTTTAGGAAACATAAAACTGTTTATACTTAATATGTTTGGATTCATGATTCATTTAATATGGCCTATTACATGTAGGTTTTTTAGGTATAATACGCAGGCATGGTGACAAGATAATGTTAAAAAGTAAGTCAAATTTCATACATAAGAAAAATCAAACCTCAAATGCTCAATATTTTTAAATGAGAGAGAATGAGCTGTGGCTTTTCATCCCTTTCTTATATAATTCCTTAGAGTGTTCTTAGGAAAATGATTTATAAGTGGATAGAGCCTTGCTAAGGTAAATTCATTTTTTAAAAACTGATGACATCTCATTAAAGTTTCAATTTGCATTCATGTAATTACTAACGATGTTGAGCACCTTTTCTTATACTTTTTTGACTATTGGAGAAATGTTTATTCAAGTCCTTTGCCCAATTTTTAATTAGATTGCTTACTTTTTGTTTTTGAGTTATATATATTTTTTGCAAATATTTATTTCCATTCTGTGGAATAATTAGGATCAGCTTTTCCATTTCTGCAAAGACAGCTGTTGGGATTTGGTAGGCATTGAATTGAATCTGTAGATCCTTTTGGGAAATATTGATGTCAGAAAACTATTAAATCTTCCAATCCACAAACTCATATGCCTTTTCATTTATTTAGGTCTTCTTTAGTTTCTTTAGCAATTAGTTTTGTAGTTTTCAGTATACAAGCCTCCCACCTATTTGGTTAAATTTATTTTTTAGTATTATGTTCTTTTTGATGCTATTGTAAATGGAATTATTTTGTTCATTTCCTTTAAAATTATTCATTGTTGTGAATAGAAACAACTTTTTGTTGTGGATTGTCTTTTTTACTTTTTTGATAGAGTCCTTTGATAAAAAAAAACTTTTTAATTTTAATGAAGTCCAATTTATTTATTTTTTGTTCTATGTACTTTCTGTGTCATATCTAAGAACCACTGCCAAATCCAAGATTTACCCTCATATTTTCTCTAAGAAGTTTATAGTTTTAAATCTTACATTCAGGTTTTTGATCCATTCTGAGTGAATGTTTGTATTGGGTGTAAGGTAAGAGCTTAATTTCATTTTTTTTTCTATTTTGGTTAATTCTCACCTGAGAATATTTTTCCATTGATGATGATGATGATTATTATTATTATTATTTTTAGAGAGAGAGAGAGTGGAAGGGAGGGGGAGAGACACACAAAGAGAAACATTGATGTGAGAGAGACACATCGATTGGTTGCCTCCCGAATGTGCCTGACCAGGGCAGGAGATTGAGCCTGCAACTAAGGTACATGCCCCTGACTGGAATCGAATCCAGGACCCTTCGGTCTGTGGGCTAATGCTCTATCCACTGAGCCAAACTGGCTAGGGCTAATTTCATTCTTTTGCATGTGGAAATCCAGTTGTCCCAGTACCATTTATTGAAGAGACTATTCTTTTCCTATTCAATGGCTTTGGCACCCCTGTGGAAAATCATTGACAATAGATGTGTGGGCTTATTTCTGGATCATCAATTACATTTCACTGATTTATATGTCTATAGTCCCTATGCCAGTATGGAGTTGCTTTATTTAGTGTAGCTTTGTAGTGAGTATTGAAATTAGGAGGTGGGAGTCTTTCAACTTTGCTATTCTTTTTCAAGATTATTTGAGCTATTTGGGGTCCCTTACTATGCCATATAAATATTAGGATCAGCTTTTCCATTTCTGCAAAGACAGCTGTTGGGATTTTGTAGGCATTGAATTGAATCTGTAGATCCCTTTGGGAAATATTGATATCAGAAAACTATTAAATCTTCTAATCCACGAACTCATATGCCTTTTCATTTATTTAGGTCTTCTTTAATTTCCTTAGCAATTAGTTTTGTAGTTTTGTAGTTTTCAGTATACAAGCCTCCCACCTATTTGGTTAAATTTATTTTTTAGTATTATGTTCTTTTTGATGCTATTGTAAATGGAATTACTTTGTTCATTTCCTTTAAAATTATTCATTGTTGTGAATAGAAACATAACTTTTTGTTGTTGATCTTATAACCCACAAATTTGCTGAATTTGTTTATTAGTTCTAATAGTTTTTCTGTGGATTGTTTGGGGATTTCCTATAGATAACATCAAGTCATCTGTGAATAGAGATATTTTTCTTCCTTTAAATTTGCAAGTCTTTTATTTCCTTTTTTTTTTGCGGTGGGTGGGGACTCATTATTCTGGCTAGAACTTCTGGTACAATGCTGACTAGAAGTGGTGAAAGTTAGCATCATTTCTTATTTCTGATCTTAGGAAGAAAGTTTTTAGTTTTTCAGTATGATATTAGTCATGGGCTTTTCAAATATTCCCTTTATCATGTTGAAGAAATTCCCTTCCATATTTCTATTTTTTTTGAGCATTTCTATTATGAAAGGGTGTTGGAATTTTTCAAATGCTCCAATTAAGATAATAATGCATAATTTTTAAAAGGAAATTTAATAAACACTGCCTTTATAATTACTCAAAGTGTGTGTATAAATTTTTGGGGGGACACCCTATTTTTTCCATTTGTTTTATTATATGGTGTACTACATTGGTTGATTTTCTTATGTGGAACCATTTTTACATTCTTGGGATAAATTCCAGTTGATTAAAATACTACAGGATTTTGTTTGTTAGCCTTTTTTTGGGAATATTTTTGCATCTATAATTATCAGGGGTATTGATCAATAGTTTTCTTGCAATATCTTTGTCTGGCTTTGCTGTCAGGATAATGTTGGACTTTTAGAATGAGTTAGGAAGTTTCTTCCTTTTCTATGTTTTAGAAGAGTTTGAAAGAATTGGTGTAGAGAGAAACCAAGATGGCGGCATAGGTAAACACCTAAACTGCTGCCTCACACAACAATTTCAAAACTACAACTAAAAGACAAAACGGACACCATCCAGAACCACAGGAAAGCAGGCTGTGTGAAAATTCTACAACTAGAAGGAAGGAGAAAAGCTCACAGAGAATTGGAGGTACGGCAAAGGGGCTTTGTGCGCGCAGAGAGGAAGGGCGGCTGAGAGCCTGGCTGACTTCCTCTGGCGGAAGGGGGAAGGAAGCCTCCGACCGCACTGAACACCAGTTCTGACTGCACTGAACCCCAGTTCTGGGCGAACCCCTGGGGACCCATGCTCTTACGGGGGGAGTCTGGACTCTCGGGAGGAGACTCAGGAGCCGGGTAAGGCGGAGGACTGAAAGTGCGCACGCGCGCACGCCGGTGCGCACAAAGGCTGCGGGGGTTGCCACAGGCTTTCCCTAGTGGAGGGGAGTCAGAGGATTCTGACTGCACTGAGCCCCAGTTCTGACTGCAGTGAACCCCAGTTCCAGGCGAACCCCTGGGGACCCACGCTCTTGTGGGGGGAGTCTGGACTCTCGGGCGGAGACTCGGGAGCCGGAGAAGGCGGAGGACTGAAAGCGCACATGCGCGCAGGGGCGGGGCTGCCAGGAAGCCAAGACTGAGACTCCACCCCATCCAAGCTGAGCACAGAGCCTATTGCAATTTGGCAAGTCTAATCCTATAGGGCTGTCTCCAGCATCGGGCTTCTCCCAGCATAGACACAGCTGATCCTTACAGCCAACTGGCCCAGAGGTCAATTCTTCCCAGTGATACCAACAACAATAAAGACTTAATTACAACAAGGCTGTACACACAGTCCACAAAGGGGTGCACCAAGAGTGTCCACCTCAGGTTAACTGGGGAAGCAGACCCACTGGGCCATATTGGAAACCTAGCACAAATATATACCTTACCAACTCAGGGAATCAGTGAAAATGTGGCGTCAAAGAATCAGATCACAAACGAAAGAAATGGAGGAAAGCAAACGACTGGATATAGAATTCAAAACCACGTTTATAAGACTTTTTAAGAATATCCTAGAAAAGGCCGATAAATATAACGAGACCCTCGAAGATATGAAAAAGGACCAACTAGAAATTAAACATACACTGACTGAAATAAAAAATATTATACAGAGACCCAGAAACAGAATAGAGGAACACAAGAATCAAGTCAAAGAATTGAAATACAAAGAAGCAAAAAACACTCAACCGAAAAAGCAAAAAGCAAAAAAAAAAAATCCAAAAAGTTGAAGATAATGTAAGAAGACTCTGGGACAACTTCAAGCGTACCAACATCAGAATTATGGGGGTGCCAGAAGAAGAGAGAGAGCAAGATACTGAAAACCTATTTGAAGAAATAATGACGGAAAACTTCCCCCACCTGGTGAAAGAAATAGACTTACAAGTCCAGGAAGCCCACAGAACCCCAAACAAAAGGAATCCAAAGAGGACCACACCAAGACACATCATAATTAAAATGCCAAGAGCAAAAGACAAAGAGAGAATATTAAAAGCAGCAAGAGAAAAACAGTTAATTACCTACAAGGGAGCACCCATATGACTGTCAGCTGACTTCTCAACAGAAACTATGCAGGCCAGACGGGAGTGGCAAGAAATTTTCAATGTGATGAATAGCAAGAACCTACAACCAAGATTACTCTACCCAGCAAAGCTATCATTCAGAATTGAAGGGCAGATAAAGAGCTTCACAGATAAGAAAAAGCTAAAGGAGTTCATCACCACCAAACCAGTATTATATGAAATGCTGAAAGGTATTCTTAAAGAAGAGGAAGAAGAAAAAAGTAAAGAGAAAAATTATGAACAACAAATACATATCTATCAACAAGCGAACCTAAAAATCAAGTGAATTAAAAACCTGAGGAGCAGAATAATCTGGTGAATATAATAGAATCAGGGGCATAGAAAGGGAGTGGACTGATAATTCTCAGGGGGAAAGGGGTATGGGGGGTTCATGAAGAGAATGGACAAAAATCATACACCTATGGATGAGGACAGTGGGGGGGGAGGCAAGGGCAGAAGGTGGGGTGGGAAAGGGGTGGAGGGGAGCTATGGGGGGAAAAAGGAGAAATAATTGTAATAATCTGAATAAAGATTTATTTAAAAATTTCAAAAAAAAAAAAAAAGAATTGGTGTAAATTCTTCTTTAAGTGGTTGGTAGAATTCACTAGTGAAGGAATCTGGTCCTGGGCTTTTCTTTGTTTGGTTGGTTTTGATTATTTTTTTTAATCTTTATTATTGAAAGTATTACAGATGTTCCTTCCCCCTCTCCCCACTGACCCCTTTTAGCCTGCACTCGTCCCACACCCCACACCTTCACCACACTATTGTCTGTGTCCGTGGGTTCTGCACACAAGTTCTTTGGTTAATCTCTTCTCATCAACCACCCCCACCTTCCCTCTGAGATTTGTTGGTCTGTTTCATGCTTCTATGTCCCTGGATCTATTTTGTTCATCAGTTTATTTTGTTTATTAGATTCTACATATGAGTGAGATCATGTGACACTTGTTTTTATCTGACTGGTTTATTTCACTTAGTATAATACTCTCCAAGTGCCTCCATGCTGTCTCAAAGGGTAAGAGATTCTTCTTTTTTACTGCTCTATGGTATTTCATGGTGTAAATGTACCACAGCTTTTTTTTTATCCACTTATCTATGATGGGTACTTGGGCTGTTTCCAGATCTTAGTTATTGTAAATTGTGCTGCTATGAACATAGGGGTGCATATATTCTTTCTGATTGGTGTTTCAGGTATCTTAGTATATATTCCTAGAAATAGGATCACTGGGTGAAATGGAAGTTCCATATTTAATTTTTTGAGGAAACTCCATACTGTTTTCCATAGTGGCTGCACCAGTCTGCATTCCCACCAGCAGAATACTAGGGTTCCCTTTTGTCCACATTCTCACCAGCACTTGTCATTTGTTGATTGGTTGATGGTAGCCATTCTGACAGGTGTGAGGTGATACCTCATTGTCGTCTTGATTTGCATCTCTCAGATGATTAGTGACTTTGAGCATTTTCTCATATGTCTCTTGGTCATTTGTATGCCCACTTTGGAGAAGTGTCTATTTAAGTCCTTTACCCATTTTTTAATTGGATTGCTTGTCTTCCTTTTGTTAAGTTGCATGAGTTTCTTATATATTTTGGATATTAACCCTTTATCAGATGTATCATTGGCAAATATGTTCTCCCATATAGTGGGCTTCCTTTTCATTTTTTAATGGTTGGTTTTGATTCAATTTAGTGGTCTTTAGTATTAGCTTAAAGGACTCTCATTAGCATTTCTTGCAGGGAAGTTTTACTGTTAATGAACTTCCTCAGATATTCTTTTTCTTGGAATGTTTTAAATTCTCATTCATTTTTAAAGGATAGTTTTGCAATATATAGAACTCTAGGGTGACAGTTTTTTTCTTCTTTCAGCAATAAAAAATATCACCCAGTTTCTTCTGGTCTCCATGCTTTCTAATGAGAAACAGATTGTTAATATTATTGAGACTTCCTGTATGTGATGAATCCCTTTCCTCTTGCTGTTTTCAAGATTCTCTTTTATGTCTTTTGATTATAATGTGCCTGCTTGTGGATCTCTTTGAATTTATCCAACTTGGAACCCATTGAGCTTCTTGGGTGTGCAGATTCACATCTTTCACTAAATTTTGGAATTTTCAATCGTTATTTGTTCAAATATTCAAATTTTACCTTCCACTCCTGGGACTACCATTGTGTATATGTTGGTATGCTTGATGGTGCCCTACAGCTCTCTTAGGCTCTGTTTATTTTTCTTCATTTATTCTTTTTTCTTCTCAATTGGATAATGTCAATTGACCTATCTTCAGGTTTGTTAATTCTTTCTTTTGTCTGCTCAAATATTTGTTTAACCCCTCTAGTGAATATTTCATTTCAGTTATTGTAATTTTTATATCCAGAAATTTCTTTTGGTTCCTTTTTATAATTTCAATTTTTTATTGATATTCTTCATTTGATGAGACATTGTTCACTTGGTTTTCTTTATCTCTTTGAGTCCATTTAAAACAGTTGACTTAAATTCTTTGTCTACTAAGTCCAATGTCTGGGCTTCCTCATGGACAATTCTATTAATTTATTTTTTCCTATGATTGAGCCATACTTTCTTGTTTCTTGCATGACTTGTAAATTTTATTGAAAAAACAACATTTTATTGTTATAATGTGGCAACTATGGAACTCAAATTAACTCTTTCATCTGTGTGCTGCTCGTTGTAGGTTGTTAATGTTTGTTTGTTTAGGGACTTTTCTAAATAATTTTTGAAAATTCTGTATTCTTTGATTTGTGTAGCCATTGAAGTCTCTGTTTCATCAGCTAGTGATTTGACAGAGACTTCTTAAACACTGAAATAATAGCATCTTTTTTCATTTAGTATTTCTCTGGATGCTGCAAGTTTTTTATTAGTTTACAGAGTTCCAAACAAGGTAATTATAACAGTTTTTGTAAACTTATTCATTACTCTGTGGAAAGACAAAAATTAGAATTTTTTTTCTTCTGCCATTTTTGTTGTCAACACCTGTTCCTTCTTTCTTCTTAATCAGCAAAAGTTTTTTTTTTTTTTTTAAGCATACTTATATTTGGCTGAATAAGGGCCACCAACCAAATCCCTAGGACCTGCAAATGTTACCTTATAAGAAAAAAAGGTCTTTGTAGGTGTGATTAAATTAAGGATTTTGGCAAATGAAGATAATCCTGGATTATATAGAATTATATCATAAAAGAAAGAGAGGGGGATATTTCAAAGTTACACCCAGAAGTCAGTCTGACCACAACTGCAATGATTGGAATGATGTAATCAGAGGCAAGTCATGCCAGTAGCCATCAGTAGCTGAAAGAGGTGGAAAAGCATATTCTCCTCTATAGCCTGTGGAGGGAGTGCTGCTCTGCTAACACCTTGATTTTGGTCTCAGTGAAACTGATTTCAGACCTCTGGACGTCAAAACTGTGAGAGAATAAATTTCTGTTGTTTTAAGTTACCAAGTTTGTGGTAATTTTTTGCAGTAGACCTTGAAAAGGAATGCTTACCCTTCCCCCAGATTACCAAACTATTCCCACTATGCCTACCCTCCAAAGGAAGCTGCCTTTAGTGATATTTTGACATGTATGTAATTTACACACACACACACACACACACACACACACACACACACACACACACACAGTAGCTATAACTGGCATTTTCCTTACTAAAAAATTGAAAAAGAAATACAAATTTAATCTTTGGCTTGGCATTCTTTCATGGGGCCATTCCATATTCTATATATTTTGTACAACTAGAAGTAAGCTGTAAAATAATTAATAATTATTTGGTATTTAGTCCAAGTGAAAGGGAGCTCAGTTCAAGTCAAGGTTTTATTTTTTTGATTTCATTAAGAAAATGTGTAAAAAGATAATTATAATTTGATTTGTTAACTACCATAACAGTATTAGCAAAACCTGTGGAATCACAGAGAAGGGATTTGATACTTAGGGAAACTAGAGATATTCTCTCAAAGATGTCCCATTTGAGTCAAATCTAAAAGGATGCCAGAAGTTTGCCAAACAGGTAATGTATGAATATGAAGCTCTATGTGTAGAAGTACCAAGGTGTGGAAGGATGTGACTTATTTGAAGGATTTAATGGAGAGTTTTACTTGGTTGGAGGGAGGAGGTAAGGAAAAATGGATGCTGCTGCTGGAAAAGTAGACTGATACCAAACTGTAGAAGTTTTACATGCTTTGATAAAGGATTTGATGATTAATTTATAGGAAAGTTATAACCAATAGAAATTTCAAAGCAGAGAAGAAAGGTGATTTGGAGGTGGTATGGGCGATAGACTCAATCAGAAGTTTAGAGGTAAAAGAAAACAGCTTGAACTAAAACACTGATAATGGGATGAACTTGGGGATTAGATTTGAGAAACAATGCTGACATAGAATTAAGGGTGACTAATTGGATTTTGGGTACAGGTAGAATAGTGAGGTTGACATTAAGGAAGCTGATAATTCTGTTGGCTAGTACATTGCTGTGGTCTGAATGTTTATGCTTCCCCTCCTCACATGTTGGAATCCTAGTACTTAATGTGATGGGGTTAGGAGGTGAGGTCCTTGGGAGGTGATTAGGACATGAGGGTGGAGTCCTTATGAATAGTTTTAATGTTCTTATAAAAAAGATCTCACAGACCTCCCTAACTCCTTCTGCTATATAAGTATACAACAGGAAGTCTGCAACCCAGAAGATGGCCCTTACCCAACTGTGCTTATACCTTGATCTCAGACTTATAGCCTCTAATTGTGAGAAATAAATTTTTGTTGTATATAAGCTACTGAGTCTGTGGTATTTGTTATATTAGCCCAAATGGGCTAAGACACTTGCATAACTGAAATATCATATATTAGTGGTTTTTGACATACTTGGAAGATGAGGGTTGAGTCTGAATATCCTTTTGATCAAGATAACTTGAACTTGAGAATTCAGAGCATGGAAATCAAAGTAATTACCATTATTGACTGATCTAATTCTAGAGAGTGATGGATGAATGTTGGCTGTCAGGACTCAATTATTCTTATTATTTATAATCTCAAATAACTATATACTTTGATGTGGACCGGGAGCTGAGAAATAGATTGAGGAGCCTAAGTCAAAACTTTCTTATTAAAGAAAAATGAGTTATGTATGCATTTGTCAATTAAAAGAAATAATAGTATGTTATTTTAACAAGATGGTTACATACTCTCAAAAAGTTTTGGAGACAATTTTTACAACACTGGCCATGGAAGCGGGAAATATATATCATAATTACTTAGATCAGTGGTCAGCAAACCATGGCTCGAGAGCCACATGCGGCTCTTTGGCCCCTTGAGTGTGGCTCTTCCACAAAATACCACGTGTGGGCGTGCACGTACAGTGCGATTGAAACTTCATGGCCCATGCGCAGAACTCGGTTTTCGGCCTGGGCGAGTCTATTTTGAAGAAGTGACGTTAGAACACTCAAGGGGCCAAAGAGCCGCAAGTGGCTCACGAGCCACAGTTTGCCGACCACTGACTTAGGTTGTTTGGGTTTTCTCTATTATATTTTTTATATATAAATATGAAAAATCTATGAAAATTATCATATCAGAATAACTCACATTAGAACATAATTTCTTTCTTTATAGAATAAAATACATATCATTAATAAAAGATGATCTTCTATACAGTAGGTCCTCAGGTTACATCGGAGATCCGTTCCTACGGCGCAACGTAATGCGATTTTCGCTGTAAGTCAGAACCCACCTACGTAAGCACCTAGGTCACTCACATGGAGCACATACACAGCAGTGATGAAGTGACACAGTAAAAAAAAATTAAAAGAAAGATAACAATTCCTGACCTTTACTTGTGGTAAATAAATAATAAAAAACATAAAGCACATATGTACATACGTCGAAATGACGGAACTTTTTTTTTTAATAAATAAATGGGAGATGGCGACATAACTATGAAAAAATATACATAGAGTTGGATGTAACCCGAGGACTGCCTAGAGTGCTCCTTTTACTACCCAATCTTCACACCTCATAATTATTCCTAAAAATTGTTTCCCTTTTCATGTCTGCAAATATTTATTAGTAGAGTGCCTGATCATTGCTTAGTGATACCTGATACCATTGACATTTTACTAGTTTTATAAGCTAACCCTCATTAGGTAAATCAGGGACAGTGCCATAAATAAGTAAAATTGAATTGAAATTGATAAATATTTGTCAAAAATTAAAAAATAAAGTATGATAGTGATTTGTGAAATGTGGTCATTCAAAAAGTGCTGGTTATCTTTACTCGGATTTAGAAGGACCTATATGCATGATTGCATTCACTTATCTAAATTCTTGTATAATTTTCTATTGCTGCTGGGGATTAGGATATGTACATCTTTGGGAGACATTATTGTGTCTACTATATCTACCAAAATAAATTTTAATGAAAATTTGGAATAGAAATTATGTAAATGTAAATAGATATATGTGTATACTATTGCTCAAATTCATATTCTGTTTAAGAATGTGATTGGTTACCTCATTTTAAAAATAGTCACTGTGTTCTGATGTTAAAGTATGAAAATAAAGAAAAGAGACAAACAAGGAGAAAAGGTTTTGAAATTAATTAGTTTTATAGTTTTACATGTTTAACACCAATATTACAAGTGTTTGCAGTTATTTACTTTCCTCCACTAGTATGAGCTCCTATGGGGAGGGTCAACATCTTTTGTTTTTTCATGTTGCATAAATAAATGAATTTTATTTATTATTTATTTATTTTTTTGCATTTTAAACGTTAATTGTTGTAATGATATTAAAATGTGTCTCTTTATCTTCAAGATTTAACTCACTTTGTGGGCCTTGTTACATAATCAGCTGGTACTAGGGAAGTACTAAGTACTAGGGAAGAAGGTAGAGGGTGGGTAGAACACAGAATGATTAGTAACAATCTCAGACGTTCGGAGTTCATGATTGAGTTGGAGATGTAGATGTCTAAAACCCGCAGGAGGGACACTATGGAGGATGTGCAGAGCACAAAATGAGAACAGAGGAAGCTTACTCTTCCTGGGACACTCAAGGAAGGCTGCACAGAGAGACTGACATGTGACCTGGGTCTTTGGGAGGAAGGGAGTCGGCCAGAAAAAGAACAGGGTCAATGACATTCCAGGCAGATGAAAAAATCATAGGCAAGACAGGAAAGTGGCAAAGAGTGTGTTGCATGTAGTATTTGAATAGAAGTAGATGTCTCAACAATGAAATATAATTTATTGTTTATTTAAAGTCTAATAGGTTAGGAAAAAAGTTTATTTAGATCACATCAGATTAACTATTAGTTTTATGCAAATAACAAATGAAAAAATATCCAAATAGCACAAACACATCATATAGATATGATAAAAATATAGTGGAATATAGAATGTTCACTTCATTTTGGCACTACCCGACTGTGAGGCCTTGGCCAAATTAATTACTTAGTAAAATAAAAGGGCTGGGCAGGTGAATTTTAAGATTCTTTCTAGCCTAATATCTATGAAACAAAACAAACCAGTAACTCACTCCAGTTTCTCTTTTTGACTGAGAAGTCTGGTAAAGTTAAATCATTTAGATGGTTCATGCATGTGACAGCAAACACGGACACTTCGTTCATCATTTCCACATGGCCTGTTGGTAACCATTATAGGGTGTTTTGCCTGGAAATGTGTCCTAAAATATTGCAAAGAATGAGAATCGAAACAGCATGTTGCAATGAAACATTTGTTAGGATGATTTCGTGTGTGTGTGTGTGTGTGTGTGTGTGTGTGTGAAAAATCCAATTTATCATCTCCTCTGTCATCTACTCTACTTTTTTCGTAAGGATCTGTATGCCTTCACACAGGTGACTGCTCTGTCAAATACATTTTATCCTAGTTGGGCTTGCTTTTTGGTATTTTTTTTCCAGGAGTACATGAGACAGGCAGATAAGTGTTTTTTGTTTCGTTTTGTTTTTTGAAATTTGGAAGATATTCACATGTGCTAAATTTTCTTATATCTGAGCTTTTGGCTGCTTCTTTTTTCCTTAGCCTCTTGCAGGCTTCTTGACAAAAATTTTGGATTTTAGACTTTATGGTAGTCTAACATTCACATTGCTAACTAACAAGCCGGAATTTTAACAATAAGATCTTTTTGACATGATGTATTTTAATACATAAAACATCTGTTGATAATCAGTGAAACTGGTAACAAAAGTACTGTAATAGCTACCTCTGGAGTATGGCCTTAAGGTGTATTAAGCCAGCTGACCTCCTCTGAGGTACAAATTCCTGATTACAACATCTAATTGTACCTGGCTTGTAACTCAACCTAATAATGTGATATCATGCCATCTATTCTGATGTCCTTTAAGGAAAATCACAGACCATCACTTACTAGTAAATGTACTGTGTGTATTAGTTTTCTATTGCTGTTATAACAAATAACCACAAACTTAGTGGCTTAAACAATACAAAATTATTATCTTACAGTTCTGGAGGTCAGAAGAATAAAATTATCTCACCAAGATAAAATCAAGGTGTTGTTGGCAGGGCTTTGCTCTTTCTAGGGCTTTAGGGGAGAATCTGTTTCCTTGCCTTTTTTTAGTGTCTGCCCTCATTCCTTGGCTTATGGACCCATTCCCCCATCTTCAAAGCCAGCAATGGCGGTCGAGTCTTTGTCACGCTGCATTATTCTGGTTCTCACCTTTCATCATCACATTCCTCTTCTGACTCTTCTGCTCCACTCTTCCTTTATAAAGACCCTTTTGATTATTGGACCCCATCTTGACAATCTAGGATAATCTTCCCATTTTAAGTCCATTAACTTAATCACATCTGTGAGGTCCCTTTCTCATATCCTGGGGATTAGGATATGCACATTTTTGGGGAGTCATTAGTCTGCCTGTCACATCATGCTAATATTCTAAGTAATTGCCTTGTAGATAATTTTAATTTAACCTCAATTATAGAATCCTAGAGCGAGAATAGAAAATATATAAGTTTTGGACTTGACAGATCATGGCGGAAATCCTGGCTCCTTACCTAACAAACTGTAAACCTTGGGAAAGGAAAATGGGATAATAAATGTATACCTTGCAGAGTTGCCATGAGGATTAAATAAAATAATGAAAAAAGAGGATCCAGTCCAGTGCCTGACACAAAGGAGACACTAAATAAATGGTAGTTAAAGGTAGCTATCATGATCATTAACAGAATTTTGAAGCTAAGACAAACCCCAGAGATGACTGTATCCAGTGCTTTACTATACTGTATTAAGCAGCAGAACTACATTCATATAGTCCCCCATAAAATTTTAGTTAGAATATCATGAAAACCTCAATCTATAAAAAAAGATAAAAGCAATAGATAGGTCTCTTGGGTAGACTAAGTTTCCTTCTTCTCCTTCTCTTCATTGACCTTCTCCTCCTCTTCCTCTCCCTTTTTTTCTTTTCCACAGACAATCCATAGCTGTTTCCAGACCCTGGTCTCTATATTCCAGGGAGAACAACTTGAAAGCCATCTATCTAGTCTCACCTCTGATTTTGCACTGGAAGAAAAAGAGGCACAGAGAGGTTAAGTGACTTCCAAGGTTGCACAACTACTCAATATAAGAAGAGATATCAGTGTTTGATATTCTATTCTTAGTCCAGCGCTCTCTTTCTATCATGATGGAGGTGGGGAACCATGGAGAGTGACTGGAAAGCTGTTGGAGAACTGAAGAAATTTAGAAAATTAATTTAAGGCAAAATACCCTAAATGATGGCAAAAATAAGCCTGTCTTTTGCTACAGATTCTGTATATTGCAACAATAGTACTCTGAAGTACAGAATTTGGCACATCATCAGCGCCACATAAAAGGAATGTTGTTTGTGAGATGCACTAGATGAGAAACAGCTTCCCTTCAGCACACAGTGTTAGGAATTTTGTTTGAAGCCTAGGGTTCTCCACAAAGATTTAGAATTTAGATTCCAGAGAGCCAGGGCACTGAGGAAAAGCTCAGGACACACTGGTTGGACAAGGCAAGTACGGGCAAAGCAGAGTGTGATTGTCTTCTACCCAACTAGGTGCAGGAAGACCAGATGTCTTTGTTTTCAACTTCCCTTTCATCTCTGGGGTCAGAGTGCACTTTCTAGCAGGTGATCTAAATAAGAGAAAGAATCAACTGCCGGCCAAATTATGCTATAAAAACAATTGTAGTTTAGCCCAGCCCTGAAACACACAATTTCATCCTTAGCGGTACTTTAAAAATCAACAGTCCAATGAAACAGTGTAGGCCTTGTCCATAATTAGTGCAGAACCAATAGGTTACTAGTCTTAAAATCAATGTCACTTGACTCTAGGACAAATTATATTTAATTATTGCATGAATAAGCATAAAAGTAAACACTGAATTATGTTTTCATGGTCACACTCAATGTGATATCTTGGAGTGATACTTCAGGTATACAAACAAGAGCGTGTCTATTACCTGGACAATAAATTCTGCCCACAGTAAAGACTCTTTCACAGTGAAAGTGCTTAGCTCAGGTTATCCAAGGGCATAAATATTATAGATGACTGTTGAAATCTTCAGGAGGACATAAAATGATGAATTAATATTTTTGTCAAAAGACTGGTTCATTTAGCAAAAAATGAAAACAACAAAAACGCATATAAAATCTACCCACTTGGTGGTTTAAGTTTACTTTTCATTCTGATTGATTGCATTGTTTGTGTCACCTACTACTAATGAATTGTCTGGGAGAGGTGGCTGGTAGGAAACTTGAGACTAGGTGTTTTCTTTTTAAGATTTATTAATTTATTAATATTGATTTTTTCTTAAAGGGCAGTCTAGTATAGTGCTATAATCACATGAACATAGGATTAATTTGGCTTGGATTAGAGTTTTATCTAGCTTTAGCACTTAATAGCCTTAGCAACCTAACAACTCTAAGATAGCTATCTGCAAGATAGTATGTACCTTGTCCAGTTTTTAAGAGTCTTAAGTAAAATATTCATGTTAGAGTTTTTGTTTGAAATAATACAGGATGTTAGTTTTTGTTTCCCTACTATGTGTGAGATACCTCTTCCAGTAAGACTTGAGCTGGTGACAGGATGTTTTCTTTATTCCTTATGTGTGCAATCTGCTTCATGTTTCATGTAGAACTGGCCATTGCCTCTTATTTAGAAGGTGTAAATTAGTCTTTCATGGGTAATATTTTACTCATATTCAGTTATTCCAATGTTATAGAGATACGTCCCTTCTTTTAACTTGCCATGAAAATTTTTACTCATACCTTGACTTGACTTTTGTCTGCCTTCTTCTAATCTTTTTTTCTTTTTTGAATGATTTTCTCCATCCTAAGAAAGAACAATTCAAGATGCATAAGGAGAAAGCCATCCATGTAAAGCTACACAACAGCTTATTATAGAAATAAAAACAGCAGTAGGAAATGTTTGTAGTAATCCACCTAAGAAAATAATTGCTAGGAAATTCATAAAAATAGTTATGTCTTCAATATGTCTAAAGGCACAGTTAATTATGAAATATACTTGACTTATAACAGAAGGTAGTAAGTAGAAGAAAATGATATACAGTGATATGGAACATAAAATGAAGAATTTATATAATGGTTCTACACACAATTTCAATGTGTGGAGGTGGTTTTCCCACACTTGCAAGCAATTCTTGGACCCCAGCTGAGTGTCCTACAATTCAACTCAATTATGACACATCCCAAAGGTTAAGGGCTCCATTCAGTCCCACAAAACTGTCTCCTTCCCCTTCAGATGCCAATCAAAATCCAGGTTGTCACCTATGCTACTGACCTAATGGCTATAGATTGAAGGTTCAACGATTGCCATTCCTAGCTCCCTTGGATTCAATTAATTTGCTAGAGCAGCTCACATAACTCAGAAAAAATATTTTAGATTATGGGTTTATTATAAAAAGCCATAACTCAGGAGCAGCCAGGTGGAAGAGATGCATAGGACAAGATGTGCCGAAAAGTAGTGGAGTTTCCATGCCCTCTCTGAACATGACACTCCAACCTGAAAACTCTTTAAACCTGGTATTTTTCTTTTTTTTTAAATGGAGGCTTCATTACATAGGCATGATTGATTAAAAAATCATTGGTCATTGGTAACTGAACTCCGTCTCCAGCCCCTCTCCCCTTTCTGGCATGGGACTGAAATTTCAACTCTCTAATTGTGAGATTGGTTCCTTTATTGACCAGCCCCCATTCTTTCCAAAACCTCATGAACATAACAAAATACATTTCAATCATTTTCATCACAAGACCTTCCAAGGTTTTTAGGAGTTCTGTGCCAGAAACATAAGACCAATTATACATTTCTTATTATGAATTATGGTATTATGTTATATTGGAAAAGATACAGATTTAATAAAGAATAGAGAAGAGATAGTCTATACATAAAGTATCTAGGTGAAATCCATGGTTGAGTTTACACATGCTTTGAAAATTATAATCAAGATAAAAATGAGAACATCATAGAAGAACTACCATTTTGAGATTTTATTAGGGACAATATGAGCAGACAGAAAAAGTGATTAATATTCCTGTAATACAAAATATAAAATTAACAGCAGATTGGGTGTTAGAGTTGGGGGCACTTTGACTGTCAAGACATACACTGAAAGTCTTATTCAGCTAAACCAAGAACATCTATTGAAGAATATTGGACTTATGTTGCTGACAGTTTCATTTCTCAATAGATATGAGAATTGACCTGGTTAATGAAGTGGTAATAACAAGAACTGTATGACAAAGTGACTGTCATCTTAGTGCCCAGATCTCTGGGTTCACAAAATAAACATTAGCTATAAGAGAACTGAGTGTTTGAAGATACATTAAATAAGATTATGCATGTCCAACACTTAGTATAGGTTTTGGGTAGATATTAAATTACTTCTTAGAGTTTCAGTGTATAACAGTGTATGTGGGAATGTCAGTGCTTCTAGATCTTTGACTTTTGAAAGGACAAAATGTTTTGCATTTAACAAAATACTTTTCTAATTTGTTAACTATAAAATATTTTGCTTAAATCTCAATTTACTTGATTACTAATAAAGAAGACCATCTGTTTACATGCTTATTGGCTCCTTTCTTTGATTTTTTTTCTTGAACTTTATTATTGTGTTTATATTTTCCAGCTGAGTTGTAAAAACTTTATATAAAAGATTATAAATATTCATGAAAATATTAATATGTAAACATTTAAAAAATTTGTCATTTTCTTGAAAATTTTGTGTATATGGCATTTTCTGGTGCACAGTGGTTTTGAGTTTTAAGTATGCAAGTTAATTTCTTTATTTCTGCCTTTGATGCCAGTACCATGTTTGGGAAGGCCTGCCTCCCATAATTTTTCGGATGAATATTTACGTACTGAAGTGTAATGCTTGTGGGCATTATATGAAGCAGAATTTCTCAATGATCTTTTTGTTTTTAACATCATTGTCAAGGAAAGCAAACTTTGGACTAGAAATATAAAGTGTACACTAGAGAAACAAATTTTCAGGAAGAGTAAAGAAACTGGTTAAGTGACTTCAAATTTTTTTTTCTGTCTTGAATTAGCTAGCATTCTGAGACAATCAGTAAAAGACTAGAAAATGACTAGAAAAAACTCCTAATTTTAGTTTTTCTTGAATAGTTGTCGAAGAAGTAGAGCAAATAGAGTGGCAATAAATAAACATGGTTTTGCTTTTCAAAAAGGGCCAGAGGGAGATTTTGCAGATGTTAGACTGAGGGCTGGGTTCAGGAAAATTTCTATGTGTTATTAAAAGGGTGCTTGTGATCAGTAGGAACCAGTGTGGCTTTGTTGAAAATAGCTCATATTTGGCTTACATTAATGCTTTCTTTTCTTAAACATTGGAATAGAGTAATGGTGGTTTGGATATTTGTTAAATTACATAAATGTGTAATTGTCAGACAATAACCAAATTTACTATAAATGAATTAATTTGAGCTTAAGGGAAATAGTGGCAAAATTTTCCCACTGGTTTAAACTGTTCATATTTTACCAATGACCTCAGAATAGGTATTTGATACATACTCAATTTGCCTTAGATAAATAGTAGAAATAAATTGTGTGAGAGACTTCATATAAAAATATAACAAGATCTACTATGATGAAGTTTGATAAAAATAAATGTAAATTATATATATTTTTTCACTAACTAAATGGCATAACTGGTAGATTGAAGCCCATCTAAAAATTATCTAGAAGATGTCAGTAACTTCAATGTGAATCAACATATGGCTACCAAGAAAGCCAACTCTATTGTTGCATTAGGAATACTTCAGTGTCCAGAATGAGGGAAGTAGTAGTCATTTATTATTTAATATTTGCCAAGTTCCACATGATGTATTGTAGTGACAAGTATTAAACACAAATAAAGAAAGATTGATGCACAGTAAGAGAGAAAGTGTCTGGGTGGGGGACAAGGAACCATGAGAGTTGGGGTGAAGGGATGTCCTCAGACATTTGAAGAACTATAATGTAGTGAATGTTGTGTTAGGTTCAGTGGTGGACCTAATGTGATGATAGGTTTCAGCTCAACACAATGAAGAATTCTGTAGAGTTCTTCTGAATTGAAGAAGCAAATATTTAAGAATGGGCTAGCCAATTACTCAGGCAGTCATGCTACAGAGAACGAGTAGTTTGCCCAATTGACCCTTTTAAATCTGAGACTCCAACTTAATGAACTTCTCAGGTTTTCAACGCACATTGAGAGGCATTCTTTAAGCCGTCTGGTTTCATCTAATAAGAAGGTAGGCTGCATTTACAGCACTGGTCACCTTGGGCAGGGGATGCTAAGTAAACTATGCAGAGCAGGTCTCTGGAACCAGCCCAAGGTGCCCAGATCTCTGGGTCACAAGATAAACTTTATCTTTCTGTGGCTGATTCTGTAACCACATTCTTTTGAAAATATGACCAATAGAGGCCAATAGTTAAGTTTTGCAAGTGTGGTTAAGTATAACAAGCATGGCAAGTTTGGAAAATAGCTTGAAATAACAAGCTTATATTCTGAAATACTTGAATTAACTGCAGCCTGAAACAATCTTTATTTCTGTTTACAGCTTTAGTCATCACAGTTTTTACATTTACGCTATTAATCATTTCAATTACCTTAATTTCTCGAACAACATCACATCTGCTCTGGTGCTTTCAATTGAAAAACTGAATCCATAATGACTAAGAAAGACCATTGCTTGTCCATATTAGCCTTCTAAGATCACTGCATTGGGGAAGGCTGGATGGGAGCATGGCTCATCTCTCAAGGTTTTTCCCTATACACTGGACACCACTATGTATGGGGATGGAAATGGGGACAAAAAATGACAGCAACACTGTGAATGGGAGGATAAACAAAAACTAGCAGTGCATTCTCTCCCCTGCCGCCCCCCACCTATGGGAGGAATGGATAGGAGGCATTGCAATTTGAGAGTTAAGGATAATTTGTGAGGGCTGAATGAAATAATGTATGTAACACAAGACTTAGTAAATGCTTGATACGCAGTAAGCATTCAGTAAATGATGGTTATTATTAGGATTGTGATTGTCACTACTAAGCAGATGGTGTAGGGTTGCAACCCCTTAAGATGATTTAGCTGTTTGGGGGGTGGGGAGACCTTATTCGGAGAGCACAATGTGGCTGGGTTAGAGCTCAAGGCTGATCAGCTTTCTAAGAAGTGAGGACAATTCTCCTATCAGAGTTCTCTAGTCCCCATCCATCCTGCCATTCTAATCCTTTCAGCACCCACCATTTAGGAGAAGCTCATAGTCTAGATTGGTTATGCTGCCACAAACCAAGGAAGCTGGGACTATTAGAAGCTGGAAGAGGTAAGGAAGGATTAGCTGTAGAACTTTTACAGGGAGCATATCCCTGCTGACACTTTGATGTCCTATTTCTAGCCTCCAGAATTGCAAGAGAATAAGTTTGTTTTAAGTCACCTAGTTTGTTTATGATATTTAGTTACAGCCACCCTAGGGAAGTAATACAGGTAAGGAATACAAAAGGTTCAGAGAACAAAGAGGCAGAAATGGAATGCCATAACTAATGAAAATGAATATTGAATATTGGGGCTGAAGGTATTATTATTAGGCCAAAAGGTACTGCTTGTGGGTGTTGTGAGCTTTAATTTTCAGATAAAATAAAGGAATATGACTCAGGGTCTTTGAATTTTGGATTCTTTTGCATTAGAACAGTGTTCTAAAGAGACTAATTACAAGGCTTTCTGTGCTTCAGAGTAGGACTTTAGTGTTCAAGGAAATAGATGTCCATAGAATTTATTTAATTGCTGCTTAACAGAAGCATGATGACAAAGCTGAAGTTAGCCCAATTCAACATTCCTTGCACCAAAATTTGGTGGTGATTAGTTAGAACACACCTTCACTTGACAGTAGAAGAGAAAAACTTCAATTGATTGGGTCCTGAGTAGGTAGCTTTTTCAAAGGAGATAACATTTAAAACATATATATTGATTTTAGAGAGGAAAGGAGAGGAAGAGAGCGATAGAAACATTAACGATGAGAAAGAATAATTGATTGGCTGCATCCTGCATGCTGGGATGGAGCCCATAGCCCAAGCATATGCCCTGACTGGGAACTGAACATCTATGATCAACCACTTAGCCACACTAGCCAGGCCAAAGGAGATACATTTTGAATAATGACCAAAGGCAGCTCATTCTATTGAACACCAGAACTAGGCCAGAGCTTGATGTTGACGCTCAATGGTCTGATTTTCCCTACATTTTTTTGGTAATGGCTTATTTCTATGTAAAAAGATGTGGATATTTCTGAATGAAGGGGGAGGTGCACTCACAAGAGTGCTCACCTGCTGTGATTGGAAAAGAGACATCGCCAGGAACAGAGAGCAAGCCTGATTTTCCTTTGCAGAGTGTTGGCACCTTCTATTTCCAGACTCCAGACACTACATTTCTCATTGCCCTCAGTTGAGTAATGAAGCTAAGCTACTGTGACGTGGTGTTTGGATTTAAATCCAATCACTGACATTTTGCTCCAATTTGCAAATTCCAGTTAATGGCCTAGAATCTGGCCTGGAAACAATCTGAGAAAATACCTAGTTCAATATCTTAATTTTACAAATTAGGAAACTTAGGCCAAGGACATGATTTGGCCAAGTTTATGTTGTTACAGTGCTGTTTTTGAAGCTGGGTTTCATAACTTTCAGTTTAAGCTTTATTCATAATATAGTGCCTCTGACTTTGCATTCATGATTACAATGTCTTTATATTTTCTTAATTAACCATATCATGTTGAATAGAAGCAAATGTGAAAATGTATCATATTTTTTTCTATTTTTAAAATTTTATCATGTTATATATGCCACATCCTTAATTATTAATTACTAGAGGCCCAGTGCATGAATTTGTGCACCAATGGGGTCTCTTGGCCTGGCCTGCGGAATCTGGGCTGAAACCAGCTCTCCGACATCCCCCGAGGGGTCCCAGATTGCGAGAGGGTGCAGGCCAGGCTGAGGGACCCCCACCAGTGTATGATTGGGGCCGGGGAAGGACGAGGGAAGTTGGCCAGCTGGGCAAGGACTGCAGGAGGGCTCCAGGGCATGTCTGGCCCATCTCACTCAGTCCCGATCGGCCAGACCCCAGCAGCAAGCTAACCTACTGGTTGGAGCGTCTGCCCCCTGGTGATCAGTGCACGTCATAGCAAGCGGTTGAGCAGCCTTAGCATATCATTAGCATATTACACTTTGATTGGTTGAATGGCCAACTGGTTAACCAGACACTTAGCATATTAGGCTTTTATTATATAGGATGATTGAAATTGAAGATGAGAGAATTAATTCCAGTTTACTACTACTTATTTATGTGACCTTAATTCAAATTATTTCTACCATATTTGAATAAAATTATGAGAATTTCTGTTTCATCCATACATTGTCAAAAATAAAATTGCATATAAAATTACCAAGTATGATACTGTTTGCTATCCAATAGGTGGTCAAATATATTGATTGAATCTGACAGTTGTGGTCAAATTTTTTGTTTTACTTTCTTCTTTTTTTAAAAAAATTATTTAATTATTTTAGAGAGAGAAAGGAAGGGATAGAGTGAGATATATATATATATATATATAGAGAGAGAGAAACATTGATTTGTTGTTACACTTATTTATGCATTCATTGGTTACTTCTTGTATGTGCCCTGACTGGAGATCCCTCAATCTTGGCATATGGGGATGACATTCTAACCAAGTGAGCTACTTGGTGAGGGTTACTTTCTTCTTATAAATGATAAATTTCATGGTGTCTATTGGGCTGATATGCACTTTCTTTAATGATGATAATACAAAAAATAAGATGGGCACCATGTAAACATTTAATATGTGATGCCTCATTTAACACTCATCACAATATTATGTACACACATGGTAAGGACCTGTTTTAAAAATGATGTAATTGAGATTTAGAGAAATTAAATAATTTTTCCAAGAATTTAGAGATTTAGAGAAGTTAAATAATTTTTCCAAGAATTTAGAGATTGTATAATGGATTCAGAATTAAACCCACACTGTACTCCAGAGTTCTTGATGGTACCTACTCTCCCATATTTCCTACTCATGGATCAAAAAAATTGGATTAGTTGTATATGAAATTTTTTTCTTTTTTAACATTTAATATCATAATGACTTTTATTTTTATTTATTTATTTTTTTAAAAAATATATTTTATTGATATTTTACAGGGAGGAAGGGAGAGGAATAGAAAGTTAGAAACATTGATCAGATCCGCAACCAAAGTACATGCCCTTGACCGGAATTGAACCTGGGACCCTTGAGTCCACAGGCCAACGCTCTATCCACTGAGCCAAACCGGTCAGGGCAACATAATGACTTTTAAATTAAATTGTTCACTACTGAGAAGTGATCCATAGGAATAAGTTGATATGATTCTTAAGTCATTTAAATTCTGGATTCACTTTCTAATAAAGTTATTTTTAAAGATTCTTCTAGGTACACACATGCATACCCATATTATTTGAATATTCATTCAAAACAAACTTTAAAACATTTTTATAGGCTCATTATCTTATTCACCTATTGTAAAGCAAAGTAACAGAGACATTAAATGTATTTTTATGTGCAAAATACTTTTATCTTTACAAAATTCAAGAGAAACATTTTGTTGAAAAATAGTTGTTTTGGATCATGCAAATAGATGTGGCCTTCGTGTGTTTTGTGTGGTGTGTGTGTGTTAGTTAAAGCTTAAGAGGGCTTGGGCAAATATTTTTGGAGTACCTTACAATATTTTTGGAGTGTCCCTTTGGAGAACAAAACCTGTCAATCTCACTGTATAGTTTTAAATTGAAATCTGACTACAATGAAAACCACTTTATTCCCTGCATTTTTAGTTTCTGGCTCTAAGGTGAACAACTTGTGGTTGTTTCATCAAAAACTTGCCTACTTTATCAGAGGACCTTTCCTCTTTTGTGTGATTTCCCTTGCACACTTTTTTTTTTGACATCAGAATTTTATTCATTTGTTTCTTTTACATTGTTTTCTTTCAGCCTATCTTTAGATCTCATGTAAGGAATAGCAGTCTTTTGTTTTCTGATTGCCTTGTGGTTAGAACTATTTGAATATTTTTCATGTTCAGAACAATGTAAGTTGAGAACTGACAATCCTGGAAATGACTGAGTAGATACTTAAGTGCAAGCATACCATCTGATTTAATTATTTATCATTTAGATGCCTTTAAAAGGTTCTCTTCTGACTGAGTTGCTTCTTTTTTCTTTTATCCCCTTGAAGATAACATTTTTTGCCATATACTTTTAAAAAATATATTTTTATTGATTTCAGAGAAGAAGGGAGAGAGAGAGAGAGAAACATCAGTGATGAAAGAGAATCATTGATTGGTTGCCTCCTGCAAGCCCCACACTGGGGATCTAGCCCACAACCGGGGTATGTGCCCTGACCGGGAATTGAACCTTGACCTCCTGGTTCAGAGGTCGTTGCTCAATGGCTGGGCTACACTGGCAGGACTTGCCATATACTTTTTCTACCAGATGTCAAGAACTTAATTTGATATATCATTAAAAAATTATTTGTTAATTTTGGGTCAATAACCATGTAATTTAAAAAGTTTTATTGTTTATGCATATATTTGATAATATGAAAAATATCAAATGTTTTAAAAATGAAATCCTAAAAATGATGTTAAGTTTTACATTTAAAAAAAAATATATATTTTATTGATTTTTTACAGAGAGGAAGGGAGAGGGACAAAGAGTTAGAAACATCGATCAGCTGCCTCCTGCACACCTCCTACTGGGGATGTGCCCGCAACCAAGGTACATGCCCTTGACCAGAATCGAACCTGGGACCTTTCAGTCCACAGGCCGATGCTCTATCCACTGAGCCAAACCGGTTAGGGCAAGTTTTACATTTTTTAGAGTTATATATCTTGCTATATATATCTTGTTATCAAGACCTTTCTGTGCATTAAAGCTCACCCAAACTTGAGCAAGCCCTGGGCAGAATATGTGTGATAGACAGAAATTGGTTAACCACAGTGAACTTGAATTTTATATAAATCCAGACAGCTTATGTGAGGAATAAACAATGAACAAAAAAATAATATCATTGGTGAGTTGGGAACATAGAACCAGAGGATGTGATAGAGAGTTACATGGGAAGTACTTTAGATGGTCAATGAAGTAGGTGCCAGATAAAATACAGCACTCTCAATTAAAGTTGAATTTCAGATAAATGATAAATTTTAAAAAGTATAAGTAGATATCAAATTTTGCACAGGGTATACTAAATTTTTATACTGAAATTATTTGTTGTTTATCTGAAATTCAAATTTACTGGGGAGACTTGTACTTTTTTTTTTTAATCCTTACCCAAAGATATTTTCCCATTGATTTTTAGAGAGAGTGGAAGAGAGACAGAGAGAAATATTGATGTGAGAGAAACACGTTGATTGGTTGCCTCCTGCATGAGCCCCGACCAGGGCCCAAGCTAGGGAGGAGCCTGCAACCGAGGTACGTGCCCATCACGGGAATCAAACCTCAAGCCGATGCACTATCCACTGAGCTAAACTGGCAAGGTGAGACCTGTACTTTTTCTAAGTCTGGCAATTCTATAAGGAAGACCTCTATGAGGAGGTGATGTTTGATCTGATAGTTGGATGATGAGAGAGAGCCAACTATTAAAAGATGAACAAAGAAAGCATTCCAGGCACAGAGAACTGGTGGGCAAAAGATGGAGGCAGAAAGAACTTAGCTTATTTAAGGAAGACAATGTTTATTGGAGTTAGGTAACTGGCATGGGGTTAGGGGAATGTAGCATGAGATATAGTTAGACGACTAAGTGAGAGCTAGATTAAGTAAGGCCTTCTAAACGAGGGAAGGTTTGGATTTTATTCTAAGTGCTATAATTAGCCATTTGGTCTTGTGTGGGTGTGACTGGGTTGTGTATGTGTACAGAGGATTGGGATTATGTGCATCATATAATATTATTTACTAGTGACCCAGTGCACGAAATTCGTGCACATTAAAAGGGGATTAATTAGAGGAAATAATTTAATATTGCTATTTGCCCTTTCTCTAGAATAGAAGTGTCACTGGTGAAAGAAAATTAGTAAAATGTATATGAAAACCTTCAACCTGTCAGAGTCTGGGGCTCACCATGGGACCCAGAGTCAAGTCCCCGCACACTCACATGCATCTCAAAATCGTGTGAGACCCAGACCCAGCCGGCCCGCCCCCCCATTGGGCTAGATCCAGATCCAGCCAGTCCCACCCTTGTCAAGCCCTGCAGGGCAGGGGGCATAGCCTTAGGTCCCCTGGCCCGGCACCAGGACAAGGGGCATGGCCTGAGGTCCCCCAGCCCAGACCGGGGCAGGGGGCATGCCTTGAAGTCCTCCGTCAAGCCCCGCTGGGTCAGGGCATGGCCTGAGGTCCCCCGTCAAGCCCCACCAGGTTGGGGGGGCGCAGCCTCAGGTCTCCCTGCCCAGCACCGTGAGAGGGGCACAGCCTCAGGTCCCCCGTTAAGCCCCATTGGCAGGGGGGTGCAGCCTCAGATCCTCCGTCAAACCCCACAGGGCAGGGGCACAGCCTGAGTTCCACTGACCCAACACTGGGGGTGCACCTTGAGGTCCCCCGTCAAGCCCCACTGGGTGGGGGCATGGCCTGAGGTTCCCTGTCAAGCCCAGCCAGGCAGGGGGGGCACAGCCTCAGGTCCCCTGGCCCTGTGCTGGGGCGGGGAATGAGGCCTGAGGTCCCATCAAGCCCCGCTGCCGGGTGTGGGGTGTGGTATGAGGTCCCCAGCCTGGTGCTGGGGTGGGGGGCGCGGCCTGAAGTCCCCTAGCCCACCACCAGGATGGGAAGCGCACCATGCGGTCCCCTGTCAAGCCCTGCCAGGTCGGGGACACGGCCTGAGGTCCACTGTCAAGCCCTGCCAGGTGGGGTCATGGCCTGAGGTCCCCCGGCCCAGTGCTGGGCTGGGGGGAGCAGCCTGAGGTCCCCTAGCCCAGCACCAGGATGGGAAGCACACCTTGAGGTCCCCTGTCAAGCCCCACAGGGGTAGGGGAGGGCATAGCCTCAGGTCCCTGCTGATTGCTCGTTAAGGCTCCTTATGGGAACTTGGCCTCAGCTGTGGGTGCAGCCATCTTTGTGATGGAGTGATGGTCAATTAGCATATTCCCTCTTTATTAGATAGGATGGTATAAAAATGTACTATAAAGAATAAATTGTAGAGCACCCAGTGTGGAAACAGAGAATAATTAAGAAGTTATCATAGTGGTCCAGGCAGGAAAGGATGGTGGCTGGAGCTTGAGTGCTAGCAGTAAAGATAGGGAGAAATGAACTCTGTATATGTTGTAGATAGAGCCCACAGAACTTGCTAATAGACATGTTGTTGGAAGTAAGGGAAAGAGAGAATTTCATATGACTCTTACTTGGTATGAAAGCCCATGGTTCAATGTCTGGCACTTATAAGCACTTAATAAATGTCAGCTTTATTGGACTTTTTGTATAATGGAAATTAAATTTATTTGTACTAAAATCCACAATAGGAATGCCATGACTCTTTAAGATGTTTTGGTAATTTTAGGCTAAGAGAAAAACCAGACCTCTTTTTTTTTTTTCAGAATTCTTTATTAACCTCATTCTATAGTCTCACATTTCTAAAGCTTTAAGGAAAATTCATAAAGTAATGTATTTTAATGGCACAACAACATTATTTACTCTGTCTTTCTGAGCAGTGATTCTCAGTCACGGAACAATAACATTAGACTCTGTGGTGAGATGCATGTATAGCTTGAAAACTATATTCAGTACATAAGTTTATTTCTGAAAATGAAACCTATTGTTTTAATGACAGAAATTAAAAAAGTGAAATTCAACAGAATCTTGGTTGGTGTGGATATAGAGACATCAGTGATTCTCAGTTAGGGCACACTCTTCCAAGAGAGATCATTGTCACAACCTCTGGAGATGGGGACGAAAATATTTCGTCAGCTCTGCTCTAGGGGCCCTCAAGGCATTCCTCCTTCTTTACACCCCAAAATAGAGAAGCTCTGGCCTGGTCAAGGACAAAATGGAGTTATCAAGGTCACATTAGGGGTCTTCAACGCAAAAGGGTATAATACAGTGGAGTCAAAGTACTATCATTTGCATGATTTATTCTGTGGCTTTTCTTCTCTCTCATGCTCTTAGCATTTGGGGAGCCTACAGGTTCCTCTTGCTTGGGATGATCAAAGTGAAGTCTTAGGAGGAAGGGTAGCCTCTCTTTTTCTCCCTCCTTCCTCCCTCCCTCCCTCCCTCCCTTCCTTCCTTCCTTCCTTCCTTCCTTCCTTCCTTCCTTCCTTCCTTCCTTCCTTCCTTCCTTCACATTAGAGTGGAAAGATCCTGACAGCTAAGAACTACCAGATGTATGTTTAGTCTACATCTTATTCTAAACTAGAGGCCCGGTGCACGAAATTTGTGCATTGGGAGGGGGTTGTCTCTCAGCCCAGCCTGTATGCTCTCCAATCTGGGACATCCCTCTTATAATCCAGTACTGCTGGCTCCCAACTGCTCACTTGCCTGCCTGCCTGATTGCCCCTAACCGCTTCTGCCTGCCAGCCTGATCACCCCCTAACCACTCCCCTGCCAGCCTGATCGATGCCTAACTGCTCCCCTGCCAGCCCGGTTGCCCCCAACTGCCCTCCCCTGCCAGCCCGGTTGCCCCCAACTGCCCTCCCTGCCAGATTGGTCGCCCCCCAACTGCCCTCCCCTGCTGGCCATCTTGTGACCACATGGGGACGGCCATCTTTGACCACAGGGGGCGGCCATGTTGTGTGAGGGCGTGATGGCCAATTTGCATATTACCTCTTTATTATATAGGATGTGCCAGATGGATACTTGAAATCCACAGTTCTCAGCTTATCTCAACAAAGAAAAGAAGCTGATAGTAATTTGGAGTTGAAATCTTAGCTAATAACAGACCATCATTTAGCTAGAAAGTTCATGAGCATTTTGTAAAGTAGACTTCATGATTTAGAATCAGTACTGATTTTGAGTTCCAGATTTGCCATATTTAACTAGGGCATTGAACAAATTTCCTAAGCTTCCTGAACCTTAGTTGTTCATTTGTAAAATGAGAATAAAAGTGAGCATCCTCAGGACTATTGAGATAATTCAATGAGAAAATGACTATGATAGCTCTTAGCACAGCTGTGCCTACTTCATAATGGGCTCTTAATAAATTGTTGCTATTATGATTATAACTTAACTAAGTTCCTAGTTACCAGTAAAATTCTTCCTGGGAGTCATGAGGATATGAGACTTTCAGAAACTAATTGGAAGCAATAAGTAACTTTAGAAATAACATATAAGATCTTACAGAGAACACATACATAGAAAAAAGAAATAGGAGACCTCAATCCAAAGATGTACCTTGGGGAGCCTTTCTTTTGGAGCAACTCTTCTGTGTCTCATTTCATGATGGATGGAGGGAGTATTAGGAAAACAACATTAGGATCAGGCATTTGAACAACATATCTGGTTTTATGTAAACCATTTCATGATCTTAAGAATGAGCATAAAATTATCCCAGGGGACACTTTATTACTTTAAAAGAAGAAATTAAAAGTATATTTGAGTCCTGGATGGTATGATTCAGTGGTTAGAGTTCTGGCCCACACACTGAAGGGTTGCAAGTTTGATTCCCGGTCAAAGGCATGTACCTCGGTTGCAGGTTCCATCCCTGCCTCAGTGGGACAGATGCAGGAGGCAACTAGGCAACCAATCCATGTGTCACTCTCACATCGATGTTCCTCTCTCTCTCTCTCTCTCTCTCTCTCTCTCTCTCTCTCTCTCTCTCTCTGACTCTCTTTCCTTTCCTCCTTCCCTTCCACTCTATCTAAAATCAATTTAAAGATACCATCAGGTGAGGATTAACAAAAAAAAGTATATTTGAATGTACATATGAATACACAGACACTATACTCAAAAAGATACTTGATACTGCTTTTATTTTAAGGTCCTGGAGAGTGTTAGAAGAAATCATTTAAGTAATGTTTAGGACACTTTGCAGGGGAATGGCTCCTTGGGTATTGTAGCAGAATCTATTTAATGGCTAGTAAAAGTTGTTTCACTTCTATTAGCAAGACATAGAGCTGCACAGCTACCCTGTGTTTTCAGCTTCCCTTTCAGCCTGTGGTTAGGATGGTCATATAACCATGTTGTCTCCAATAGGATATGAGTAGAAATAAGGTGTGATACCTCCAAGCTTGGCCTATGAAACCTTTCTTGTATGGTCCTCCATGGGCTTTCCCATTGAACCACTTGGGAGGGCAACATCCAGAGCGATTATAGAAGCCTTACGTTGAAGATTGTAGTACTTCTGAAAGCCAGGTCTCTGAATGATTGGATAGAAAGGACCTACCACCTTCCTGATCCTTGCCAACATGTCACACCTGTACTTGAGAAAACAAAGAAGAGACAATGACAAAAGTCCCATTGTGTTTGAATCATTATATTCCAAATTTACTTTTTTGCACTTTGGCCTCTGTAGACCTTTGGTCAAAACAGTGTTTTAAGTTCATTCTTTGAAGTTCACTATCTGCTTCAAATATATAACAAAGAGAGAAAATATATTTAAAATATCATATTGACACCTTTCTATATCAGAACATGTAATTTTGTTTCATTCTTTTTAACAATGGCAAAATATTCCATTCTGTGAATAGAAAAAATCCATATAACTGGTCCCTGTTGCAATGTTTGAATCTGTGTTTTTTTCTATTCAACATTATGTCACATGTGTGAAAATATTTGTAGAATAAATACTTGAAGTGGATGTGTAAAAACAACAATACAATGACAATAAAGACATACCTTTAAATAAAGCAGGCAGAAATGAAAAAAGAAGAACGGGTGAATGTGAGAAGAACCAACTGAGAATCTTAGAAATAAAAAATGTAAATATTGAAATGAAAACTCAACAAAGAGAACAAAGTCTACATTGGTCTTAGTTGACAAGAGAATAAATGAGTTGGAACACAACTGATCAGTATGAGGAATTCAACTGGAATGCATCACAGACAAACAATGGGTTAAAAACATATAAAAAATCAGTTTAAGAGAAATGAAAGATTGGCTTCAACATACATCTAATGGGAATTTCAGAAGAAATAGGGTAGACGGTGGGGAAGCATATTTAGAGAAAAAATATGGCAGAAAATTATTAAGATTTAAAGAAATACACAAATTTTTATTAAAAAGTGCACTCTGAATACTAAATGGGATAATAGGAATAAGCCCATAGTTGGAAACACTGTGATGAAACTGTAGAACATCAAGTACACAGAGAAAACCTTAAGAATTATCGAAGAGAAAAAACAGTTTACTTACAAAGGAACAATAGTTAGATCACTAGCGGATTTCTTATCAGTCACAACAGATTGCCAGAACTGAGAGAAAATAACTGTTAACCTATATTTCATATTGGCTTAGCTATCATTCAAGGTGAAGACAATATAAGAAAGTTTATTACCCATAGACATTCATGGAAAAAATTATTTATACTTTAACAGTAAAAAAGTGAACCTAGAGAAAGGATATAGGGTATAAGAATTGAAAGAGAAAACATAATTTTCTAAAAATATGTAAAGATATGCAATTAATGACTGTGAAAAAGACTATGACAAGAAGCTCTAAATAATAATAATAATACTCTGAAGAAAGAGTTGAGTGGGTAGTTATATCTTATTAAGTTCTTGTTTAAGTGTCAACCAGAGATAATAAGTAAGTCTAATGTTTAAATGAAAATTTACAATGAAGTATTAGATTAATTGAAGTAACTTTACCTGTGGAAACTCAGTGGTTCAGGCAATTTGTTTCTTGATAACCTATAATCCAATTAGTGAAAGAGCTAGGTGGTAGTGATGTCTTTGTTTCATATGTTCATTCAATGAACCAGGCTGATAAATGCTCTATTTTCAATATAAGGCCTTCAAAGTCTCCTAGGGCATTGACATAAGGCTGAAGAGGGGCAGGAGTTGGGGGAGGGAGAGGCGGAGGTTTTTAATGAACCAAATTTAGGAGTGGCATTCCTCACTTCTACTCACATTCCATTGGCTTGACTATAGCTCAGTTCAATAGCCATACCCACCTAACTTCAGGCAAGCCTGAAAAATATAGTTTAGCTATGTTCCCAGGAGAGAAAGGGAACAGGTTTTATAAATACTTAGTCTCTGTCACAAGTATGTATTTTAAAAATTAAATGTAGCACCTAGAATAAGTTATAATCTAAAACTTCCAAACCTGCAGAAAGAATAAAGGGATCATAGAAATCTTTATCCACCCAATGCAAGGAAGAAAAGGAAAAGTATTAAGGAAAGAGGGTGCAAAACAGAAAATTAAAGATAAGACAGTAGAAATCACTCCAAATATGTAAGTAGTCACAATAAATGTAAGTATATTTACATATATTAACATTTATGTGATTGGAGTAAAACAATCCAGCATTATGTGATGCTTATAAGACAAATATCTAAAGCAAACCCATACATAAACCCAAAATTAAAGGTATGGAAAATGATGTACTGGCTAATAATAACCAAAAGAAAGCTCAGGAAGTGATATGAATATTATACAAAAGAAAACTTGAGGCAGTTATTTATAGGGATAGAGAAAAGTCTGTTAAATTCACTTTCACTATTCTATGAAAGGGTCAGAGTACTGAAGCACTAAATCATCATTACATTTTTTTCCTTGATGGAAATTACCTCTGAAAATTGAATTATGTTCTAAAATTAAGGGGAATCACCCTTTGGAAATATGTTTTTCTTCAATTGAAAATGTTTTATAATTTTAATGTTCTTATAATAAACACTATTATCTATAAAAGGTGAAGAAATCTAAATAGAAGCCAGAAACTTGTCAAATGCAGATCCATTGTCTGACCTTCTCACATGTCTAATTCATCCTCTGCTCTGGTTGGAATGAAATGGCCCCAATTTGTAAAAATAAAATATTACCCAGAATAAATATTGTATTTTGGTCATAGTCATAAAACTGAAAATCAAAGTACAACCCAAAGATACTGAGTCAGGGATAGGATTCATATTTGTGTTTAGAAAGAGTCATTTGAAGAGCTCTAGAGGAATGCTACTTTCTTATTTCTTCTCCAGGTGATGGCTGCTCATCTGCAGGCAACTTTAGACTACCTTTTAATATGCATATTATTTATTTTATTGGGTAGATCACTTACAAACTTATGTTGAGCACTTACTATATGCCAATCACTGTTAAGAATTAGACATATATAGACTGTGAGGTCTGGCTCTTTCTCTCCAGGCATGGGCAGACCAATGAGGGAGATGGAAAAGTAAACATTGCAGAGCATTGTGGGAAATGCCCTAGGGAAGCTTGCAACACCATGTGGCGAGGGCAAAGACGCAAGTGTTTCTACACACAGAAGCAAAACAGGCCGTTGAATGAATTTACCAGATTAGCTTGATTCTTCCGCTTGTTGCTGATTTTCAAATTGATAACAATAAAGAAAACAAAGTGGGCCGTGCACAAATGTCTAGGAAGGTGCTCATAGAAATGTTTTGGACTAGCTGTTTAGAATAAAAATAATGTCAGTTTAAACACCCTCTGTCGGGAAGGCTTGTCTGAAGACTTCAGTGACAAATGGCAAACAGGCACACTGGGAACAAACTGACTAGTACATGTGAGCCTCTATTTACTTGCCTAGCTTAGTCATTCTTTCTAATGTTTTGAGGTCTCAAAGAGCCATGTGAGTCAATAAACCACATGTCACCAGAAGGTTCTGGTTACAGGCTATTGTGTGTGTGTGTGTGTGTGTGTCTTTCACAATATGAAAACAAAAGACTAAAGGACAGGACCTTAAAGATAGAGAGAGAGAGAGCGCATGAGAGAAAATTTCTTCACTTTATCTAGATACTGAAATGTCCCTTATCCTTCAACTTTATTCAACGTCACAGATGCTTTGTTAACATAAAATGTACTTATTTTTGTTGGATGGCTATTCCAGTAATAAATATATTACTGTGTAATAAACCATACCAAAACACAGTGGTTTAAACAATGCTATTCATTTTGCTTACAAATATGCAACTTGGACAGAGCTTGGCCGTTTGGCTGTGGCTGGTGCATCCACTTCCAAGATGCTCATTCTATGGCTAACACGTTGGTGCTGTTAGCTGGTAGCTCAGCTGGGGAACAAGGCTGGTGGCTTTGTTTCCTTTCCATTTGGACCTCTTCCTTGGGATGTGGTCTCTGGGTTCTAAGAACAAATGTTCCAAGACACAGGAAATAGAACTGTTAGTGTATTAAGGTCGAGGCCCAGAAACTGTCAGCATTACTTCCATAATCTATTGATCAAAGTAGATCAAGAGCCCATCCACACTCAAGGGCAGGGGCCATAGACCCCACCTTTCTAAGGGAAGAGTGTCAAAGTACTTGTGGACATCTTTAATCAGCCACAATGACTAAGTCCAGTCTTGTTTCTGTCATGGTTAAGCATGATGAGAGTCTTGGGGCCAAACATTGTTGGAAGGGAGAGTCATACTATGGAATAGATGGGTGAGGATCAATCCAGATACAGTAGGCTTTTGCATCTATAAATGACTTTTGCTGCATTTGATTAGCACTATCCTCCCAGAGGAATGCTACTGGTTTTGCTGTTGCAGGGATATAGGGACAGAGGAAAGGGGTAGGAGAGATTCCTCTCAGGTCAATTTCAGTGAACTCTTCATTCTAGAACTTGCTACTTTTTTTGGTGTTTCTATGCTTTCATTTTCAGATTCTATTGTTTCCTCTTATTTGTTGCTTGCTCTCTGCTCATTTCTCAGACTGATGACCCCCTCCTATTTATTTAGTTCATACAACCAACTCTATCCTTTCCCCTTTTTAAAAAATCTTACCTCATATCTATTTTTTTTGTAATTTAAATAAAATTGCAGGTGTGAAAATACTTGGCTACCTAATTTGACTCTCAAAAAACACATTGAAAGACAAATGATTGATTTAAAATGCTTCATCATAGGAAAACAACCACAACAGCAACCATAACAAACAAATGAAAATATCTTAGCATCGTGAGTCAAAAAAGCATTTCTTGTTAGAATCATTTATTTTATGAGGCCACCTGATACTACCGTATACCTAGATACACATATTTTCAGTTGTTTATTTGCATCTCGGAGAGCCTTATCAGTTTTAAGGTCTTAAAGAGTTTTTGTTATTTGCATCAGAGCTCTTGCCCATATGGAGATCTGAAATTATTCCAAACATAAAATTAGGTTGATCTTAAATTAGTCTAAACATTAAAAACAAAAACACCATACTTTAAAACATTGAATAATTATGTTAAAGCTTTTCATTGATCATACATTAACTTTTGAATACTTTGGTCTTAATTTATCAAAATGACTTCATGATTCATTTCCAAAGAAGAAAAAAGTAATTTTCTTTCTGTCTCCATTTTCCTCCCATTTTTTCTTACATAGAAAATAACATAATAGCAAAAATGATAAAATAGCAAGGTTATTTCACAGTGTTACTTGCTCAAGTCAGGTTCTAGAAGGACCTGTTCCTATCTTCTTTCTACTAAGTTCAAAGTGGAAACCCTTAGATTAGAATCTCATAATAGAGCCAAGGTTCCTATTAGCTAAAAACACACATATTACCTTTTGCTGAACAGCAAGCTTACTTTCTGGCAGCACATGAGACTACATTCACTGGCTGAACAGGGGAACAACTATCCCTGTTGAAATCTATTCCACAGGTCAAAGACTGAAACTGGGCTGAGGTGCTAATTAGACTTAGCACTGAGCACTTGCTATGTAACTTAATGTGACAGGCAAAGTTCAACATTCTTTTTGGCTAAATAAAACTATTATGTTGAAATATAGCAAAAAATGTATGTCTTAAGCCATGTAGCTTTTAAAATATAATGAGCAGGTTATTTTTGCAAATATATAGAAGTTGTGATTGGTGAGAGAATCACTCATTCATTCATCTATTAAATATCTACTAGAAGTAGTTTTGGGACCTCTGATGAGGATCAATAAGGAGTACCTCCTCTCTTGACCAAGATTTAAGCAAATTAATTCAACAAACAGTCAAATATTTATTGAATGCCTATTATGCACTAGGCACTGTTCTAGAAACTGGGATATAATTGATATGGAATTTTTGGACTGGAACCCGGATTCTTTGTCCACCGGAGTTAAAGAATGAATCCACGGACAGAAAGTGGTATAGCAAAGGTGGAGATTTATTGAAGAACAAGTACAGACTCCCACGTGGGGAGGGGGAAAAGGTCCCACTGAGTTCCTTTTCCCTATGGCTTATAAAGGCTGAAGATCCTGGTGCCTTGATATCCCCTCTGATTGGTCACTATTCCCTTAGACTGGTTACTATAGCAACTCCTGAGCTCAAAGGTAGAACCTCACATGGACATGTGAGGTTCTCCCCCGCCCTCCTTCCCTATTGCTTTCCTACTCCCTTTGTGCTTTCTTCTTCTTCTTCTGGATAAAGGGCTTCCTTTTCTTTATTTTGTAAATATGGACCTTTTGCTGTTCCCAGCTCCCTCATTCTAGGGAAATGTACTTGTTGCAGATTTTCAGTTCCCCTATTCTATGGAAATATACCTTCTGGTGCTCTGAGGGCCCTGTGTTTCTTCCATGGTCCCCTTAATTTCTAAAATTTCCTAAAACCTATCTTTTTCACTGCCCAAAATTCCTGTTTCATAATCATTGAACAAAGCAGACAAATTCCTGGTCATGTAGTGGATGTATCCTATTAAAAATAGATTGAATACAAAGGGTGATCTTTATGAATAATAAAATTGGAAGAAATAGCTTAGTGTGAGGTTGAAGTTGCCTGTAAATCTAATCCTGGGATTAGTCATATTTTCCCATCCAACATTCCCAGGCCATGTTAGACTAAGATAGACCATGTGGGGGCAGGTCTGTGCCAACAGCTAGCTCTCTACAGGAAAAAAATGGGGAGAATGTCCAATTATTCCCCAGTTCATTCATCTGGTAGTTTATTTTATCTCCCCTGTGGTGATGTGAATCAAGGAGAGAAACCAGATGAGTTTTAGGGAGTGTTAAACGTATAGGGCAACCATGTTCATTCTCTTCTACACCTAGAAGTTGGGGATTGTGTTCTTAATTGCTCAGAAGATACTGTGAGAACTCCAAGGCCAGAGAAAACAAGGGGCAGCAAGCTTTCATTCCAGGGAATCACATAGACAATAGCAATATTCAACAAAACATCTCATTTTCAGGTCAGATCAAATCTACAATGCTTACTAAGTTGCTGTGGTAAGAAAGGTATTGTGCTGGGCAACAACAGGGGTAATAGAAATATCACAATGACACACTCCAGCTCTCAAGGAGCCTTCCTCTACTAGGAGGACAGAAAGATGTTTACTAATGACAAAACTGCATTAGAATTTGAATAAAGTACTTCTGGAAAGTATGTTGACAATAAGAATTGTGAATGCTTCCTTCAGGAATGCATTTGAGCTTGGCCTTGAAGGCCTTGAAGCTCCAGATCAAATGTTATCTTTTCCCTGGAGCCTGGTTTAATTCCCACAGCAGGAATCAATCTTTCTTCTAAATTTCCATGGAAATCTATCTAATTATTATGTTTTATGTGTTTTTTATTCTTATACCCTTTCTACTAGGTAATCATCATGAATCTATTACTTCTCCTTTATGCCATAAGTTCACTGAAGCCAGAAATATGTCTCACACACATAGAAAGTATGATCATGGCCACATAAGAGGATGTTATTTCAATCAGTGGTTTATCTGCTAATCCATGCATTTGAATGTTCACACATGTATTCTGGTTGTTTGTCTATTTTCTGAGTAACTATTGCTTGTGACCCTTCAGATAGGATAGAGAGAACTTCTCTCGGAATAATTATATAGGCCTTGATTCAGAGGGAGACAAATAAAAACTGTCTGTTTTTGCAGCTGCCTTCTATGAACAATTTGGGAATATGCTTTTTCAATTCCTGCTATTTTATTTGTGTCTATTTCTGAGATTTTATGGGCTGTGTATAATTTGAATAGCCAAATATAATGAGAAACAGATTATAATAGTGCAACTAAATTTTTTTTAGAAATATTGTCTGTAGCTGTTTCTTCAAAATTCTCAAGTCTATCACCATTAATTTAACTGTGAAAGATTTGCTGTAGTGTTTACTCAGCGGCCCATAATAACAGACAAACAATATACGAATAGCACTCTAGAATCCCAAAGGATTCTAAGTTTTCAAGCTCTTGATGTAAGACTGAAGGCTTGGCAAGACCAATACCCAGTGCTGGCAAGTGGAGAAATGCTGAAAACCCCATTTCCACCCCAGCTGTCTTACTAATCTGGCCATCTTTGTAAGCGTGGCTCCGGTCTGAGCTGGCAAAATTTCTCTGGGTTTCACTTTACTTTAGAAGTCCAATGTTTCAGTTGTGTGGTTTGGCTCCTGTTAAACTGCATTGAGAGTTTTGGATGTAACTCTTGATGTTTGAGGCGATGTGAATCAAATCTGATGAAAAGGCATATTTACAGTACTTAGCTGATTTCTTTTCAAGTTCCCCAGCCCTGTGGTCACTGTCATTCCTGCTGCTCTGGGTGTAGTCTTCTATTCTTGTTTTTACTCACCACTCTGGAGGTATTGTTTAAGAGATTTTTAATTGATGATATATGTGCAGCATCTTCTAAAGATGCCTTAGTTAGGGACTATGTCCTCATGGCATGGGACTTCAATACCACTTTCCAATGCAAAGTGAACATTTCTCAGGGCAGCGTGGCATCCTGGACGATTCTGTGGGACACAGGAAAACTCACTGGTGTGGAAGTGTTCAACTGGAGAGTAAATTTAGGAGGCCTATGGTTTGATTCAGTGAAGCTGCTCCAAATAACAAACACAAAGAAAGGCATATCAGGGTTCTCAGGCTTCTAAGAAATCCCCAGGTCTTTCTGGCATTCGTGACATTACTCAGTGTGAATCATGTGCCTGTAGTTTGCTGTGCTCTGGAGTAGTGGGTCTCGATCATGGGACATTTGCCATGTCTGGAGATAGTTTGGGTTGTCACAACCAGTGGGCCATCTAGATGAAAGTGTATCTAGTGGGTAGAGGCCTGAGATGTTGCTAACCATCTATAGTGCACAGAACAGTAACCTCCATCCCCGCTGTCATATTCCCTAAAGATTTACCTGACCCCAAATGTCACCATTGCCTTGTGGAGTAACCCTGGTCTAGAGATAATAAATAATCCTAATTCTTATTCTTAATGAGTTTTTGTATTATAAGAGGGAGGAAGGGAGAGAAGAGAGAGTGAAAGGTTGGTGGGAGGAGGGGAGAGACAGATATTTTAAGGTGAAGTAACTGCAGTTAAGATAGTATTACTCTGAGAGAGAGTGAGCAGGCCAGCTACTTGGGTCTGCACCTTAGTGGGGTCATAATGAGTTCAGGCTAGTCCTCAATGTTGTAAGTTTAGAAAATTAAACTTTAGTATTTTACTAAGGATGGTCAGACATTCATAAGAGCTTCTACTTTGCTACACTAGTCAATTATTTAAGCTGGGCAATTTTTAATGTAAATTTATATTGCTATGTTAATTTTGAATTAAATGCCATTTTGACTGAGAAAAATCTATGAAAGGAGATAATTCTACCAAATGTGACAGTCACCAAGTTGAGAACCTATTTTTCAGACCTTGGTTCTCAGGGAACATATGACTTGTTGCCTGATATTCAGTGTTTATTCAGCAATATTCAACACAAATTTGGGGGCATTTATAATGGGTCAGACACTGCAGCGGCTCTGTTAGGTTTTAAGTGTTTGTGTTTTAATGACGGAGGTACTGTAAGTTTCTGCATACATATAGCCCTGTGGTATTAATAAGTGGGTGCTAAAGGGGGTGTGCAGTCTGAAGAGCTCATCCTGTTAGCTGCATGGGCTTAAAGGTTATCATACTATGTCTCTTAAATCTTTCATCTCTTTATTCCCACTGCTATTCCCCCCGACCCCACAGTTTTTTTTCTTACTACCTTTCATCTACTATTAGAATTCTAGTTTCCTTTTTGGTCTTCCACCCCTATTTCTACAACCCAATATAAATTAACCTTCTTAAAGGTTAATTTTTGAGCCTGTCAGTTCTCTGCTCAAAATCCTTCAATTGTAGGGCACTCCCTACACAATAAAGCCCTACTTCCAGTTAGACAATAACTTCCCAATCCTGTCCCTAATCTTTCTTTCAAGCACATATTTTCATTGCTCTCCACACACCGTTGTGCTCCAGGCAGCCAGAAACAACGGCTATTTTCATACATGTTCTACACTCTCCTGCCTTGGGTGTTTTCATTGACCTGTCCCCTGTGCACCCCAGGTCGCCTGATTCTGTGTGTACGTATCCTACCCCATTTTCAAAGATCAGGTTGAATGCATTGTCTCTAAATCTCTTCAGCTGTAAGTTATTTGCCTCCTCTGAACTCCCTCCTCTGAGCTTCTCTCTTTTTTCTCCACGATGCAAAGTATTTTTGCTCTTGTTTTACAAGTTACGTGTTATTTCTTCACGAGGAAAAAAAAAAAACTTGTGTGAAAAGAAGAGAGATAGCATGGGAGAAAATAATGCTTCTCAGTCTTCAGTGTACATACAGATCACCTGGGAATCTTGCTAAATCCAGCTTCTGATTCAGTAGGTCTAGAGTAGACTAAGGCCTGAGGTTTATTTTTAACAAGTTTCCAGATTGATGCTGCTGCGGCTCCATGGGCCACACTGTGAGTAGCAAGGGTGAATAGGATTTGAAATAATGTCTGTGAACAGAAAGAACAGTCATTGTTTAAGCCTGCTGCAGTTTAGCTGCAAGTAACTAGCAGGTTCCATTATGCTAAACAAATCTAGAATTTGAATATTACAGTATTAGGTTGAATTTTTGGTCCCATCATTTCCTGGCTGTGTGGTCTTATGTAAGTCAGTTAATTTCACTAAGTGTTCACTTCATCATCTGAAAAACGAGGGTAATAACATGCTTGCAAATCCATGCTGTCTCTAGCTTGGCTCAGCTGCCATTAGTAATTTGCTCTCTGCTAGCTCAGCCCCCCTAAAGCCACTAGCCAGTTAGAAGTAATTCTAGATTTTGGTTTGGAGTTCCCTCTCAGTTCTTAAAATGGTTTGTCAATAGTGCTTTGTGGTTTCTATGACTAGTGTCTGAATTGGTGGAATCTTGGGACAAGGGACACTTGAATGAGTTTTGGACTCTAGCCTTCCTATGGATCCACTATCATGGGTGGTCATGTTTCAGATGATCTTCTGGCTTACTACCTGGTTTTTACTGGCTCACCTGCTGGGACTCTAGCCTGCCTTCTAGTTTCTGTTACTTATTTGTGGCCAATCTTTGACTTCCAGGACTGTCCCCTGTTCCTGCTCATTGGATCACCTGAAATGGACCTCTCTGCTCTGATGCTGTGGCCTTAGTGGCTTACACTTACCCACCACTCAGCCCTTTCTCAGGTGAATGTCTGTATTGTTGTTGGGTCCCAGTAGGATTTGAGAGTATTAATTCGTTATTTCAACATGTACTTGAGAGTTTACTATGCGCCAGAACTATATTCTTTTGAGCCTCAATTGATTATCCATTCTCTTGTTTAACTCCTTATTTCCTGCTGAGAACTTTATGATGAGGTTCATACAGATTATAGCATTATTTATGCTACAAAATTTTAATGATTGTGAGGTTTAAAAGGGGTAATGATTGTGAAAACTCTCTTTGGCTGTGAAGTCTATTTCTTGACTTCATGTAAGCCTAATAGGTTCTTTGTTGCAGGTGATAAAGATTCAAAGGATGAAAACTTTCAGCCCCACATTTTTAATCTAGAAATATCAGTACAGCTAAAGTTGACTTTGTCCATAGATGAAGCATAATTTGATGGACATCTACATGTGTTATTACCCAGTCATGTCTTCCCAGATAAGCTGTTACAATACCTGAAGTATCCACCAGTAGGGTGTCTTTTCCAGGACGTCCAATGATAGCCATCCCTGGGCATCATGGGAAAGAAAAGGTCAGTGGGAACAGGAGGCTTATTACCAGGACACATTTATCAGGCAGGTTGCTATCATTTTGAAAAGTACAACATAGGATCCCAAAGAGAAGATAGAATAAGATGCAAGGAGGTCTTCAGGTAGGAAAGACAGAAAAAAGGTCTTAGAGGATGAGCTTCAGCATTCTGGTTGATGGGAGCAGGAGGGGCCACCCTCAAAGCTGTGCCTGACACAGTAGATGAAGTAAGTCTGTGATTTTGCAGGGAGGAAACAAAAACGGGGGCATCCTTTGGAAAAGTATTGTCTTAGCTCAAGTTGCCATAACAAAATTCCATAAACCAAGTAGCTTAAACAACCGACATTCTTTTTCTTACCATTCTGGAGGCTGCTAGTCTGCGATCAGAGTGCCAGCATGATTAGGTTCACGTGGGAGCTCTCTTTCTGGCTTGTGGATGGTTGGCTGTCTTCTCCCTGTGTCCTCACATGGTGCAGAGAGAAAGAGAGCATGCTCTCTAATGTCTCCTCTCATAAGGGCACTAATCCTATCATGAGGACCCTCACTTATAACCTCATCTGCACTAATCACATCAAAGGTTTTATCTCCAAATGTCATGACATTGAAGATTAGGGCTTCCACATCTGAATTCTGGGGAGACACAATTCAGTCCATAGTAAATTTAATCATGGGAAATGCAAACAGATTTTGTCCTGGTTCCTTTTATAGTTTCTACTTCTAAACTTTCCTCCAAATATTGAAATACTGCTAAGCTCATGGCTCAGAATCCTTTAACTCTTCTAGATTACCTTTAAGTGTGGAACTCTGAGTAGCCAACCGAACAAATCTGTCCTAAATATTCAAACCCACCATGTGCCTCCAAATGTCTTGCATTGTTATGTCATTGATCACTGAGAATGATGGAACTCGTCTGAGCTCTCAGAAAGGTACCATCTTCCTTCTTCAGTTCACATACTTGGTGTTCCTGGGTAGGGAAGGAATTTTGACTTAACCTGCCATTAGAATATCTGAAACATTGTTTAGAAGCTATAAAATTTAAATGTTGATGAGATGTTCCTGTGTCAGCAGCTTCAGAAACTTTCCTCTCATTAGAAGGAATACCTTATCAGAGTCATACTCTGGCTGAGCCATAAAACTCAATGAAGCAATATTAATTCACTATGTAGGAAGCTTCGTGTGAAGGTTGCTTAGATGTAAAAACCATGCATTTGGTAGTTATGCAAGGTTCTGTTCAGCTAAAATTCTGCCTCTTAATTTGATTTGAGGACTCCGTTCAATTTTCAGTTACAGACTTTGCATGGGTAGGTGTGATTATACAACTTAAAGCACAATAAATGTACACCAGAGCCAATGAGTAAGGGAATGATATATGGTAAATTGTTTTCCAAAAAGCTTCTTCTTTAAAAAACAACAACAGCCCTAACCGGTTTGGCTCAGTGGATAGAGTCGACCTGCGGACTCAAGGGTCCCAGGTTCGATTCTGGTCAAGGGCATGTACCTTGGTTGCGGGCACATACCCAGTAGGGAGTGTGCAGGAGGCGGCTGATCGATGTTTCTCTCTCATCGATGTTTCTAACTCTCTATCCCTTCCCTTCCTCTCTGTAAAAAAAATCAATAAAATATATTAAAAAAAATAAAAAACAACAACAGCAAAATCATCTAGGTCTTCAGATAAAAATATTTGCTTGTCTTGTGTATCCATAATCTTGACAACAGAGAAATTTTCTAACTAGTGAAAATTTGCTATTTTTTCCTCTCATAAGTACTTTGTAGAAAAAGCACATTGTTCACAATTTAATGTCTTGTAGCTTGAGCCCAGCTTTCAAGATTTAGATTTTTGCAACATAATAATTTGATCCATTTGCTTTAGCTCTTTTGTCATGTATTCAAACTAAAAAAATGTATTGCCACACAACAAGTTTTCATTACTGTATAAGCATAATAGTAACACATTGAGAAACATATTTATATAACCCTACAGCTCTCTTAATGTATATAAATATATCGAATATATTTAGCTTTATATAAGGAAAGAGTGCAAGAGCCTACACATACAGTTAATCCAGTATCAATAGTAAGGAAAACAAGTATACTATTTATTATCAACTAGAGGCCCGGTGCACGAAATTCGTGCGGGGGGGGGGGGGTGGTGGTGGTGGTGGTTCCTCAGCCGGGCCTGTACCCTCTCCAATCCGGGACCCTTTGGGGGATATCCGACTGCCAGTTTAGGCATGATTCCTGTGGGATGGGACCTAAACTGGCAGTCGGACATCCCTCTTACAATCCAGGACTGCTGGCTCCTAACCGCTCGCCTGCCTGCCTGATTGCCCCTAACTGTCTCTGCTTGCTGGCCTGGTAGCCCCCAACTGCCCCCCTGCCAACCTGGTTGTCCCCTAACTGGTCCCCTGCCAGCCTGGCTGCACCCTAACTGCTCCCCTGCTGGCCTGGTCACCCCCTAACTGCTCCCCTGCCGGCCTGCCTGATTGCCCCTAACCACTCTACCTGCCTTCCTGATCGCCCCTAACTGGTCCTCTGCCAGCCTGGTAGCCCCTAACTGTCCCCCTGTCAGCCTGGTCACCCTCTAACTGCCCCCCTGCTGGTCTGGTCACCCCCTAACTGTCTAGAAGGAAGTCAGACTTCCAGAAGATGTCCTGTCGACCTGGTCTAATTAGCATATTACCCTTTTATTAGTATAGATGACAACTGCTAAAACATATTAAGCATTCACTATATGCTTCCATACATTTTCTAGAATTCTTATACACACTTTGCAAAGCAGTTCTTGTTATCTGTACTTTTATGTAGAGGACTAGAAGCCTGATGCACGAAGATTAGTGCCAGAATGGGCCTACTTTCCCTGGCTGCCGGCACCACTTTTGCTCTGGTCCGCCTTTCTACCTTCCTACGCTGCTCAGAGGCCCAGAGCGTCTGGGGATGGAGCCAGACACTTGGCAGCCGTGTATGCAAATTAACTACCATCTTTGTTGGTTACTCACTCCTGATTGGCTGTGGGCGTTGTGAAGGTATGGTCAATTAGCATGTTTGTCTATTATTAGGTAAGATTACAATCAGAGATGTTATAAAAAGCTCTCTTACATCATAAGTACTAAGACACAGATGAAATTTGAACTACAATTTCCTCATTCAGATATCTTAATCTCTATTTGTTTCATTATTCCATGCTGACTTTGTCTATGCAAAATGGGAGAAATTGAAATCTTCTTGGATAATTGTTACTTTTAATGTACTTGTTTCAGAGGAGAAAAATACTTTATAGACATGTAGTTACAGACAATTGTAGGTGAATAAGAGTGAATCTGAGAAGTGGCTAGTGACATTTCTGAAAGCAAGCAAGATAAATATATTAAAGAAATTCAATATTTCAATTTCTACAGTGCCCTAAAACAGTTAATTGCTTTGATTTACTTAAAAATCTTCATTGACTTTGAGTGAAGTCAGCCTTAAAAGAAGTCACTTTGAGAATGGAAATGCTAATGGTGGTAGCAGTCATAGTCAATATGTAATTAGTGCTTACTAGATGTCAGGCAGTGAGTTGGAGTCTGTACTCTTACATTCACTTTTCACAACAATCTGGGAGGTGGGTGTATCTCTCTAGGTGTAGGTTAGAAAAGGGATTTGAGACCCCAAATCTTAACTCTCCAGTTTTCTCCTATGTTAGGTTACTCAGGATGGGAAAGCAGGCCAGGCAAGTACACAGTTTTAACATATGACCATGGTTGTGGCCCCAAATCCATCAACCATTTTCCTCTCTTGTTGGCTAGGTTGGATAGTGTGCATAATTTTACCTTTTTCCCCTATAGCCTAAAGATAGTTACTCTTATATTTGCCAACTCCCATTAGTCATGATACATTCATTTTGTTTGCTGAGGATGGTAGTGTTGACTAAGACTAATGTACAATATGCCTCTGAGCTGCAGAAACAGCTAATGGCTGTAGAACTGCTATTGTGTGTATTTATGATGCGATCTTATTAGTTTGGTCATATCCCTGAGGCAGAAAGAGCTTCTGTCTCTCAGGTAACTAACTGTCTAAAGAACTAGATATTTGCTTATGCATAACAAGTGGTGAGCCAATTTACCATGCTGTTGGCTCTCTCACCACTGGGGAAGTTGGTTTACATGGATTCCATACTGATTTTCCTTAAGTATTTTGGGTTCTTTGTTGATGATACTGTTAATATTCCCATTAAATGGAAATTTATCTTGACAGATGAATACAATGTTATTGCCATTGAACTATTTATGGTCTTTTAAGAGTGTCTTTTTTGAGCTTTTTCAGAAATGTGGAATTTTTAGCAAAGTTAAAGGATTTCTAGCCACCCAAACTACTTAACTGTTCAAAATAATTCAAGACAGTTCAAGTACATGGAGGGAAGAGAGGAGGCTGTTACATTCCTTGATATGTTGATGATTGTCTACATAATATTAAAGCTTCTATTAGTGTTATTCCATTAGTTTAGGCAGTGCACATACCCTATCTATTCTTTTTAAAAAATATATATTTTTATTGATTTCAGAGAGGAAGGGCGAGCGAGACAGAGAAAGAAACATCAATGATGAGAGAGAATCATTGATTGCCTGCCTCCTGCATGCCCTCCACTGGGGATCAAACCCTTGACCAGAAATGAACCTGGGACCCTTCAGTCCTCAGGCTGATGCTCTATCCACTGAGCCAAACCAGTCATGGCCTATCTATTCTTTTAAAAAAAGTTTACCATACATTTTCTCTGGGACTTTTTCTGAATTTTTCATTCTCATTGATTCCTGACCATTTCTACCCTCATAGCACCTAATTTAACTATTATGTTCTCAAGGGCTCTGTATAGAGAGGATTTCTTTGTCTTTTATTTTATTGTTTTATGTCTATGCCTTGTATCCTCAGTGAAGGATGGTAAATACTCCTTGGAAACAGCATTTTTACTTTAATACCTCACCATAACTAGCATGGTGCAAAGCATAAAATACACTCTCAATAAATACTTGCTGAATTGATTCATTCATTTGGTCATAGAGCCAAACATTTAGTCACACATGATATTTAAAACACCTCTTTAAAATTTTAATTTTATTGAAGGAATCTTGGAGGACAGGTATTGAAACAATAAGGCCTCAGTTAATTTGAATCTTTGAGAGATAGAAGGCTTTGGTAACCCTGGATAATCTACTAAAAAACATTTTTAAAAAATATATGTGCTTTTCCAACTTAGTAATTGTAAATGCATATTGATTTTTTCGATCATTGAATTTTTTTCTTAGAATTCAGTTAGTCAAAAGCCCATGAGAATACTGAGGTTTATAGAAATTAAATTAAGCTACATATCTATACTAATAAAAGGGTAATATGCTAATTAGACCAGACATCCTTCTGGACATCCTTCTGGACAAAGCCACAGTAGCGGGGGCTGAGGCAGAGGTGATTAGGGGTGGTCAGGCCAGCAGGGGAGAGTGGTTAGGGGTGATCAGGCAGGCAGGCAGGTAAGTGATTAGGAGACAGTTGTCCCAGATTGCGAGAGGGATGTCCGACTGCCAGTTTGGGGTTGGGCCTAAACCAGCAGTTGGACATACCCCTAAGGGGTCCTGGATTGGAGAGGGTGCAGGCTGGGCTGAGGGACCCTCTACCTCCATGCATGAATTTCGTGCACCGGGCCTCTAGTATGTATGTGTGTGTATATATATATATATAAATGTGTTATATAGCTATATATCACATATTAAAAGTATGTAAATTATGATTTAAAAAATCCCCAATGTATTCTTCAGTGCTTTATACTAAGAGACTGAGAAACGTTTTCATTCATTCATTTAACAAATATTTATTAAGCATCTACTATGATCTAGGTGTAGTTCTAGGCCTTTACCATCTAAACAAACCATAAATAATAAGCATAATAAATAAGTAAGTAAATAAATATAATCTTACATCAGAAAGTGATAATAATTTTAAAAAGACAGAAAAAGAGATATAAAAGGATATTTTTACCTCTAGGAGTAAGGTACAATGTTAAATCAGTAGTTGAGTGCAGGGAATATTTAGCTGTAATTTCAGGATACAGGCAAATATATATTCATTTATCCAGTAACTTAACCCATATTTATTGACCACCTACTATACTTACTAAATAACTGTGTCAGGAGCTAGGAAAAAGGGACTAAAGCCCTTGGTTGTGTGGACCTTGCATTTTAATGTGGGAGAGAGATTTAAACCCACAGATACAGTATAGACTTACTCTTTGTGTTAAATGCTATTAGAGGGAATAACTGGAGAGGAAAACATTTTATACTAGGGTTTGGGGAGAGCCAAGCTTGGACTTGTAGAACGTAGAATGTGGAGGAGAACTAGAGGGGTGGTCTCACAGACCAAAAAGCACTTTAGACATAGACATGAAAAAAATGATGGAGAATTCAGTAGGGTTGCTTGTTTGCGTTTGTGAAAGATTTGAGTAATTAGGACTGAGAACAACTTAATTTGCAGTTTATTCATTTGTTGGAGGGAGAAGTCTGCCCATTTGGCTCTTCACTTTGTCTCCTTCTACCCAGAATTCCTTCAATGTGAGGCATGGCATATGCTTCTCCCTATGGCCTGGAGATCAGCCACAGGGGAGAGTGAACCATATGGCATCCTCGTGCTTCAGTGAATGGATCCTTGTTCCTCTGAACTGTAGTGTTCTCTTCAGAAAATGGGGCGGTAACACTGCCAATTAATTAGATAAAGGCTGTTTTCTACTGTATTCCCAGAAATTATCATAGAGTCTGGTATACTGTAGGTGCTTGACAAATAGCCCTCAAGTTAATAAGTGTATCTGTGAAGCCCATCTGGTGTGTCTCAATAGGTGAGCATTGACCTATGAACCAAGAGGTCATGATTTGATTCCCTGTCAGGGCACATGCCTGGGGTGTGGGCTCAATCCACAATGTGGGGCTTGCAGGAGGTAGCCGTTCAGTGATTCTCTCTCATCATTGATGTTTCTCTCTCTCTTTCCCTCTCCCTTCCTCTCTGAAATCAATAAAAACATATTTAAAAAATAAATATATTTGTGAAGAGTGATGAGGAGAGCAGTCGGTTTTATATTTTATCCCCAAATACAATGAGCTCAGCGCCTTCCTGTCCCTAAAAGCAGCCATGTTGAGAAACGGTGGCTCTGTCTGATGGGTTGTCTGGCTTTGTCTTGGCCTTTGGTGAGGTCTCATAAAAAAGGCAAAGAACTCTTTGCTTTTCTTTCCACTGAAGTCTACTAGATGAACTTGAAAAAAATCTAAGTCCTCGGTCTCTTAGGACCTTATAAAGAATCCAAGTGGCTTAACAGATGTGAAAAGCTCTGGAAAATTTTAAGCACTTAGGTCAAATGGTGTGTCTTGACTTTCTTTCTGAACACCTTCCTCTAACTGTAGCTGCCTGATGTACCACGATGGCCTCGCCTTCCTAGCCAGTGAAATCTAGGCCCAAAGCCCCCCTTTTATCTCAACTCTTACTAAAACCAAGGAGGTTTTATGTTTAAAAATTTATCTTTTAAATGTCTAAGAGTTTTTGCTAGTCCACTTGAGGTTTGTAAAAGATATAGAAAAGTGTGGCTGGCTATGCTTGATCCTGTTTTTGCTTATATAGTTCATAAGGGCCATCCTGTTGCATTGTCAGCCACTATTTATATAGCACTTTGCAGTAGAAAAGTACTTTCCAACATTTATTACGGAAGCCTCTGTTATCAGTGACAAATAGTTCCAGGAGACTGCTTATCATACAGATCTGTTTTATGCTTTCAGGTAAAACACTAGAGTTTTCCAATACTTCCTAAAAGGCATATTCAGTACAATAACTTTTTTTTAATGATCATGGGATTTTCAAAACTTGGTTCTTTTAGATACATTTTGGTATTGGACAGAGAAATGATATGGAGATAACAGAAGATTTGACCAACTCTAGATAGGAAAATGGCGGAAGCTCTTTTTAAGTGAAATATCTGGTAGACTCTGGAAGTTCCTAGAATAGTTTAGGTGATTGTTTCCCAAAGCAGCCCACTGTGACTCATTAGAATAGCATAGCATTTAAGCTTTTGAGTCAGAAAAGCCCGAGTTCAAATCTTGTTATAATCCGTTTTTTGATGGCTAAGTGAGAAGGAAGTAGTCAAATTACTGACATTGGACTTCTCACTGTGACCTTAGGTGGTTAACCTACCTAAAGGCTCCTGAACCTGCATTTCCTCAGCTTTAAAAGAGGGATGGTGAAGAGTGATCCTGATGGGGATTAAATTAAGTAAAGTCCAGAACAGTGCCTGCCTGGTACACATAGGCCCAATGTTTCCTCTTCTTTCTTCTCTTTTTCTTCTTTTACTGCCTGCCATCTCACAAAGAAATAGCAATAACAAAGAGGTTATATGGTGAAGGGGGCCAAAAGGTTAACGAGTATTCTCCTGGCTAGAAACCTTCCCAGGCATTTCTTCTTTTCTCCTTGAAAATCAGTACAGGAGAGTGTGTCCCTAATTATAAACCATATAAACCCCATTCTGGTTGGAAGTGTAGAGTGATCAAAATTCACACAGAACGTTCTAAATGCTTGGTATGTATGGAGCACTGTGCTGGGGGTCCTAGGGATAGAATGAGTAAAACTGGGAAGAACTCTAGGAATTCCGCTGTGTCAAGACTTGGGAAGAATTCCTCATAGGGCTCATAGTGTTTTCCATAGGAAATAGTGGTGTTGGAGGTGCATCTTGAGAAGCCATGTGCCCATTCCTTATTCAACCCCCCTTCTCTCCTCACTGATCAATATTGCACAGGGCTTGGGCCATTTCTACCCTGAGAACCAAGGGAAAGCAGAATTGGCCTTCTCTTTTGGGTCAATGACTCAGACCTCAGGAATATATTCATTGTTTTAATAAATACTTCAAGCACCTATAACATAGCAGTCTTGTTCTGGGCCCTGGATATGGAACCCTAACTGGACATTGGCCCTGCCTCCTAAGATGCTTCCACTGTGGAGGAGATGGACTATGTTGTGGGAGTTGAGGTCAGAACTTGGAGAGCTTTGAGGGCCTTGCTAAAGGGTCTGTTCTTCCTTCTGTCTGTGATAGGGAGCCACAGAAGAGTTTTGAGAAGAGAAATGGTTTGCTTGGGTTTTCATTTTCAAAAGGACTCTCAAAAAGGATTAATGAGAAGTTGGTTGACTTGAACTCATCATGAAGGTTCAAGTCTCCCTTGACCCACGAGCTCCACCTCTCCCCACTTTCCCCAGCTGGACTGGGTGCATCTGCCATGAGCTCACATTGCTGCACCTACCTAGACTTCTCCCTGCTACAGTACTCACCTTGAATGTTAGTGTGCCTGTTCTGTGGAGTCCCTCACTAGAGTGACAGGCATTATGTCATGCTCCTCATTATATCCCCAGTGGCTAGCACAGAGCTTGGAACACTGCTGGTATTCACTAAATATATACATATACCTGTATCCATTTTTTAAATGAAAATGTTGGCACTATTGCAGTGCAGGAGAGAGAAAATCAGGTTCTCCTGGCAACCTGCAGGGCAGTGGCAAGGATGCAGCTTCCTATTTCTCTCCTGCTTTTCTCATCTGTAAACTGGGCGTTTTAAAACACACTTACAGAGATATTGAGGAGATGCAATAAGAGTGTAAAATGAAAGCTCACTGCCAGGTTGACTGCTGGCTGCTGGCTGCCTCTGTTTCACTGGTATGATCTGTTTCTGGACTACTGGGAATTGAGCAAGAGGGAGAAGCACAATTTGAAGGAGGCAAACTTTGTCTAAGAAAGTAGCCACTTTCCTGGGGAAACCACATCAACAAAACAGATGTTCCTTCCTCTCACAAGCTCCTGGGTCCTCTGACCTCAACAGCCAATCTTTTCTAAAAGATGACAGATCTATACCAAGATCAATTCTGAAAAATTCTTATCATTCTATATGAATGAATGAATGAATGAATGAAGTGGTCTTTTAACCTGAGTTCTGCCTCCCTGTCTGAGCTTCAGTTTCCTGATTATGTTCTGCACTGGTTTGTTTCAAGAATTTAATTAGAGACCTTCAAAATTCTAATGTGCAATAGAAGTGTCTTTTTATCATTATATATCATATCCCCTGAAAATGCCCAGCATAGAGTACAGCTAGAAGAGGCCTTTGGCTGAATGTTGAAAGGATAAATGGTATCTATTTGAGTTATCTATTGTCCTGTATATTTCTATATAAAGAATTTATATGCCAACAGGTACCCAAGAGGTGTTGGGTCCCAACATGGTAGGTGGGGTTACTGGTTCCGGTGTGCCTCCTTTCAGCCTGTTTTTGACCATCATTGGTTTTCACCAGTTTGGATCCTGACACTGCTCCCGCTTAAGGTGGTATCTTCCTCCAACTTCTCCATCCTACATGGCAGAGCTGAGATTTCACAGTGGATATTGAATGCTTTCAGATAGAAAAATGAAATGGCATTGTCTCTAGAATAGCTTTGTCTTCTTCCTGGTATCAATTGAGTAACCATATTGATGGATGGTGTGTGGTTGCCCTACTGTAATTATTATCTTGTATTTATGTACTGTGAATTTAAAAGCTTGGTTGGCACAATTTCCCTACTATTATGAAGACCTTGAAGTGGTTTGTGGTCTTTTGAAAGGGCAAGATTTCCCAGAAAAAATAGTGGATAGATTCCTAGATTTGGAAAGTACTAGGCATGCATTTTCTTTTTTCTGGTTTTGAGTGATTCTTTTTAGTCAACTGACTGATCTGGGAAGATGGCTGTTATTCTATCCTGTGTTTTGGACTCTTCTATTTGAAATTTATCTTGCACTACATGTCTTAGGATTTATTACTCTTTTCAAGTCAAAGAAAACACGATCTCGCATTACATATATTAAGAGCATGCCTTTATTTATTTATTTTACCCCAAATGAACTGGGGGCAGGGTAATGTTTCTTTTTTTGAAATATATTCCTATAGAAAATGGGAAGTTCTACAGATTTCAGTACACACAAATACTTAAGGCATCTTTATGTATTAAAGAACATAAAATTGGAAAATAAATAAAAATAGAAAAATATAACAAATATGATAAAATAGTATTATTCTTAATATATACAGGTTGTATAGAAATCGACGATAGAAGTTCTGAGATCTTAATGGTAAATGATCTTAGATGGCTAAAGAACATGCACAGGAAAAGATCCTAAGAAGAAAGAACATGGCCCCTGTTGGTTTGGCTCAGTAGATAGAGCATCAGCCTGCAGACTGAAGGGTCCCTGATTCGATTCTGGTCAGGGGCACATGCCAGGTTGCAGGCTCAATTCCCAGTAGGGGACATGTAGGAGGCAGCCAATCATGGGTGTTCAGAACTGCCTGAAATTGAGCTGAGTAGAAGTCCTGCAATGTTGGAGAGCACAAGAGACTTGGTTGGAAAGTTGTAAGGAGGACATTCTAAGAAAAGTGAAGTGTGTGGAAGGCCACTTGCCTGTTTATCAGAATTTCGACTCAGGGGAGACTTAGGAGAGTGTGAAAGGCGGTGCCCCTAATTATTCCTTGACCTTTCCAAACAAGTCTGTGCATCTACAGACCCCTGGGTGTTTACTGGAATCCTTATGCTTAATCTCTGGATGCCCTTGTCTTGAGGACAATGTAAACACATGTGTCCTCCCAAGATTACTCACCCTACTGATTGTATCTAAAGATAAAAATTCCAGTAAAAGCCTAACGAAGCAGGCAATCGAGGCTGCCTGGCTCCTGGGGCCAGGCCATCCCTTAGCTTCTCTTTCACAGCAGATGTTGTGTTAGAGTAATCCATTCATCCATCACTCAGGGTCTGAGGGTCAGCCTCGGCATTACCACTATGAAATTAAAGAAGAAGCCACATTGAGACTTATAGGAGGAGTGAAGGTGTGGAACAGATTGGTTCAACACCCACGTGTGGTGGATAAAAATAATGAGGGATACCTCAACTATGTAGGGCCCCCTGGAGAGTAAGGGGTCCCAGTCCCACACCAGGCTCCCAAGCCCACAGTTCAAGTCTCAGGAATAGAAATCCCCTTAACTTCTGGCTGTAAAAAACAGTGGGAATTGAGTCTGAGGGAAGCCAAGGCTGTTGGAGTCCCAGGCAGTACCTCTTAAAGGCCCTGTTCATCGACTTACTTGGACTCACTCCCTCTGAGCTCCAGCACAGAATCAGCAATTTGAAAGGCACCAGAGACATACAGGGAGGAACTGAATTGCTTGGCATCAGGGAGAGAGCTGGAGGGGCAGTTTTCTCCCAGATAGAAGTGCTGGCAGAAGCAATTGTTCCTTTGATGATCCCGCCCCCCACAGAGCCAGCGGATGGGTGCCATATCTGAGACTATTAATTTGACTCATACTTTTTGCCCCACCTTGAGAACTTGTCTTACCCAACTGTTGGGCCCACCCAAGCTGTTTCCAGTGGCTTTACCATAGGAATGGCCTGTCTTGGCTCATGCTTCAGATTTTCCTAAAATCTCTCCATCTGACCCCAGAGAACACCATACCTCTAGCTAAATGGTCCAGGCCTAACACTAGCAGCAGCTGGCCTTGGCTCACAGATAGGCCACATCTGAGCACCTCCAAGCTTAGCACAAGTAATAGCCATCGGCAGAGTGCTTTGTAGTTTATGCCTGGTGGCTCCAGGTAGAACATAGTTGGGGGCAGACCTTGACCTGCACCTCTCAGGAAGCCCCACAGCCAGCACACTCAGTGGACAGCTTCAGACCACATCAGAGCACTACCACTCAACCACCTCCATAAGCAATACACTAAGGGTGGATTCAGCAAGTACCAGAGCCCTGCTGAAGTAAGTCCTATCCTGTATGATGGGTCCATGCACAGCTAATCCTCCAAGGTGGTTGGAGGTCAGTGGTCAGTGGTCAATGGTCACAGCCAGTCCTTGAAGCTGATCAGCCTGGGTAAATCCCTTCCATTCACATGCCAACAGTAATCAAGACTCAAGACCCAACTACAACAGGAGGCTAATAGCACACATGGGGACACCTCAAGTGCCCAGCTGGGGTGATTGGGGAGGCTATGCCACTGGATCCTACAGAACTCTGACTACATAAGGCCACTCTTATGTAGTAAGCCAGGGAAACATAGAAGCTGTACCTAATACATAGAAACAAACACAGGGAGGCAGCCAAGATGGCCCAAATGAAACCACAGAACAAAACTCCAGAAAAAGAACTAAACAGAATGGAAACAAGCAATCTACTAGATGCAGAATTCAAAACACTGGTTATAAAGATGCTCAAGGAACTTAGTGAGGACCACAACAGCATAATAAAGAACCAGTTAGAAATGAAGGCTACACTAACTGAAATAAAGAATAACATACAGGGAATCAACAGTAGAGTAGATGAAGCTGAGAATCAAATCAGCAACTTGGAATATAAGAAAGCAAAACTACCCAATCAGAACAGTAAAAAGAAAAAAGAATTTAAAAAATGAGGATAGTGTAAGGAGCCTCTGGGACAACTTCAAGTGTATCAACATTTGCATCATGGGGGTTCTGGAAGAATAAAAAAGAGAGCAAGAAATTTAAAACCAATAAAAAAAAATAATGTGGCTAAGGAAACAGACATACAAGTTCAGGAAGTGCAGAGTCCCAAACAAGATGAACCCAAAGAGGCCCATATTAAAACACATTATAATTAAAATGCAAAAGGTTAAAGACAAACAGAAAATCTTAAAAGCAGCAATTGAAAAACAGTTACCTACAAAGGAGCTCCCAGAAGATTGTCAGCTGATTTCTCAACAGAAACTTTTCAGGCTAGAAGGGCATGGCAAGAAATATTCGAAGTGATGAAAAGCAAGGACCTGCAACCAAGATTACTCTATCACACAGAGTTATCATTTAGAATCAAAGGGCAGATAAAGAGCTTCCCAGATAAGAAAAAGCTAAAGAAGTTCATTGCCACCAAACCAGTATTACATGAAAGGTTACAATGTCTTATTTAAGAAGAAGAAGAAAAGAAGATAAAAATATGAACAATAAAATGGCAATAAGTACATATCTATCAATAATTGAATCTACAAACAAAATGAACAAGCAGAACAGAAACAGATTTATTGATTCAGGGAACTTTTTGTTGGTTTCCAGATAGGAGAGGAATTGTGGGGGAGAGGTGTGGCAAAAAAGGTGAAGGGATTAAGAAGTACAAATTGGTTGTTACAGAATAGTTATGGGGATGTAAAGTACAGCATAAGGAATATAGTCAATAATATTCTAATAACTAGGCATGGTGCTGGATGGGTACAGGATTTATTGGGATGATCACATATTATGTAATGTCACTAGGGTGTGCAAAAAATTAAAAAAAATATAATAAAGAAGAAATACCAGATTATCTGACAAGTATTAACCTCCTGGAGCAGGAAAACAAAGGTTATAATTCAGTTTCACAGATAGCAAAGGTGACACTGAACTTCTTGCTGAAAAGGAAAAAGATTACTTGAATTTTTGTCCAGACTGCCTTCTGGATTGTGATTCATTTCATAGGCAGCTTGATCTTGGACTTCCCAAGCTCCAGAGAAATAAATGTCTGTTGTTTAAGCCACCCAGTCTCAGGTATTTGTTATAGTAGCCTGAGCAGACTAAGACCTGTTGGCTAGGGTCCTTCCTGCTTTTCTTTTGTTCCATGAGACTTGTGTGCTGTTTGTCTGCTCTTATTTTCTCACTAGTGGCCCAGTGCACGAAGTTCATGCACATTAAAAGGGGATTAATTAGAGGAAATAATTTAATATTGCTATTTGCCCTTTATAATAGAAGTGTCAGAAATGAAAGAAAATTAGTAAAATGTATATGAAAACCTTCCTCCTGTCAGAGTCTGGGGTGCACCATGGGACCCAGAGTCAAGTCCCTGCCCACCCACATTGCCTCAAAATCGCGGGAGACCCAGACTCAGCTGCCCCCCCTGCCCCACTGGGCTAGATCCAGACCTGGCGGTCCCACCCTTGTCAAGCCCCACTGGGCAGGGGACGTAGCCTCAGGTCCCTTGGCCTGGTGCCAGGATGGGGGCTGTGGCCTTGAAGTCCCCTGTCAAGCTCTGCCAGGTGGGGGGCATTGCCTGAAGTCCCCTGTCAAGCCCCGCTAGGCAGGGGGGGCGCAGCCTCAGGTCCCCTGGCCCAGTGCTGGGGAGGTGCTGGGGCGGGGGGTGCGGCCTGAGGTCCCCCGGCCTCGTGCTGGGGTGGGGGTTGCAGCCTGAAGTCCCCTGTCAAGCCCCACCTGGTGGGGGGCGTGGCCTGAGGTCTCACGGCCTGGCACTGGGGCGGGGGGAGCAGCCTGAGGTCCCCTAGCCCAGCACCAGGATGGGAATCCCACCTTGAGGTCCCCCGTCAAGCCCCGCTGGGTGTGGGGCATGGCCTGAGGTCCCCTGTCAAGCCCCATGTGGGTGGGGGAGGGCATAGCCTCAGGTCTCTCTGATTGCTCATTAAGGCTCCTTGTGGGAACTTGGCCTCAGCTGTGGGTGCAGCCATCTTTGTGATGGAGTGATGGTCAATTAGCATATTCCCTCTTTATTAGATAGGATATTTACCATGTCTCTTCTTCATTATTGGAAACACTTCCCGTAACCAACCAAAGTCCTCTTTCCTTGGAATTGTGTTTATATTTTTCTACTGGTGAGTTGTGCTTTGTTCAAGCAGCAACTCTTGGACTGCTAAGCTCTATTTATTTATAAATTATCTAATTTGTTTGCCAAATCTATTGTGCTCTGGGGAAAGCCATTTTAGGATGTAATAAGTCTTAATATCATTTGCAAGTCTTTCTCACAATGTGGTTACATCCACACATGCAAATGAATTTGACTGAATTCTGGAAAAAAAAACCACATTTTTTTTGTTATTCTATGTAATGATGAATAATTGGTTTAATGGCATTTTCAAATCTTGGCTGTTGGATTTATTCTTATGTAGATACTAGGGACCCGGTGCACGAAATTCGTGCACGGGTGGGGGGGGTCGTCCCTCAGCCCATCCTGCACCCTCTCCAATCTGGGACCCCTCCAGGGATGTCTGACTGCCCGTGGGATCGGGCCTAAATGGGCAGTCGGACATCCCTCTCACAATCCAGGACTGCTGGCTCCCAACTGCTCGCCTGCTTGCCTTCCTGATTGCCCCTAACCACTTCTGCCTGCCAGCCTGATCACCCCCTAACCACTCCCCTGCCAGCCTGATTAATGCCTAACTGCTCCTCTGTCAGCCTGTTTGCCCCTAACTGCCTTCCCCTGCAGGCCTGGTCACCCCTAACTGCCCTCCCCTGCAGACCCAGTCACCCCCAACTTCTCTCCTCTGCCAGCCAGGTCACCCTTAACTGCCCTCCCCAGCAGGCTTGATCGCCCCCAACTACCCTCCTCTGCTGGCCTGATCACCCACAACTGCCCTCCCTTGCAGGCCTGGTTCCTCTTAACTGCCCTCCCCTGCTGGCCATCTTGTGGTGGCCATCTTGTGTCCACATGGGGGCAGGATCTTTACATGGGGGCAGCCATCTTGTGTGTTGGAGTGATGGTCAATCTGCATATTACTCTTTTATTAGATAGGATAGAGGCCTGGTGCACAGGTGGGGGCTAGCTGGTTTGCCCTGAAGGGTGTCCCGGATCAGGGTGGGGGTTCACTTGGGGCATAGGGTGGCCTGGACGAGGGGCCTGTGGTGGTTTACAGGCCGGCCACGCCCCCCCGGCAACCCAAGCAGAGGCCCTGGTATTTGGGATTTATTTATCTTCTACAATTGAAACTTTGTAGCCTGGAGCAGAGCCAAGCCTTCTGCTCGCTCTTTGGCAGCAGCCATTTCTGTTGGGATTTATGTATCTTCTATAATTGAAACTTTGTAGCCTTGAGTGGAGGCCTGGGCCGGCAAGGGCAGGCGGAAAGCTTGGATTCCTCCATTGCCGGGGAAACCCAAGCCTCCCTCCTGCTCTCTGTGGCTGCAGCCATCTTGGTTGGGTTTATTTGCGTATTCCCTCCTGATTGGCTTGTGGGTGTGGCGTGTAGCAGAGTGATGGTTAATTTGCATATTACTCTTTTATTAGATAGGATGACCTGCAAGAATTGTTAGCTTATATAAAAATTTTATTGAAAGTTTTCAAAATCTTTTCTACAAAGTAAATAAAATTTGGCTCAACACCTTAATTTACCTAACATTGCTAATAAATTTTAGAATTGAATCTGTAATAAGCTTTCTGAAATAGTCAACTTTATTTTACACATACAGCAAGAAAGAGTAGTGTCTATTTTTTTTCTTTGAATTCATTTGGACACATTTAATGAAGAATTTTTAAAAGCATAGCAGACTTATATTGACTAAACATTAGCTTGATTTATGTGAAATTGCGATTAGGCCAAAAATGGCAACTAATATTACTCATATTTATTTTCAAACTCACTGATTCCCCCCACCCCCTTCTAAATGTAATGTTTTCATCATAACTTGGAAATTAAAACACTGTGCTCATTTACTTCTAGAAAGAAGTCCATTGGGTCAATAATGGACTTGTGCTATTATCTGGTTAACTGAGTTGTCACCATTTTGTACCTCATAGTGCATATACCAATGAAAACACAGATTTTGGAGGGTGGTTATTTTACTTTCAGGAGTAGACCTACGTGTTTTACAAATTCAGATCACGATGAAATGTGTCAGCAATAATTTGGACACTTTTATTTTGCTAAAGGTCAATAGTAGCACCACATTCCTGTGTCCATTTGGGCAGTTCTTGTGAATGCTTCTGTGTTCAGTCCAGTTCATAAGAATTTATTGGACTCCTATTATTTACTGGAGAGGGAGCCAGGTGTTGGGAATATTAAAATTACTAGGCTATAAATACGTGAGAATAGTGTCACATATTGTAGCATTAAGGGTGAAGTAAGGTTAAGGTATAGCTGAAAATATTTTCCACAATCATTCCAATATCAATGTATGAACTCAATAAGAATTTGTGAAGCGCTGACATAAACAAGATACTGTGTTAGGCACTATGTCCCCAAGTGAGATACAGCAGTGGACAAAACACACTCTCTTCCTGGCCGCCTGGAGCAAAACGCTTAAGTGACACATATTTGGCAATAAAGGTAAAGCCCTTTGCAATGGTCTTCAATTTGTTTTGCTCACTGGTGCTGGGGCGAGCTCTCTGAAAGAGGAATTTGGTTTTGTCACTTTCCTTGCTTAATAACCTTGAGTGATGTGCTTGTTGCCTAATGAAAAAAGGTCACACTCCTTTGTATGGCTTTAAACTCTGATCCTAGATGAATTTTCCAGTCTCTACCTACTCCTTCTCATGTATCTTAGGCTGTGGCCAAACAAGAATACTTGCTGATCCCCAAACATCTTGTGTGCTTTCGTGCCTCTATGCATTTGCTCACATGGTCCCTTTTACCCCTCCTACTTGCACACAGACATCCTCCGCATTCATTCTTTTGGAAAACTCCTACATCCTCATATGTCACCTCTTCAGTGATCTCTCAAACATAATTCAGTGTGTTTCCGTAGCATTTTGTTTATCATCTACTGCATAATTTATGATGTTTTTTTTATGTCAGTCTTTTGGACAGGAAAACAAGGTCTCTGAGTGTTCTAAATTGGAGGCATTTAAGCTTAAATATCTCTAGAACTGAAGCTTCCTTAATACTATTTTCTCAGAGATTGCTTTTCTTTCTCCAAATAAGAACAAAACTGGGTCCCACCTTTTGGAGAATTTCTAAGTACACAATCTCTTTATACTTTAGAACTACCTTGTGGAGCATTCAGGGAAAGTAGAATTGTGTCCAATTCACAGTCAAGGAATCTGATGCTCAGATCTGTGAAGTATTTGTTTCAAAATAAGAAAGTGTTGGGATTATGATTGCTTTATATTCTCGCCTCTGTTCATTCACGTCAATTTGGCTGTCTACACCAAAATGCCATATAATCACACCTCTTCATGGCTTTTACCCTGGACTGAATAATTGGCTGAGTAGAATAGATTCCTCTCTGTAGACCTTGTTACCAAGTTAACCAAGAGCATGGGTCGTCATGGTGACAGTTTGTGCTCTGACTTCACCAGGTGGTATTACTGGTCTCTCTTTGGCTCTAGCTTTTGGGTCCTGAGGACTCTTAGCTGTGAGCTGTGGTTCCCACTATTGCTGCCGCTTGTTCCTCTTGCCTTGACCCCAGGGCTGCCTTCTGTCAGTGTCTAGACTTTTGCCACTGCTCTTGGAGCAGTGTTGGCAGACCAGTTCTTAGAACTGGGGAATATTCTTTCACAGGGAATGAAATTTTGTGTCCACAAAAAGGAACCCAAGGACACTGAATGGGCCTCACCCTGAGAACTCAGTCATCACTCTCTAGCAGTGATCAAGTTAGGGCTGCACCTGAGCCTTTTCACATCCTATGTTAGTGTGAGTTTCTTATAGTATTTTAGTGGGTGTTTTATGCTCTGTTTGGGGCAACTCTTTGTTACGCTTAGTGTACCAATCTTGAACATTATTCCTTAGTGCTCTTCATTGCTTTTTTACAAGGGGCTTTATGAGCCCAATACAGGTAGATTTTTCATTCAATTTTATTTCAACCAACACTTATTGAGTACCCAGTATATTTTAGGGAATACACTAGAATGTGTGTAGCATGTTCCATTTAATATTCTCAAAATTGCAACATTATCCCAAATTAGCCCTCTGTTACAAATGAGAGAACCTTGGATCTGAGAGTTTAACAATTTGACTGAGGTAACAAAGCCAGTAAGTGGCAGTGCTATGATTGAAATAGGCCTGTCTGACAGACACTGGGGTGGTGGGGGCTTTTCCTGGGGGGTGGGAGTGGCCAGGGAGGGGTCGATGGGGGGAAAAAGGAGACATATGCAATACTTTAAAAAAGAAAAAAAAAAAGAAAGAAATAGGCATGTCTGAACCTAAAGTCTTTGTTCTTTCTGCTGCCTCATGCTGCTTCCTAATTTGGACACAACCATGATCTATAGTCACTTAAGATTCAGAGGATTTTAACAAGGAAGAATGACATTGCCCTGAAGTTAGCATTTAAGAATTTACTGGGAGAATACTCCTGCTAAGGTTGCAAGTGCCAGTAGAATATATAAGATTTGTAAGACATCGTAAATGCCAATAAAAGGCAGCTCCCTGTACATATTTAATTTTTGCTTTTCCTCTTTAACTACAAATGTAGGGGAAAGAAAGACTGTTTTATTTTTTATTTTATTTTTTTACCACTTAACTGTCTAAGTGACTTAGACATCCTGGAGGGATTCTTATTTTCTCTACTCTCATGAGCCCTCTAAGGATCAACATGCTAAAAATTATGATTATTCTTTCCAGATGTTGAAGTTTTGATTGCAAGTAGAATTGGAGTAGCTAAGTGGTGGTGGAGCTGGCGTTGCTTAGTGGAAAATGTTCAGACAACACATGAAGACCTGCCAAGTCTCTTGCAATTTTATTTGTATTGATAAGTGTTTGGCTCAATCAGTTGTACGTGAGGTTGTGGGGCTGACTAGAATGCACAGGCAAAAGAACTCTTGGGGTATTTCTCACCATTCCACTAGAATTCCTGAGCATTAAGCAGATTAAAGATATCAATTTTGCATTTAAGTAAGACATTGAACAAAATATATACCATCAATGAATATGTTAAGTATCTTTTTAAAAATTGCTTAAGTCAGAAAGGAAATGATAAATCACACTGGAGGGAAATTCAGAGTATTTAAATGACTATTGGCCGCTAAAATTACCTCTATGTGATTTAAGGAAGTATTAATTCGCTGTTTAATTATATTAATTTGATTTCACCTTCTGCCTTAAAAACAAGTACCTTAAGTCTTTTTGTTTTTCTACTTCATGGAGATTCCTTGCCTGCCCTAAGAATATGCTTTTATTTATTTCCAGGGTAACTGCTCAGGTTGCCTTTCCATCTGTCTTGGATTTCCTAATGGAAATCAACACTGATCCATCTATGTTTCCCATGCAGAATTATCTTGTCAGTCTAGAAGCTGACATGTATCAGTAAATCTGGTGGCAATTTTGACCATGACTATATTCCTATTTTGAAGTAAAAGACATTTCATACTCTCCACGTGCTGTGGGAACATGTTTGTTGCCCACTTTTGGCCTGGTGTGTAAATTTGCCAGAGTCTTCTCAACCCTGAGGAAGGACAGCAGGTATCACACGGTCCTGTGGCTGTGTTCACCTCAATGAAAAAACCTCTACCTGAGATTCCTGCATGTTGTCTGTTGGTTTCTGTTGTATAAGAGACACAGTGGGAGGTGGAAAGGAGCTGTGTATTACCAGGCCAAACCTTCAGCTGCCCAGGTGATGCTTTTGTCACTCTAAAATCACCTTTGGTTTTTCTGATATTGGGAAATTATTGTGTAACAAAATCAAACTGTAGAAACATTTTCTTTGTGTATAGTTTTGTTGAAATAGTGGTTAGCCAATTCCAGACATCTCTTTGGAGTAAGGAATTCTGGGCTCAAGAAGAAAGAACAGTTTGGAAAACAATCTTATAAATTCAATTTTATTAACAAAAGTTTTCCAATAGAGGCAGCATGACAAATGGGAAGACTCTGGGGACAGACAAGTCTAGGTTTGAATCATGGTTCTGCCACTTAATAACTATGTCAGTTTGGCAAGATTATTGAACTCTGAAAACCTCAGTTTCTTCCTTTGTAAAATGATGAATATATAGGAATTATTATGAGAAATCGATGTATGAAAATTTAGACTAGAGAAGTCCTCTTAATAATTGCAAAATATTTAAAATTATAATGGGAATGTTGTTATTACATGGGTTAAATTTGTACTGGGAACCATACTAGCCACACAAAACAAAAGATTAATGCTATGTAGCCTAAAATATGGATATGAATCTTCCTATTGCCATGGCTCTAAATAATCCTCTCTAAAAATAGATACAGAGGCAAAGAAGCATTGAACAGACTGTCAAACTACAGTGGGAAGGCAGAGGAAGTTGGAAGGGGGGGCTGTAAGAGATCAACCGAAGGACTTGTACGCATGCATATAATGTCCTAAACCCTGCATCATGTGCATTATGTTTCCTAATTCTCACAACATCCCGTCAGGCAAGTATTACTATCCTTTTCATTTTACATCTGAAAAACCTGAGGCATGGAGTTCAGATAACTTGTGAAGGTCACACAGTAAGCAAGTGGCATAAAGAGTTTGGAGCACAGGTCTCTCTGATTCCACATTTCACAATTCTGCGGGTCTGTAGTGCCCGGAGCTCAGCAAGAGCTTGGTGGGTACAACTCCTGCAGGAACTGGTTCCCACAGTGTGCAGAGATGGGGTCATCAATCAGAATATTGAGCCCAACTAGCAAATAACTTGTTCTCCCTAAAGCAGGGGTCCTCAAACTATGGCCCGCGGGTCACATGCGGCCCGCCGAGGACATTTATCTGGCCCGCCAGGTGCCGCTGCCTGTCCTGCTTAGCAGCCAACTTGTCCCGGGCCCGTAGTGCGCATAGGAATTTGTTCATAGTTTTTTTTAAACTATAGTCTGGCCCTCCAACGGTCTGAGGGACAGTGAACTGGCCCCCTGTTAAAAAAGTTTGAGGACCCCTGCAAAGTATCCAAAATTACTTGCTCTGGCAAAAGAAATATCCACATTCCTTCTAAAATCTGGTGAGGGAACTCCAGGTTAAAAAAAGAATGGATGTGTACAAGACTAAAAGGTCCATTTTGAAACTAAAATGATTTTTTTGAGTTATTACAGAGTCAAGCTGAATAGTGAGGAGCCTTATAAACTGTAAAGTGTGTTTCCTGATTGAATATTATTGCTCAGGCTAGGAGTTCTGAAGAAATGCAACTGTTTGGTTATTCCCCACCCCCCTCTGGTGTTATTAGACCAAACTATTTTGCAGACATAGTTTGGAATGTGTAATAGCAGCTGAAAATCATTCACGAAGCATCATTCTTCCAGGCTAATTAATGAAAAATTATGATTCTTTGTGCTTTATTCCAAGAGGATATTCTGTAGGAGTAAAGAAATTTAAATGCAAAAATGATTTTTATGCAACATTATGTTGATATTTTTATTATACTAAAATAAATATTAAAGTTAAGAGGACTGGATAGTAATCCTATATAATAAAAGGCTAATATGCAAATTGACCAAACAGAATGACCGGTTGCTATGACACGCACTGACCACCAGGGGGCAGATGCTCAATGCAGGAGCTGTCCCCTGGTGGTCAGTGTGCTCCGACAGGGGCAGCGCCGCTCAGCCAGAAGCCGGGCTCATGGCTGGCTAGCGCAGCAGCGGTGGTGGGAGTCTCTCCCGCCTCCGCAGCAGTGATAAGGATGTCCAACTGATGGCTTAGGGCCCCTCCCCACAGGGAGCAGGCTAAGCCATCAGTTGGACATCCCCTGAGGGCTCCCGGACTGCGAGAGGGTGCAGTCTGGGCTGAGGGACCCCTCCCTCCGAGTGCACAAATTTCATGCACCGAGCCTCTAGTAGGAATATAAGAATTTCCCCCCCTCACTGAATTCACAATGTCTTTATACTACATTACCTTCTGTACTATAATATATTTCAAATAAAAATAATAATTGGATAGTAAAGAGAGGAATTTTTACTTTTTGGCAACATGAAAAAGATTAATTTTGAAAAGCCCAAATAAATGTTAGATGTCAGCTCACGTACATTTAAGTACACTATTCTCTAAATATATTTAATTAGCTAAACCCAATTGTCTTGTATCTTATGTGTTTCCTATAGTAGTGCTTCAGAAGGCCAAAACCAAGCAGAATAATCAAAAGAATGCACAGTATTTTAGTAACTATGCTGTCAATAGTGGCACCTATATTTATTTGGCTATCCACTCCTCAGAAAAAAATAAATGGATTTACAAATTTTCTAAAACAAGCTCAAACCAAAAAAAAAAAAAAAAAAGAAAAAGAAAAAATCTCTACCTCCAGGCTTAGCAAAAAGCATGAGACTTCCAGCCTAATAGGTAATTGGTAATTGTTTTTGGAAAGTTGTTTCTAAAAAGGGGAGGGGGGGCAGCAAATGCAAACACCATCTCAACCATAGCTAATTAAAAACAGTTGGTGAATGAGCTGATTTTGGCAAAAAGAAGTGAGTTGTAATACTTGAGGTGAGTGGTGTAGAACTCAGAAAGAAATCCAAGAAAAGTATTTCTTTGCCTTGTGGGCAGTTGACTTCAGTCAACCATCTCTGGGAACTACAGTAGTATCCAAGAGGCACTACTGAGAAAAGTAGGTAACCAGCCTTTCAGGGCAAAAGTGTTCTAACAAACAAAAACTCCCTGGTGCTCAAAATATGTTGACTCCCTAAGCAATATATATTTTTTCAAGGAGTGGCCTACCTAATTAGGCATAATTATTTAATTATTTAATAATTCAATTCATTTCACTGAAATATGACAATATTCAGTGCTGGCAATGGGGAGGGGAAATGCTCATGGGAGAACAAACTGTTAAAACCTTTCTGGAGAGCAATGTGTTAATACTATCAGAAGTCATGATGTGTGTACACATTTTGCCTCAGTCTTCCAACTTTTAGGGAATTATCCAAAGGAAATAATCAGAGATTTAGATGAAAAGAGTTGACTGTTTGTCAATTAACAAGGAAATAGTTAAAGAAAAATAGGTATGTCTATTCAAGGGAATTCTATGCATCCAGGTACTGAAAATGTTTCTTGACATAAGAAATAATTATCCTATATAATAAAAGCCTAATATGCTAAGTGTCTGGTTGTCTGGTCAGCCGTTCAACCAATCAAAGTGTAATATGCTAATGATATACTAAGGCTGCTCAACTGCTTGCTATGAAATGTACTGACCACCAGGGGGCAGATGCTCTGACCAGTAGGTTAGCTTGCTGCTGGGGTCTGGCCTATCGGGACTGAGCGAGATGGCCCAGACATGCCCTGGAGCCCTCTCACGGTCCCTCCCCAGCTGGCCAACCTCCTGTGTCCTTCTCCGGCCCCAATCACGCAGCAGTGGGGTCCCTTGGCCTGGCCTGCGTCCTTTCACAACCCGGGACCCCTCAGGGGATGTCAGAGAGCCGGTTTCAGCCTGACGGCAGAACGACCAGTCACTATGATGCACACTGACCACCAGGGGGTAGATGCTCAATGCAGGAACTGCCCCCTGGTGGTCAGTGTGCTCCCACAGGGGGAGTGCTGCTCAGCCAGAAGCTGGGCTCACGGCTGGCAAGTGCAGCAGTGGTGGCGGGAGCCTCTCCCTCCCCGGCGGCAGTTGGACATCTCCTGAGGGCTCCCAGACTGTGAGAGGGTGCAGGCCAGGCTAAGGGAATCCCCGGAGTGTACAAATTTTGTGCACCAGACCTCTAGTATTTTAATATGTTAGTAAGGGAAGAAAAAGACAGACTAAAATAAATATATAGCGAATATATACCATTTAACTAAAAATAAAATGAATGTATCTCCTGGCCTGGGGAACTTGATAAGATGCAAATCACAACAGGAAAAAAAATAATTAATTTTGAAAATGACTGAGATTGCTTTGACCTGTGATGAGTCAACTCCCTGCTGGAGGTGGGAGCTATGCTTGAGCAGCTGAACCTTCTGAGATGCCTTATAGATATGAACACATCTGTGTGGTTATTAGCTATAGTTTCATATCTGCAGTGGCCCAGACCTAGATAATGTCTGAGAAATACGTTTTGTATCAGATCATGAATTAATTTAGAACACTTATATATTTGAAAATTCTCAAATGATTGTTAATCACCAGAGACATTAAGACCAAGGTTGTTTGTTTTCTTACATTGTGGGATTTTGCACTCTATAAATCATGTCACCAGTGCTGTCCATTACATACCTCCTTAGGCTGTGTATTTACTGCTGCTGGCCATTAACCTGGAAGCCACTTTAGTTTAGGGTACTTGCCACCTCTTTAATGACCACACATGGCACAAGCTGTCTGTCTGGTACTGAAATAGACCCATGGGGGTGCCAATTTGGGTTTTAAAAAATTAGCTTGAATATGAAATCATGATGGCAAGAAAGGTTTCCTATGCCAGTAGGTAAACAAAGATGTGGGTTGCCCTGATGGATCTTGGGATTCAAAGTTGTCTTGCTCTACTTGAAAAGCATTGGTGGCGGTAACCAGACAACCAGAATGAAATGGCCATGCTACCAATGATAAAAGCCCATTTTATTCTACAAGTCTTTATATAAAGCTTGGCTGGTAGCTTTTAGCAACTACTGACTTGTTTCAAGAGTTCTGTTTCTATCTTTTCCTGATGTATTAAAAGTTCTTGTACTTCAGTGAATTTATATCAGTGTGTTTATTTATCAAAAGGTTTTATATGGAAGCAAACGCAAAAACTCAAATTTACAAAAATATTGAGAGTACAAAACTCCCACTCCCCCCGCAAATATTTGAGAGAAGTTGACATCACCCTTGGGTACTTTAGTGCATTTTCTAATACTGCCAACAGTTTGCCCATTAAATGAACCACAATAAAACCATATAATTAGGAAATTAACACTGACACTTATTGCCATCTGTTCCTCAAACACCATGCAGGTTTCATGAATTATCTTGGAAATGCCCTTTTTAGCAAAGGATCCAAGTCATAATCTCACATTACTTTCAGTTCTCATGTGTACTTCTTTAGTCTACTTCAACCTTTTCTCACTTTTTTTTTTTTTTACTTTCATGACCTTGTACATCATAGAGCAGTTATTTTGTGGTGTTTCCTCAATATATACTTTCCTTGTTCTCTAGTGATTAGATTCAGTTATGTGTCTTTGGCAGGAATATCATGAAAGTGGTTCAGGGTTTTTCTCATTGTATCCCATCATAATTTCTATTTGTCCCATTATTGATATACTAGAGGCCCAGTGCACGAAATTTGTGCAAGAGGCTTGGCCCCCGCTGCCGTGGCGACTGCCTCTGCCTCAGTCCCTACCACCGCAGCTTCGTCAGGAAGGTCGTCCTGTCTAATTAGCATATTATGCTTTTATTATTATAGATTCACTTTGATCATTTGATTAAGGTGGTTTCTGTGAGCTTATCTTTGTAATTAGTTACTCTTTGTAATTAATAAATGTTCTGTAAAGACATATTTTGAGACTAGTAGATATCCCATTCCTTATCAAATTTACTGTCTGTCTATCAATCTCTCTCTATCTCAGTATGGACTTATGAATTTTATGTTTAGAGCCATGAATCAATCAATCTGTATGTGGAGAATATTCATGTCCAATATGAAAGCTGTAGAAAGAAAGACCTAATAAATATATTTGTATTATTGCCTTGTTTTGTTTGATTCCAAAGGTCCTTCCTCCCTTTTAAATTCTTTTGAGCAGGAGCCAAGTGAGATCATGACAATTTCAACAAATATTTATGTCTCAAGTTAGGTGACAGCTCCAGTGGCATTGAGAATCTCTCCTTTTGTCAGTATTCTTTCTATATCTGCATAGAAAAACCAGATAGTATAAAATCATGCTAGTGACCGGCCAGTGTTGTTTAGTGGTTGAGCATCGACCTATGAACCAGGAAGTCACAGTTTGATTCCTGGTCAGGGCATATGCCTGGGTTGTGGGCTAGATCCCCAGTGGAGGGCATATGGGAATCAGCTGATCAATGATTCTCATCAATGATGTTTTGGTCTCTCTCTCCCTTCTTCTCTGAAATCAATAAAAATATATTTTTATATTGCATAGGATCACAGACTCCCTGCCAGTTGTTTAGACACCAGAATCACAATGGGAAAACATACTGCAATTTCCAGGATCTTTCTTTAGTCTGGTGTTGGCACCTGTTGTAAATATTCAATTGGTATGTTTTAATCCTTCTATAATAAATAGAATATAGTTTTGGTTTTACAGTTTCCTTCTGATGAACAAAAGTAAAAAAAAAAGATGATATATGCAAAAAAAGAAGTTTATAGCTCTCTTTCCTCCAATCATTAAGAATGAAGACTTAGCAGATTTGGCTCAGTGGGCTCAGTGGGTAGAGCGTCAGCCTGTAGAATGCAGGGTCCTGGGTTTGATTCCGTTGCAGGCTCGATCTCTGGCCCTGGTCCAGGGCTTGTGTGGGAGGCAACCAAACAATGTGTCTCTCTCACATTGGTGTTTCTCTCTCTCTGATTCTCCCCCTCCCTTCCACTCTCTCTAAAAGCCAACAACAAAAAAACCAATTCAATGGAAAATATCCTCGGGTGAGGATTACAAAAAATGAAGACTTTGTAAAAGAAAATATGAGCCTGACCCAGAGTTACAAAATGAATTCCACCAGCCAGCCTAGCCTGTAAAGTTATGAAGCTTTGTAGGGTCTTACAAAATGCTTGGATCAAGAAGCATAGTAGGGGAGGGCCAGCATGAATTTGGCTCAAGGGGGAGGGAGTAAAATCTACTGGCAGGCTCTCAAGGTCTCTTTTCATTTGTTGTGTTCACTCAAGCAACCATTATTCTGATGATATAATGTTAGTTGGTATTTACATTATCTTTATATATGAGTCACTCATTGCTTTTAACACCAACTCATAAATTTTCACTCTATGCTTGGGTAGGTGAGCAACAAATAGCACTGCACATATTGTGCAGATGGAGAATTGGTCCTTGTCTCTATGAAATGATGTGGAAAATTGAACAATTAAAAGGTCTTTCAAGTTAGGAAGTTAAAATACTCATCTCATAAAACAAGCTAGGGCTATGTATTTGGAGAACTATTTTATGTTTTCTGTAAATCATAAAGTTTTAATATGGTTATTGCTTTTGCCAGAGAGCTAGACCCTACTATGAAGATAATTTAAATTTTATGATTAAACTTCATATTGGTAATAAACTGTTAGACCATTTAATGTTAAACATAAAAACAAGTTACTCAGCTGCTTGAAGAAAATAGGATGACTGAATGTTGAAAGCAGGTACTTATTAGGTAATTACAATATATTCTACAGAAGTGGGAGGTAGGGCCATAACTTTAAAAGAAATAAGGTTATATTCACATTTTGCTGTTTAGTTTAGCAAACTAATTTGTATCCTAGATACAGGGATAGAATATTAAAGAGTTAAACTAAAATATTTCAGGGGTAGAGAGGATTTTAGAATATTAAGGTTTTAAAAAGTGTTAATATAAGAGAGAAATAATTAATATATTACTAGTGACCTGGTGCATGAAATTCGTGCATGGGGGCGGGGGGGGGGGGTGTCCCTCAGCCCGGTCTGCACCCTCTCCAATCTGGGACCCCTCAGTGGATGTCTGACTGCTGGTCAGACATCCCTCTCACAATCGAGGACCGCTGGCTCCTAACCACTTGCCTGTCTGCCTGCCTGATTGCCCCTAACTGCTTCTGCCTGCCAGCCTGATCGCCCCCTAACCACTCTCTTGCCAGATTGATTGATGCCTAACTGCTCCCCTGCCAGCCTGATTGCCCCCAACTGCCCTCTCCTGCTGGCCTGATCACCCCCAAGGCTTTTATTAGTATAGACTAGTAGCCCTGCACATGAATCCGTGTGCCAATAGCTCTCTGCGGGGCCTGGCCACTCCGCGCCCGCTGCCCAGAGGCTCTCTGCAGCCCAGAGGCCCTCCACAGCCGGGGTAGGATGCTTGCCTTGTCTCTGTGGCAATGACACAAGCATTCTGCCCCAGCTGCTCCGTGCATGTGCACGCTGCCCAGAGGCCCTCCTCGGCTGGGGCGGAATGCTTGCCTCGTTGCCACAGCGATGAAGCAAGCATTCTGCCAGGCCACTCAGGCTGCCTGCTCTCAGTGGCCACCCCCCAGGACTGGGGAACTCTGGCGGGGCTGAGGGGACTGGGAGTCGCCATCTTGTGGCTATGGGCACTGCCATATTTGTGATGGAGTGACAGTTAATTTGCATATTACCCTTTTATTAGATAGGATAGGCAATTATATTCTTAAGTGATCATAAAGAGTCTATCTTTGCTGCTATTTATAATACATGGTTTAAATCTCAAACATATTATTATATTTTAGAACCTAACATAGTACTGTGTACAGATAGAAGTTTAATGTTTCTTAAGTTTTAATAAATATATATCAGCAATTCAGCAACTCTTTAGACAACTTAAGGCTAAAATTTGAAAACATATGCCAAAAGCTTACTCACTGTCAGTCAGTAGTTCACTTTTAAATTATTATTAACAAGTTTGAAATCTCAAGTATGAAGTAAGCATAAAGGTAGAGGACCCACCTTATGTTAATGAATTAGAAGTTCATATGGATCTTAAGAAATAAAAATATTTATAAATATGAAGACAACTCTTTACAGAAAAGGAGAGTTTTCCAAACAAATAAGCTGCCAAACGAAGAGTTTGAACTTAGAATACAATTATGATAGTATAACCAGTGAAACCATCTAACCTAAGCTAAGAGTATTGTAATTATGGTAGGAAAGACCTGCAGAAAAGGGAAATCATTTCAGGGGTCCTCAAACTTTTTAAACAGGGGGCCAGTTCACTGTCCCTCAGACTGTTGGAGGGCCGGACTATAGTTTAAAAAAAAAAACTATGAACAAATTCCTATGTGCACTGCGGACCCAGGACAAGTCGCCTGCTAAGCAGGACAGGCAGCGGCACCCGGCGGGCCGGATAAATGTCCTCGGTGGGCCGCATGTGACCCGCGGGCCGTAGTTTGAGGACCCCTGCTAGGTGGTACTCAAGGATCAGGAAGCTCAGAGTGAAAACAGTACCTGAGACTTAACCTTCAGAGCACCAATGAGCTAGGTGCAGAGAGTTGTTGCCTGCCTGTTTGTCTTAACATTCTGATTCTTCAGGGATGCTCAATGGGCACATTTGTTTATGTTGTGAGTCAATGACTAAGAATTCAGTGTTGTATGGAGATGAAAACAATAAGAAGAGCAACAATTAAATAGCACGGACATTTTCATTAGTGTCCTCCCAGGTCCTTTCAGGAAAGCTCTAGTCTGCTGGCCAGGGGAGGATTCTTTTGTTTCCTCTCTGGGTGTTTTTCTTCCATCCTAAACACCTAAAAACTATTGCGTACATTTCCCCTCTGCATTAAAAAAAAAAAAAAAAAAAAGTAGAAAGTCACTCATCCTCTTAAAGCTTTTACCACAATGAACAATAAAAATTATTGAAAGGGGAGAAGGAAAGAGGAATGTGGGGGAAAACAAGCTCACCCACCTTTCTTTATGAAAGATGGTCCTTCGCCTCCGCCCCTCCCGGAGACAGTAAAAGGAATCTACTGGAATGTGAGATGACTAAGCTGATGAGTCTTTAATCTTTACAATAAGCCTTGTTGTTTTTGACTTGTGAAAGGACAGAAGAAGCTACTTTGAAGTAGGAGAAGGTTAGGGACTTCACAACCATCTTTTTGGATGCAAACTGATTGAAAAAGGATAAACAGTGTTTATTAAGCCCATGACAAGTATTAAGTAACTGGACAGCTGCATATACATTTACTCTCCTTATGCATACAAGGCACTCACACACTCAAATAACTTATGAATGTGTATTATGTGCCAGGTAGTACTATGGTGGACATCTTATTTAAATCATTTTTTCAACTCTAAAATACCTATTAAATTATTGCAGGATGTTACTCATTGAATTATTACAGGATTGTTGTGAGGATTAAATGAGATAAAATAGGTAGTATCTGGTACACTAAATTCTCACAACAACCCTATAAATCTTAATAAGGTTAAGGTGACCCAGCCAATATCACACAGCTAGAAAGTGGTCAAGATGGTGTTCTAATCTGGACTGACCCCACAGCCCTCACTCCTGCTGCTGCACTGAATGACTACAAAACAGATAATTGCCTACAACATATGTGATAAGAGGGATGTCAGGCCAGAAATTCCAAGCAAAAAACATACTATTGTTCAATTCTACTTCGAGTAATAATTTGTAGTTACTGGGAGGAGTGTACTTTTATGCCTCTTCTTCTTTTGAAGTACAATGTTTTGCAAATTTCTCAATTTCCTTCTTATAAACAGAGTACTACAGGCAAGCTATGTTTTTTAATGGCAAAGTATTTCTAAACCCATATATGAAGAATAAATTTGAGGAAATTTGATATCACAAACTTTGTATAATGAAATAAATGTGATATGTATTTGAGAATTTTGTGTGCTTGTGATGATAATTTATTTTCTCTAAGCCTCCATAGGTGGCATCCTTTAAACAGTTTCTTGATCTGATATAATGGTATGAAATACAGGGAGATATTTAATACTCATAGAGATGTCAGGGATATGTTTTTTGTCCTAATAATTACTCATGATATTTTTTGGATGCAAACATTAGGAAGGTGCACAAATACCATGTGAAATTATAAAGAGCTTAAGCATGAAATACTTTTGAGTACAAAAGTGATAGTTAATCCACTTAAGTATATCCTTAAATATAACATTTAATTTTAAGTGATTTACTATTACTTATCCTTTCTGTCTAGTTAATTTTCTAATAACATTTTGGAACATATGCTCCAAAAAGATAGAAGAAAATTTGTGGCCAATTTTTGTTACATCTGTATCCTTAGAACCACTAAATTTATTTTTTAAAAAAGAATGAACAACTTAAGCAAAGGAATAGAAGGTTAAAGAATTAAACTCTAGTAATGTAGGAACAGAAAGAATTCTCACCTGAGGAATAGAATATTAAAGGATAAATTAAAGTAGACATATAAATAATTGTGCAGAATTAAATTTTCAAATAAATTTTAAACTTTTTATTATTGTTGATATTTTTATTACAGAGAGTCAAAGAGCCTATTGAAGAGAGTTTGTATAATTCTTCCAGGTTTTTCAGAAGAGAAGATTAAAAAGATCATACTATGATGTCAAATGTTAAATTCTTAGGTCTCACATGGACAACAGTGAGGTGATTATGGGGGTGAAGCCAGTGGGTGAAGGTGGAAAAAAGCATGGAGGGGATAAAAAGTGATGGGAAAAAATAAAATAAAATTTAAAACAAATTTTGAGATCCTCATTTTTAAAGTGTGTGTGTGTGTGTGTGTGTGTGTGTGTGTGTGAGAGAGAGAGAGAGAGAGAGAGAGGTGAAAGAGAAATGAAATGGTAACGTTTGCATAAAAATATTTTAATTAAGTCTTGATTACATCTTATTTTAGAGAACCAGCAAACAACAATGGCTTTTCATCAATTTTGCCTGTTGTCTTTTTGGTTTTAGCATTAGCAGTGATAATATGGTGCTGTAGTGTTACTTCTTTATTTAATTACTAGAGGCCCGGTGCACGGATTCATGCACCAGTGGGGTCCCTCAGCCTGGCCTGAGCCTTCTTGCAATCCGGGACCCCTTGGGGGATGTTGGATAGCCAGTTTTGGCCTGATCTCCACAGACCCGATCCAGACAGGAGGGAGCCTGATCCTGTGCGTTGAGCGTCTGTCCCCTGGTGGTCAGTGCGCATCATAGAGACCTGTTGACCGGTTGTTTGGTAGTTCGGTTGTTCAGTTGCTTAGGCTTTTATATATATAGATTGTTTATTTTTGCCTTTGCTCCACAGACTTTACCAAAGTTGTCATTTTTTTTTTTCTCTAGGAGATTAAATCCCTTGCATTAAATTTTTCTATTAAACACACATAATATTTTTTTTCCACTAATGATATGTAGAAAAAAGGAAATGAAAAAATAGCAAAAAAAGTAAGAAAATCTCAGTTTTCTTTATTAATATTACTAGAAAAAAACAGAATGTTTTTTATTTGTAATTAAAAAATGCTAGCTTTTATATTATAGTTACTTTGGGGGTCTAAATTGAGAGGGAAAGGAAAAGCTTTAACTAAATTCAAGAAAAAAAACTGTCTATTTTTAGGGAAAAACAGCTTTAAAAGATTATTAATGTAATTTTCACAGTCTATAATATGTGTCTGTTGACATCGAATTCTTAGAAAACAAAGTTTTGATTATTTGTTTATAAGTAAATCGAAACATAAGAATTAAATTTCACATAAAATACACATAACTTAAAAAATTAAATGTAAAAAAGTACTTGGCAAAATCTTATTTGAGATTTAGTAAAGCACAAAACGTGTTTTGGGTTTGGAAAAGCCACAGACATTTGAAAAATATCTTGAAATAATCCCCAAACCCAAAGTGTTCCGAAGTTAGCCCATTCCTTAGAAACTTTTTATTGTGATGGTGTATGATGATTAATCATTTATTTCTTTTACTAAAGAAAAAATCCAATTATGGAAAACTCAAGGAAAAGAACATTTCTTTTTTCATCGAATTGTTAGAGTTTGAAAACCCAATAATTTAACAGGCATGTTGTTTTTAAAAATCTGCTGTAACACTCTTTTTTTTTTTTTTTTCCTTTTCTTTTTACAGTTGAGCTATCATATTCAGGAACTGGCCTCTCTATATTCACAGCTCATGTTTCCTCTTGCAGTTTGAAGAGAACTTGGGAGTTTATCTCATTTATCTCTTGATCATTCTTCTCCTGTTTCTCCTCCTCCTCTTCCTCCTCCTTCTCAATTTTTTCCTCCTCTTCTTGCTCCTCCTTTTGTGTTTCATTGTTTTTCTTGAGTATATCTCAATAATAGTATCCTTGGTTTGATGTTGGTAATTACAAAGTAGACAAGTACAGAATTAACTTTAGTCCCCTTCCATTCCAGCAAACCTGTTCCTCCATTATAATTCTTAGCATCTCTTGAGGTGCCTGGTGTCCCTACTCTTTTTAGTCTCAGCCACACACAGATCTATTTACACCCAACACAGTGGAATCCCCAAACTATCTTCTCATCAAAGTTAATCTTGTGGATAGCCAGCACCACAATGGGGAGAAAAGTGTTGGAAATGGGTTGTATTATTTAATTACTAGAGGCCTGGTGCACGAATTTGTGCATGGGTGGGGTCTGGCCGGCCCACTCTGATGGGGGCCCATTGGGCGGGGCCAGTGGGGGTGGTTGGCTGGCCAGCCCTGCCCCCGATTGGGGTGTTGGGGGCTGATCGGGGGTGAGGCCGGCGGGGGGGATGGGTAGGCCAATTGTGGCCCAAATCAGGCCAGTTGGCTGCCGCAGTGCACGTCACAGCCATCAGTCATTCTGGTCATTCTGGCTGTTCTGCCATTCCGGTAGCTGGGCTTTTATATATATAGATAGTTGCTCACATTACTTTGTTGAAGAATGGCATTAAGATTTAGTTGGAGAGTTTCAAATAAAATTCTCTTGTGACTTTTTTGGTACAAGCAGCAGAATTTCATTTGAGCTAGATTAAAGCATACAGAGGATGCATGGATATCTCATGGCACTCAAGGATTGAGCAGTAGTTATATCCAGAACTAGGTGTTACAATATCATCAGACTCTTTCTGGTTCTCTTATTAACTACTCTGGATGAATTTGTATCATTTTTCTCTCCTGTAGACAGATTTCTTCTACTTCTTTGGTTTACATGGAAGAACACTACTCATCTAGTTTCCAAGTTTACTTGGAACAAGTTCAAACACCAGAAGAGAGACTAAATTTTGCTTTTGCTCCAAATCCTAATTTTTAGAGGCAAACTCGATTAAGGTACTCACTTTCACACTAGTCAGCTGTTGACAAAAAATAGGAATCATATGTACAACCATAAATCCTGGGAGCCATTCTTTTCACCTTGTGAATGGGACTAGGTGGATGTGAGGAAGGATGCTGTTCAGAAAGAGGGGCTGAAGGACAACCCAATGGATAATGTTGGAAAAGTTGCTTGCATTTAAGTGTTAATTTTTTAAAAAAATATATTTTATTGATTTTTTACAGAGAGGAAGGGAGAAGGGTAGAGAGTCAGAAACATCGATGAGAGAGAAACATCGATCAGCTGCCCCCTGCACACTCCCCACTGGGTATGTGCCTGCAACCAAGGTACATGCCCTTGGCCGGAATCGAACCTGGGACCCTTGAGTCCTCAGGCCGACGCTCTATCCACTGAGCCAAACCGGTTAGGGCTAATTTTTTTCTTAAAGAAAATATAAATTTTTCTTATTTATACTTTAGGTACTTGAAAGAATGGATTTCTAATGTAGATTTTATTAGGCATTGCAACAGGCTAAGAGAGATGAATTAAAAGAAAGGAAATGTACAATGCTGCTTTTCATATAATGCTTATAGATAATTACACAATTCATGTAAAATATTGTTAAAATTTTGTGCAGGTTTTAATTTTCCTTATTAGAAAAAGTATTCAAAAAATGTTTTGATACTCTCATTAAAGGTAGGAAATTTTCCATTCAGTTCCCTGTATAAACAGTTATTGACTACCTAGACAGAATATAAAAATGCTTAAGCTAGTCTTTGGCCTAAAGGAATACATAGCTCATTAGAAAGACTAACATAAAAAATACCACATGGTGTTAAATACAGTAATAGAAATATGTACTAAGGATAATGGTGTCACAAAAGATGGAAAAATGCAATGATTTTCTGTGGATCAGGGGAAGCCACAGAGAATGAAAAAGAATTCTGACTCCAAAAAGAGAGAAGAAAATATACTTTAGGCAAAAGAAATAAGATTATAGGTATGGATCTATGAGACAACAAAGTCTGTGAAGAGACCTCGGACAAGATCCTGAGTCTAAAGCAGCCGTGGGCAAACTACGGCCCGCGGGCCGGATCTGGCCCGTTCGGCTGTTCTATCGGGCCCGCAGAGCCGAAAGAGCTGAGGGTTCTCTTGCTCTCCCCTCCGCTCCTTCACCAGCAGCAGTGTTAACATGGCAATGTCGGGAAACACGGCCGCAGCTCATTCTTCTGAATAAATCCGTCCATTCAGTAGAAGGAACAACCTCTCAATCTTCCAGAGGCTCCTTGTAATGCCCGCGGACGTGTCCCCGACATCACCCTGGGAATGTGTAGACACGTTATCGCGGTGATGTAGGGAGACACGCCCCTGGAGAGCACAGTATCAGAGCCTTTCTGAGGTAAGATTAAGAGCTCTACTCAAACACAATTTTTTCCTGTTCCCACATTCTGTACATCACAATGACTTGTTAATAAAACAACAAAGACTTTCAGCTTTTAGGGCTTGTATCCACTGCAGTTTTTTTTCCCACTGCAGACGCACGCAGCAGGGAAAAAGACACACAGAGGACATGTCACACTAGCCATGATGTGGCTGCATTTTTTTGCTGATACGGATGCGGTATCAGTAACGCTACCGTGGCCACTAACCGCATGTGTTAGCGGCAAAACAAATGCATTTTGCGCTGCGTTTGCTGAACCCTTGCGCCTGTAAAAATGTGTGCTACAGGGCATTTGTGTTAACATGCACCACTGCACATTAGCATCAACGCAAACATGATGGAAACCTGTGTACCCTGCATTAACCCTAGCTGCGCTGCATTGCAGTACTGCACCACACTGCAACGGCAGCACTGCTAGTGTGAACGAACCCTAATTCAGTGGGTTGAACAAAAAGATTGTATAGAAATGTGATGAACTAAAGATTTTATTACAAAATCGCTTAATTTCAGGGTTGCAGAAGTAATTGGACAAATGAAAAACTGAAAATCAAATGTTCATATCTAATACTTGGATGAAACCCTTTCCTGGTAATGACAGCCTGAAGTCTTGTACTTATGGACATCACCAGATGCTGGGTTTTCTCCTTTGTAATGCTCTGCCAGGCTGTCACAGTAGGGGTATATATATAAATATCCTGCCATTTCCAGCTTTTAATAAGAAAAACTGTTGCAATGGGCATTTAAAAGTGGCACTTGGTTGTTTTTATAGAGTCCAGTGGATGCAATCTGACATTGATAATGGGCTCTTTCACACTATTTACACTGCGGCTGTTTTTTGCCAGTAACGGAAGTGCTAGTGGTAACTACTGGTTACCCCTGTTTTGCACTGCCCTAGCACCTCCCATACAAGTGTGTCTGGAAGACACAGCAATGTGCAGCTATGTGTGTTACCATAAACAAAGGGCCTGTGTGAAAGATACACAGGTTTCCTATGGAGGAAAGGGGTTGTTCTCTATGGTCAGGGTGTGCCTCTGTCCCATGTCTGAACTTTTTCAGATGATTCTGTTATATATATATTTTTTAGAAGACAAAAAATGTTATAGTAGAGCAAATTTAATCACTTGTTTTTATACTTTACTGTCTTATTTTAGTAAAGAATTTAATAAGAGAATGGTACTATTGGTTTTAGCCCAATATTAAACATGAGTGGACCAAAGTAAAGGAAAGTGGACAGTGAATGCCAAGTGTTTAAGAGGGAGTGGACAACAAAATATTTTTTCACCGAAGTCCGATCAATGCTGGTATGTCCGATATGCCAGGAAACACTTGCAGTCTTCAAAGAGTACAATCTCAGCCGTCACTTTCCCACAAAGCATGGCAACTATGCTAGCAAGCAGTCACCTCAAGAATGGGAGGCTACTGCACAGAGGTTGATGGCTAAATTACAGGCTCAGCAAAATGTCTTTCACAGACAAACTGCAATTCAAGAGACAACTACCAAAGCAAGTTTTATGCTATCATTCAAATTAGCAAAAGCTAGCAAACCTCTCTCTGAAGGCGAGTTTTTGAAAGAATGTATGATAGAGACAGCAGGTGTCTTGTGTCCAGAGAGCAAAGGCAAGTTTGAAAAACTCAGCTTATCGCGCAGGGCAGTGACTCGTCGAGTGGAACTGATTGATGAAGACTTGGCCAGCAAGTTAAATAGTAAGGCAGAGTTCTTTAAGTTTTATTCACTAGCATTGGATGAAAGTAATGATGTAAAGACACTGCTCAGCTCTTAATTTTTATCCGAGGGATTAGTGACAATTTTGAAATTACGGAGGAGTTTTTAGCCATGGAGCCACTGAAAGGAAAAACACAGGGAGAGGACTTGTATGACCGGGTGTCTACTGTCATCGAGAAAATGAAGGTACCATGGAGTAAACTTGCTAATGTCACGACAGATGGATCTCCAAATTTAACTGGAAAAAATGTTGGACTGCTAAAAAGAATTCAGGATAAAGTGAAAGAGGAGAACCCTAACCAAGATGTTATTTTTCTTCACTGTATTATTCACCAGGAATCATTGTGCAAGTCTATATTACAACTTAATCATGTTGTTAATCCAGTCGTAAAGCTTGTTAATTTCATTCCAGCAAAGGGACTTCAGCACTGTCAGTTTATTAAGTTTCTGGAGGAAACTGATGCGGATCACCACGACTTACTTTACCACTCTCGTGTCCGCTGGTTGAGTTTGGGCAAAGTTTTCCAACGAGTGTGGGAGCTCAAAGAAGAGATTGGTGCATTTTTGAAATTAAAGGGGAAGTCTGACGAATTTACTGAGCTGAGTGACAAGAATTGACTGTGTGACTTTGCATTTGCTGTAGATATATTTTCACATTTGAATGAGCTAAATGTGAAGCTACAGGGAAAAGATCAGTATGTACATGACATGTACACTAATGTGAAAGCCTTTAAATCGAAGCTGATTTTCTTTTCCAGACAAATTTCAGACAAAGTCTTCACTCATTTTGCCACACCGGCCACACAGAAGGAGACCATCCAAAACGTGAAGAAATACAGCAAATCACTGGATGACCTGCATGCAGAATTCTGTCGTCGGTTTTCTGATGTTGAAAAAATTGACCAGTCACTTCAGCTGGTGGCTTGTCTTTTGTCACAAAACCCTGAAACAGCACCAGAAGAGGTGCAACTGGAACTCATTGATCTTCAGTCTGACTTTGTCCTAAAGGAGAAATTCAGCTCTCTTGAACTAAGGGACTTTTATGCTTCACTTAATGAAGCCACTTTTCCAAACATCCGGAGGATGGCACAGAAGATACTGGTGCTGTTTGGGTCAACCTATGTTTGTGAGCAGACATTTAGCGTCATGAACATCAACAAAGCCCCTCACAGATCCAGCTTAACTGACGAACACCTCAGATCTATCCTGAGAATAGCCATAACAAAACTAACTCCAGACTTTGATGCATTAGCTAAAAAAGGAGACCAACAACACTGTTCCCACTGAAGTTGATGTTTTAAAGACCAAAACCTTTCAACCCAGTCTACATTGCCGTCTACATCTACGTCCCGGGCATAATTTGGAAGTTGCACTAAAGAAAATGTTTAATTTACTGTTTACACATTTTGTTCTTTTCTATTTGTTTTAGTTTTAAATTATTTTATTATATTTAAGTTTAATTTGAAAGGCTTTTGTACCTTTCCTTTGTTAGGCAATTTTATTTTGCCTTTGCCATCTTCAATATAAGGTATGTTATTGTGCTATGATTCCTCCATTTTTTGAAGTTTCAAATTATAATAATTAGTGTTTACATTCTTCTTGTTAAAATGTTTGAAATGAATAAAACTATTGAAATAAAAAAAAAGACCGTACCCTTTTATGTAATGATGTTTACTTTGAATTTATATTAGTTCACACAAACACTCCATCCATGCTTTTGTTCCGGCCCTCCGGTCCAGTTTAAGGACCCATTGTGGCCCTTGAGTCAAAAAGTTTGCCCACCCCTGGTCTAAAGAGATGGAAGTAGTTGTAGTTTATAAATAGTAATTCTTCTCTCCCTCCTTCCCTCCCTTCTTTCCTCCCTCTCTCCCTTCCTCCTTTCCTTCCCTTTACCTTAGCTAGATTAGTATTATTTCCTCTATATCTTGCAGGCTGACATTATTTGGAACCTTCAATGCTGCTCAGCTGTAACACCGTATTTCTCTAGTCTACTCTCTTCTGCTCTCTTAGACGATTATTTTATTACTTTTCCTTTTTCTTTAAACTTTATACATTTTCTCCTTAATCTTGACCCTTAGGTAATGACCTTACTTTGTCTGTTACTAAGAAAATAGACGCATTCTGCAGCAAACATCTCGAGTTCCTATTTTATCCGCCTCTCTATGCACATCTGTACACATAGGCTCTGTGTCCTCTGTTACTATGGACAAACTGTCCATGCTCCTTTCTAAGGCTAATCTCTTCTCTTGCCCTTCAGTTTGTATCTCTTTCCATTTACTTAATACATCACTTGAGAAATTTTTTCTTCTTCCTTTACCAGACGAATCTAAGTAGCACAGAGATGGAATTTCTTTTTTTCTTTTTCTCTTACCTTAAAAAACAAACAAAAAAGACCTCTCTTTATCCCACTTCTCTTTTGGCCATTGTCTTATTTTCCCATTTCCCTTTAGAATAACACTGCTTGAGAGAGTTGTCTATAGTTGTAGTCTCTGATGCCTGTTGTCCTTTTCTTTCTTGAACCCACTCCAATTTTGCTTTTACTCTCATCAGTTCACCCAAACTGCTCTGGTCAAGGTTACCGGTGACCACTGTGTTGCTAAATCCAATAGTAATTTCTCAATGCTCATTTTTCTTGACTTATTAGGACCGTTGACATAGTTGATCACTTTCTTGTCCTTGAGACCACTTTTGTCTCATTTGTTTCAGACTTTCTTTTCAGCTGTGTCTTATGTGCTGTTAAATTCATCTTAATTGCAATTGCTGTCTTTTAAAATTTTTCTAGAATGTCTCTACTTTCTTTTTTATTCTTTTGAATTTCTGACCATACTAATAACAACTATTTCAAAATATGTTTTCTAATTTCAGTATTTGGATTTCCATGGGTCTTTGCTGTGTTGGATCCTCCCCCCTTTAGTTTGTGGTTAGTTTCTCTCTTTTTTTCTTCCTTATTAAAAATTAACTGCTGGCACTTGTACTAGATTGTTAGGGTTGTCAGAACAAACTACCCCAGACTGGGTAGCTTAAACCCAATAGAATGTATATTCTTACAGTTCTGGAGGCTAGAAGTCTAAGGTCAAGGTGGAATCAGGTTTGGTTTCTCCTGAGACCTCTCTCCTTGGCACTGAGACAGCTTTTTCACTGTGTCCTCACACAGTCTTTTTGCTCTGTGCATCCCTGGTGTCTCACTGCCCTGCAAGGTGGCCTTATTTTAACTTGATTACCTTTTTAAAGGCCCTATCTCCAAATACAGTCACATTCTGAGACACTGGGAGTTAGGCTTTAAGCATATGAATTGGGAGGGGGGTACAATTTCACCATAACAGCACTGTTTATGAAGAATTGTAGAGATAAATTGAGGCTGTGGATAATGTTGTTTTTATTCAGAGAGAATTTAATTTTTCTTCTGAGAAACAGAGTAGGGGCAGATCTCTTTCATTCAGTCAAGAATTGAGCTTTACCTTTACTTCTAAGGTATATGCTTTCAGAGCTTACTTGAAAAGTTTAACTGTTTTTCAGGACCTGCTCCTCCTTGTTAGGGCCTGAATTTCAATAATTTTCACTCTGGACCCTTAGCTGCAGGGTTTTTTTTTTTTTCAATATATGTTTTTATTGATTTTAGAGAGAGGAAGGAGAGACAGAAACATAGATGAGAGAGAAACATCGACCGGCTGCCTCATTGAGTCTGCCTCTGCCCCACCTGTGTGCGCCTGCAGCTGGAATGAGCCAGGGTAGAGATAGGGACACTCTACTGAAGAAAGAAGAGTCAGTCAAGCACAACCTCAGCTGTTATTGTTGAGAATGGGGAGACTAGGGAACAGACAGCCAGGAAGGGGCTAGGGGTAGGGGAGAGGTTGGAGGTCTGAGGAGCTTAGAATCCTGGCTTCCCACAGTCTCTTATTGGAGAACCATAACTTTATGACAGCTCTATAAAAATGTAAAAGAAAAATATCTTGGTTAATAGATACATTTGGCAAATTTGAAAAAATTGGAATTTTAAAAATTGATCATTAGACAAAGTAGCTTTTGGCAATTGTTTCTATTAAGGTTCAGAATACTATAATATAGACTCCAAGATATGAGGACTTAAACAAAACTGAAATGGAATCTCTTTTCTTTACCACTCTGAGCCCAATGTTAATAGAGCAGCTCCTTGATATTGGACTTAGGCTCTGCCATCCCAAGGTATTGGCCTTGTCCAAATGGTCAGAGAACATCCAAACCACAGTCACTACATCCACATCACAACCAGTGGGAGGACAGAGCAGGACAAAGGAGGGCACGTTTATCCATTACCAGGACATGATGCAAAAACTGCACACATCATTTTTGCGTACATCCCACTGACCAGTAAAACGGAGTGTCTTAGGTTAAGATCCCAGGGAAATACACTCTGAAAGGGAGTTTACTGGGGACTACACTGATGTATCCCTGTAGGAAAGTGAAGGGAAGGGAACTGGGCAGTGGAAGGAGTTGAACTGTTACCGTACGGTCTTCCCAGGAGATCTGGATCAGGGGAGGCACTTCACAGTTGTCTCACTTTGAAACAAGGGGGCCTTTGTAGTCCACCTTTTTTATTGACTAATCGTGAAACTTTAGCTGCCCTAGGCAAAAAGGTTCATTTTAGCCAAGGTCAATTTCCCAGCATTCAGCTGGGATTCAGTGCCTCAGTTTTGAGGTGGGGATCTGAATAGCACTCAGTACAGTGTGGTACATGGTATTATGACTCAGTGGTGGAATGGTGTTGAAATACTATGGAGAATGATAAAGGCATTGTGTGTGTGTGTGTGTGTGTGTGTGATTGTGTGTGTGTGTTTCTGTCTGTTGATGTCAATGAAAGCTTTCATAGAAGAGATGATGCTAGGAATGCCCTGCAAGATGGAGCTTTATCAGATAGAATAGAAGGAATGGTATTCCAGGCAGAGAGAGTTCCATAAGCAAAGCCAGGTTCTTTCAAGGAAATGTATGTCTCTTAGTGTGGCTGGGAATGTAGGAACCAGGAAGAGGGGAGGAAGAGGAGGATGGTGAGGTGATGAGAAAGGATGAAGCTGCAGAAGCAGCAGGGCCTAGATTTTGTGGGTTTGTGGCATGTTCACCAGTTTTCATTTTATTCCAATAGCAATGCAGGCTTCTAAGCAAAGGAGGGTCTTGATGAGATCTGGCTTTTTAGAAAGATCATCCAGGCTTCTGGGTGGATTGAAAGGCAGCAAAACTAGAGGCAAAGAATTGTTAGACACAATGGCAGTAGTCTGTGTTTTATTCTTCTCTAAACTTTGAGCATCTTGAAGGCAGGGCCCATGAATAAATAAGTAAATAAATAAACGACTTTATATACATAAATATGTGTAATTCTATATTATAGACTTTATGATTTTGTTATGTATAAATATGCATGATTATATAGAAATATATGATTATATATGTGAAATATGTATGATTATGCATTTATATATGAGTATATGTATACATAATCATACATACTTTAAAAATACATATCCTTTCTTAAGGTACATATCCTCCTTGGTGCTTGTGAAATAGATTCATTATTTTGTATGTTTGAAAGTAGTAAAGCTGTAATTCAAAGCATGTCTGAATGCTCCAGGTGATTGGATGGAGGGGAGAGAGTGACAAGGCAGAACAGGGGGGATAACTGCAGGAAAAAAATTGGGGGAAATTCCTGTGTTCTTAATCTCCCAGTTATAAAATTATCACCAAACTCAGAACATTGCTTTGTGGAGTCATCTTCCTATACACAAAAGTGTCTCAGTAACTGAGAGTCAAGGGCTTGAGGGTGAGAGAGGCTGCTCTGCTTTTTCCTCCTTCCTCTTCCATTGGCCATCACCCAAGCCTTTGCTCACAGATGTGCCTGTGGTGCAGTATTTTTTCAGCCTTTATCATACTTGAATGTAACCGCATTTTCCTCAATCCTGTATTTTAATTTTATAGTTTTTTCCCTTTGGTCTACCTATTTTAATACCGTAAGTCTTCTTGTATGACTAACTAGGTTTTACAGGCCTGTAGGGATGATATATATATATATATATATATATATATATATATATATATATATACTTTTGTTGGAACTTTTTTGTAAAAATATTCTGTTACTAGGAATCCTTATAAATCTTTGGGGCTAAGGGATTTCTTATTAACAGTGGGCCTCATTCTTAGTCTCTCATCTCCCATATAGATATAGGTGGAACAATTCTTTTTGCTGACTCCTTACCCAGTAGATGGAATTATTATGAGATTTCTTGAACAACAGGAAAAAGTTGGTGATGAAGAATGCAGTATTTTGCTACTTGAAAAGCTTTTAGGCTGTGACTTACCCTAACCCCAGCATAGACATTTGATAGGTAGGCATCGAATATTTTAAAAAAAGATAAATAATTTGAAAAATTTATTTAGGAAACATTGCTATTTTAAATTAGCAAAGGCAGTGTCTTCTGACAACTCTAGCTGTTATTTCTGACTACACATAAGTCTGTCTGAACAAATTATGAGTTCATTGACAGTAGAAACCAGGTTACACACATACTTATTTTATATCTAGCAATTTATCTGTTATTGTCTTTTTAAGGTTTTAATTGACTATCTTGATCTTGAATTTTTTATGTAGGCAACCATATAATTTACAAATAGCATTTTTTTTTCTTTTCAATATTTACGTCTTATTCTTTTCCTCTTATTGCATTGGTTAGGTCATCTAAGAGCAGCAATTTTCAACTGGTGTGCTGAGGCACACTAGTGTGCCACAAGAATTTTCAAAACATGCAATACCTAACTATTTAGTCAGGGGCTTTGACATCTTTTCCCTTGAATTGTCAAATAAAAAAATGACAACAGCTAACACAATAGCTGTCAATGAATCAAAATTATACCTATTTTTGTCAGATCAGCAAAAAATATGCTGCAGAATTTTAGTAATTAGTTTATGTGTTTCATGAGATGAAAAAGGTTGAAAATCACTTTTCTAAAGTCATGGTGAGTAGTAGCTGTCAGAGTAGGAATCCTTATTTGCTAATATTTTTTAAAAATATTTTTTATTGATTTTTATAGAGAGAGGAAGGGGGAGGGAGAGAAACATTGGATCCTGCTGCCTTCTACATGCTCCCACGAGGGATCAAGCCCACAACCCAGGCATGTGCCCAGGCCAGGAACTAAACCAATGACCTTTCGGTGCAAGGGATGACGCCCAACCAACTGAGCCACACCAGCCATATTTGTTAGTAATTTAGTGCAGATGCCTTCGGTGCTGTAGAGCAGCCTTTCTAAACTGTGTGTGGAAATGCTCTCAAAAGGGAGAACCAAGGTTGGGTAGTCAAAGAAGCTTGGGAAACAGCACATTAAATGCCCTTCCAGAGGAGTTACAGAACAAACACATTGGCACAGTAAAGCCCCTGAGAAATCCCCCAGTATAAAAGAAACCCGATTAACTTGCTTAACAGCCAAACAAACTTATTTGTTCTGGGAAAGGCTATTTTTTTTAAAACACACTTGTGGACATCTCTTCCCTTAATGCCAGGACTGCTACTCAACAACATTCTGTTCATGTAGAGACACTATGTTCTCTGGCATTTATTTGGAGATAACAAATATTTTTGGAAAATATCCCCAAATATAGAATTGATAAAAGTCTAAAATCTAAATCAAGATAGAACAATACAATACAATTGCTATATTCTATTAGCAATATATGATACAATATAACAATTAATAATTATTTTAATTAAAAATAAGTATTATTATATAAAGATATAAATATATACAAGTATATATTTATATTATATAGTTATATATAATCTGTATATATAATAACATATTGTTATATATTATGTAATATACATATCTGAGAGGGCCCGATGCACAAAATTCATGCAAGAGTAGGCCTTTGCAGCCCTGGCTGCCTCAGCTGCCCTCGCAGCCCCAGCTTCGTCCAGAAGGTCATCCGGAAGATCATCCAGATGGCATGTTTGGTCGATTTGCATATTATGCTTTTATTATTATAGATAATGCAATATTTTATGTATTATGCATTACATATCATACAATGTATATAATATATATTACATATAGTAAAATATGTAATATATAAGTTTATTAAAATATATAATTATATATTATAATTATATAATTATTTAAATATATTAATAAAGTACAAATAATTATATATAATATAAATATATATTATTAGTGGAATATAGCAATTGTATTATTCTAACTTGATTTAGAATCTTAGCAATTCTATATTTTGGATTACTTTCCAAAAATATTTGTTATCTCCAAATAAGTGAAAGAGAACATGGCACTGTTATTATTAGTAATAATATTTTACCAATTGTTGGTGGAGTTGAATGCACACTGTATATTACATAGAATATTTATATGTACATATTAATTTCTAGAGGATTTTCTAGTTTGTTAGTCTAGTAGTAAATCACTCACAGAGCATTTGGGAAGCAATGCAATATAAAAACCAAGCACAACTTTAGGAATTTGGCTGAAGGTAACTCATGGAAAAGTCCTGTGATAGAATTAAAAGGTCTGGAAAAACATTAGAGCAATGCAAAAAGAATGTAAAAATTTATGAATTTATTTAATAAAGAAATTTTATGTTATGATTACTGGAACAACCTATTCCTGAAAGAAATTCTTCTCAAGAACATAGGGAATGGAATAAAATAGTCAATGATCACCTCTTGCAATCCAAATTGAAATGTCAAGACATAAGAATCATTGTTCTCTTAACAACAAATACTACATAGTATTTTATATCCACATTTCTTGTAAGGTGCATGTAGAAAGCCCAAGATATATGATTTTGAAATAATCAGATGATAAAAGAGAAAAATGGGTAAAGAGTGTTATAAGATTAACCTTTCATAGTTTTAAAATCACCTGGAAAATAAATGATATTTGAGCATTTTAAAATCAATATGTAATAGTCTTGCAAATATCTCTTTCCATTGTACCACATAGGAATATCATCAAATACTAACTATGTTGCATACAAGCATCAATGAATTGTTCATCATTTTACCAATAAAGTAGCCAAGTGGCTCAGCTAATTGAGAAGAGAGGAAAGTCTTATGGTTGGTGCTATCTTACCATTGTATTAAGTACATAGGAAGTTATGAGTGCAATTTTTTATGAATTAATTAACATTTCAATCCCAAATTATAAATACTTGTTTTTGACCACCAAATCTGTTTTTTCAGTATTTAAAATTACTTCAGCTTTAGATACACATCTCTGAATTTATTGTCTGATTTAACTTTTGAACATTAAACAAATGAAGTACAAAAATCTGTATTTTATCTTGTGTCATGTAGCTTGCTATACTGAGAATGGGCTTAAGAATTAGAGTGATCTGGGTTCAAATCCCAACTCTGGCATTTAATAGCTGTGTTGTGACCTTGGGCAAATTACTCTCTCTAATCCTGAGTTTCTTCATATGCAAAATGAGAGTAGTTAGATTACCTATTTCATAAAGTTGGTGAGAGAAAATGAGTTAATGCATGTAAAACAACATTCTTTAAAAGATATTTTTATAAATTTCCTCCTTCTCAACCCCATTCCCTCTTAAACCAACTCTAATCTGGCTTCTAGTCCCACAACCCATTGAAATTTATTTTGCTATATTTTATTTTTTTAATATATTTTATTGATTTTTTTACAGAGAGGAAGGGAGAGGAATAGAGAGTCAGAAACATCGATGAGAGAGAGACATCGATCAGCTGCCTCCTGCACACTCCCCACCGGGTATGTGCCCGCAACCAAGGTACATGCCCTTGACCAGAATCGAACCTGGGACCCTTGAGTCCGCAGGCCGACGCTCTATCCACTGAGCCAAACCGGTTAGGGCAAAATTTATTTTGTTAATTTGACTATTGACCTCCATGTTGTATTTATGCTGATTTTGTTTGTTTCTATTGTGATCAATATATTAGTGCCTTCCTTTTTTATTTACCTTTATTTATCCCTATGTTATTTCCACTCTTACTTATAGTTTAAAATACTGTGTACATGCCAATATATTCCAAACATAATATCTCTTTATCAGGCTTCACCTTTGTCCTCTAGACTCGGATGTCCAGCTGGTATTTTCATTTTAGTGTCTCTTCAAAGTCCAAAACAGAACTCTTGATATTCTTATACCCAGGTCTACAACCTGTATTCCCTATCCCAATGAATGGCACCTTACAATCTGCCCAGTTGTAAAATCTGGAAATCTGAAAATTAACCTTTTCCTTTTCCTTGTATTCACCTCTTCTATAGTCCTATCAGTACCATTTTTGCAATATATTTTCTACCTATCTATTCTTTTCTATCACTATGCCATCACTATAGTCTATTGTCTCTCATCTGCCTTTCTGCAGTGCTCAAATACCAGTAGATGCATTTTGGGGGCTGCATCTTTTCAAAATGCCAGTTTATAATGACACTTTCTCTCTTTAATCACTTAGATAAAATGAAGCCAATAGACTTTATAAAGAAAATTAACAATGTAATGTGTTTGTTTTAATTTGGTTGCAAATGCTACATTTGTGATATAAAGATGTTATTAAAATGTAACAAAATATTTTAAAAGAATTTGTGGATTACTTGTGTTTGGGCAGGCCATCCCCTGAATGCCTGATTTCTTTCCATAGACTGCAACATGGCACTGGCTGGCCCCATAACAGTTTGTGTGTGTGTGTGTGTGTGTGTGTGTGTGTGTGTGTGTGTGTGTGTGTGTGTTTAAAAACTTTATCCATAGGACAGCCTGAGGCAACAAGAAACCCATCTTGACCAGACTGCTGCTTTTGCGCCAGCTAAGACTCTCTAGATCAAATCTTACCCTGACCACATGAAACAAGACCAGTCTTTTTGGAAAACTCATGACTCACAGAATAGCACTCATCCTCCCACTGTGTGGGCTGCCCCAGGCCTGCGCTGACTGCTCTCCTTCCTTGCCCACTAGTTCTAGGGACCCAGGAGGCAGCAGTCAGGACGATTCTTGGTTTCCTACTATCTTGGGAGTCTGCACTGTGTGTAAAGTCTGGTGCAGCTAGAGGAATAAAAGTGCTCTTTGTTCCATCTTTAGAATTAGAAAATTATCTATAATCAACTAAGCATATCTTTTAAGTAGTTTCTCTGATTCCAGTTTTTCTCCTGCCAAGCCATTTAAAAATTTTTTAAAAATATATTTTTATTGACTTAGAGAAGAAGAGAGCGGGAGAGATAGAAACATCAATAATGAGAGAGAATCATTGATCGGCTACCTCCTGTACACACCCTACTGGGGATCCAGCCTGCAACTGGGCATGTGTCCTGACCAGGAATTGAACTGTGACCTCCTGGTTCATAGGTTGATGCTTAACCACTGAGGCATGGCAGCTGGGCCTGCCAATCCAATTTTCATACAGCAGCCAGAATCTCAGTTTTAATAAACTTTAAAATTAATATAGACACACTGAAGAACACACAAATCCTCAGAATGCATATTGATAAATTATTACAAAGTAATCACTACTCATTCCAAGAAGAAGAATATACCATTAGAGAGATGTTAGAAAGAGAACAAAAAGTTGGGATCCAAAGACCTAGGTTTGAGACCTGACTTTGTAACTCAACTTCCAACTTTTCTCATAACACAGCACAAGGGAAAATTATTTATTTAACATATATTTATTTAGTATATAGTATATAGAATTTAGTACATAGTATTTAACATTCAATATGGTATTTTAGTATAGTATTGTTGTCAAAGTTACAAGACATTTTTACTTTTTTAAACATCAATTCTTAGGACTTTGACCTACTGGTAGCATTTGTCAGAGTTGATCACTTTTTTGTCCTTTATACTTTCTTTACCTTTTTGACCCCAGTATATCATACTTGCTTGGCCTGCCTTCTGCCTGTCTGCTGCTTCTTAGTCTTTTCTGCTGTGCTTTCTTCATCAACCTGAACTCAATGTAAGAGCCCCTACTCTTCTTCCTCTATCTAGATTTACTCCTTTTGTGATCTCTTTCAGTCTCAGAGTTTTAACTATTGTCTATAGGTGGACAATTCCTAACTTTGTAGCTCCAACCTGATTTCCAGGCTTATGTATACAACTGCCTGATCAACACTTCTACTTGTATTTCTAACAGGCCTCTAAGACTTACCATATCTGCAACTGAATTCATACCTTCCTCACCAAATCTTCTCTACCCCTCACCTTACCCTTCTTAGCTAAGATGAACTTTGACTCTTCTCTTTCTTTCCTCCCCTTATTGTTTTTACCTTAAAAATATGTTCAACCACTTTTCATATTTCCACAACCTGGTCCAAGCATCCATCATATCCTTTCTGGACTAATATAGTGTCTGACAATGATTACTTTTCATCACTTGCATCACTTACTTTGTACAGGAATTCTTTAAGGTAGATATTGCTATCCATGTTCAATTGCTTTGCACGTATCACATAATTTACTATTTATAATAAGACAATAAAGTAGATTTTTAAATATCTATTAACAGGTGAGAAAACTGAGGGGCTGGTTTTTAAACCCAGATGTTTGTGACTGTAGTGTTCTTAGTCATCATTGCATATTATATGTCGGATCGTGTTTTGCACATTTCATCATCATATCTTTCACTCATGTGCTAAGAACAGCTTTTGCTCCCTCAAAGAACTGACATTTCCCCTTTCCTTCTCTCTTTGTAACATCCACATGACTATTTCTTCCTTTACATAATGTCTGTTCAGAAGCTTAGATCCAAATATGAGGCTCAGATATAGTAATTCCAGTATGCTGATAAAATATATGTTTAAGCTTCCCTGGTATTGATATCCTGATCTCTTATTTGTATTTTGCCCAGTCTTGATTTTTAATTCTAAACTTGTATTTTTCTTTAACCATCTGTTTATTAAAATAGCCCTTTTTAAGCCACAGTCAGATTTTTTGTGGAATAAGACACATGAATAAATAAATAAAGCCTATATTCATAACTTGATACATTGCTCAACATGGTGGATTAAAGACCTAATACCTGACCATTGCTTTAGGTTGTTACTTGATTGTTTATGACTCCCAAACAATCAAGTGACAAAATATACATTTTTGAAAGTTAATATTGTGGATTATTATCTGGAGTTGTAATTCTTTTCTGGGAGCATGCCGAGTCCAATACGTCATTCAACAACTGTTGACTGGCTAGCTAAACATTCTGAATTAATAACTCCAAATGTATGTATCCCAAGAATTAGTCCTTCATATATATTTTAGAGTGTATAGACAAAACAGAAAGTTAAAATAAAAATAAAAAGAGAAAACAGAAGGGAAGATCATATTTCAATCTCATCATTTAGGCAATATCCAATTCAGGAGAGAACTCATTTCTTGCAGAGAAAGAAATATTCTAAGATGTGGCAGAGGTAAAGGGATTCTGTAACACTAGGCTGGATGGCTTGTTTGGCTGCATCTAGCAGATTGTGGAATTCTCTGTGAATGATTCTTAAAATTGCATATGATACTTTCAAGTTGTGACCTAAATATTTAAACTACTTCTATGATTCTACCTTATACATTAGTTTAACTTTACTAACCCAATAGATACTTATTGAGTCCCTACTGTGTTCCAGGTTTTGGTTTGAGGTACCCGAGGGAACAAAATAGACAAATTGCTGTTCTCGTGGTAAGCTAAATAACGCCCACCAAAGATGTCCATCATGATCCCTGAACCTGTGACTATGCTATATTACATGGCAGAAATGACTTTGCAGATATGATTAAGTTAAAGATCTAGAGAAGATGGAAGATTATCCTGGACTATCCAGGTGAACCCTAAATCTAATTACAAGTATATTTACAAAAAGGAGGCAGAGCCAGATTTTCCTTCAGAAGAGGAAAGGGCAATGTGATGATGTAACGAAGATCAGAGTGATGTGCTCTGAAGTCATGGAAAGGGCCCAGGACCCAAGAAATGTGGGTGGCTATGAGAAGATGAAAAAGAGAAAAACAGACCGTCCCCTGAGCCTCCTTACCCACACATTGACTTTAATCCAGTGAAACCGATTTTGCCCCCAAGAACTGTAAGAGGACAAATTTATGTTGTTTTAAGCTCCCAAGTCTGTGGTAATTTGTTATAAGGGCCATGGAAAACAAAAGCATTCGTGGAGATTTCATTCTAGAGGAGGAGACAGACAGTAAACAATTACAATAAGAAATAAATCAGATAATAAGTGCTGTGGGAAAAGAAAAAAAGAAGCTCAGGGTAAGAGGGACAGAGAGGGCCTGGTTCATGTAGGGGGGCTGGTGAGGCGTGGGGGGCAGTTTACGATGTAACTAGGATTTGGCGGAATAGACCTCCCTGACTGTGAGATTTGAACAAAGACAGGAAGTTGGTGAGGAGAAAGACAAGTGAATATCTGCGGAAAACTATTCCAGGCTGAGGGAACAATAGTACAAATCCCCTAAGGTAGGAGTCTGCCTGGTTGTCTAATGAAAAAAGGCCGGGGTGATTAAACGGAAGGGACAGTAGAAGGAGGAATAGATAGGTGGCTGGAGACCGATCATGTAGGCAGTACAAAAGCCTACCATCAGGAAGAGAAGCCATTTCACAGATTTGCTAGCAGTTATTTTCTACAAGCTAATACATATCTGGCCAATTCAGTTAAATCGTTTTCAATGGAAATAACCTTTGATAGGGTAAACATAAACTCAGAGACATCTTCTAAATTAGGAATAGAGCACCAAACAGTTTGGAAGAATAATGCCAGTTTACTGATTATGTATGTAAGACAAAAGTTTGCCATCGCTTTTTTTTTTTTCACTCTATTCATTCCTTTTTCTTTAAATATATATTTTTTTTACTTTTCAGTTGACATACAATATTATATTAATTTCAGGTATACTACACAGGGATTAGACATTATATAATCCATTGTAAGGACTCAAGGCCAACTGAATTTCAACTGATATCACTGCCTTCCTTTATTTTATACATTTTTGATTGATTATTTTAAGGTCAAACTCACTAAAAATGATAAGCAGCCAAGACTCGCATGCACACTGTGGTTGGATACACGGGGTTGTCCAGGGACTAGTGGCTGTCTTAGAATATCCTTTTGTGGTTATCAGGGGTCATCTTGAGTCCTTGACTGTGTTAGCACTTGTCCATTATTTTCACTTGAACTTTGCTTTAGTGAAGCTTCAAAACATCAGCATCCAAAGCCAAAGCGACTCTGAAACCACCATGAAGAATAATGAGATCACCCTTGGAAAAGTAAAGAAAATCAACCCTTAAGAAAACACATAGACAATTAGTCTTGAATGACAAGTCAAGCAGAGATTGGCGAGGGAAATACTGGTAGGCTCACTGTTCCTCTAACTCAGCACAAAAAGAAAACTGCTTTCCCTAAAAGATGAGCCTTCACAGCTGTGGAAACAGTACAAAAAGCTGAACTTCTTGGGCATGCAGCCAGTGCAATCTTGAAATTCTGAATAATTTTATCTTTGACTTTGGGACAATGGAGCATACTGCAGGGCTTAAAACCTCTGACTCCTACCTGAACAATCCCGCCTCGCTGGGATGGGCCTCCCTATGATGGGTTCTCAGCCACCCATTCCCCCAGTTCTGGATCCCAGCCAGTCTCCCCTCCCCCATTCCACCCCAAAATTGCTGCCACTCTTCCTCTAGGAAGGGGCCTGGCCACGAGCTTGGGTATGATTGGGGTCAGGCACACACCCTGTGGCATCTCAGCACCAGGCATAGCTGCTGCCATTCCCACTCCAGGTGAGACTTGTCTGGGCCAGGGCAGGCCAAGCCTCTCACCCATCCTCATCCAGGTGTTGAAAACATCCTGGCTTAAGATCTGTAGGGGTCACCCGTCTACAGTTGAGTTGATCAGACCTGGGACTGAATTCCTCCTCTACTGTTTTGTAAGTTAACCCCTTAATCTTTCTGTGCCTCAGTTACCTCACGTGCAACATGAGGATCATGGTTTTGCCTTTCTTTTTTTATAGCATTCTTGTGAAAGTTAATTAAAAAATACACATGTGCAGTGTTTAGCTTGGTCCTAGAGACATAGTTCTCAATAGATTTAAGTTCTATATATTTTCATATGCAAACAGGAACAAAAAAGTGAAAGAGGCAAAGTGTCTTTGCCTAACACTGTCCTCCTTTTTGTCCCCCTGTGCTGGGAGCCTCGGGGCCTTCAGGCATTTCTGTGATGCTGCATCTGGTCCATTCCCTTCCATGCAACAAACTGTTGCTTGTTACTTTCACTCTTGTCAAACACTATGTCTTGTGTCCCATCTGCGCAAGGCCATGTAAAGCAATAGTTTACTGGGAAGATTAAATTTTTCTTTAAATTGAATCCTAGATAGCTGTATCAAATATTGAAATCAGATAAGTCAGGAAGAAAAGTTCCAAAAGAGCAAAAGGATGAAGGCAAATTGGGAATAAATTGGGGGTTGTTAATAAGAACTAGCATGCCACTCCAGATTTTAAGTTCACTAAGGGCAGAAACATGGTATCTGCACTTAAATGTCCTTAGCACCATGCTTGCTCACTTTAAGAGTCCAACAAGTTTGTAGAATAAATAACAAATAGTGATAGGCACCCAGGCTCTGGAAGGAGTGGCCAGGAGCAGGGTCCCGCTGAAGGGTAGGTGTGGAGACAGACAGGAGGTTTAAGAGGGTCTTGTCCCCCGAATGAAACGAATAGCAGAGTATTTCAGGTTTGTGTTGTATCTCGCTTTCAGCATAGCTTTGTGATCTTGGGCAAATAATTTATGCATTTTAGTCTTGGTTTTCTCACCTCTCCTCTGTACAACGAGGATAAAAATAACCACCTAGGGTGTTAATGTGTGCATGAAAAGAACCTGTCACAGTGCTGGGCACCGGGCAGGAAATCAATGAATATTATCATTCTGTTCTGCCACCTTCCAACCTTTCCCTCCTTTCCACCTCACAGACTTTCTATTCTGCTCCTGTCATGAAGAGTTAACAAGAACATTAGCGCTAAGCAGTGCCACTGTTGGCCTTGAATGTTGTGAAAGAGCCTAGATGGATTGTTGCAAAACTTACTGCACTAAAAGAAAAACAACACAGGCATCTGTTTTTCTGGTGGTAGGATTAGTAGCAACAAACCCTCTGTGTAAAGGATAGGACTTGGTGATTTATTAAACCCAGAGGCAATTCGAAAAGTTGGTAAGTGTTCGGGTTGGTGGTGAAACAAGACTTGGTTTTGTCCCACGTGTTTGCCATTCTAATCAGGCAAGTTACTTAACGTTTTGCGCTTAGGTTTCCACATCTGTGGCATGCCTACTTTCATTCATTCATTCATTCATTCATTCCCGAGTACCTCCACAGTATGTGCAGGGTGCAGGAAACACAGTGGTGATGCACACATACCGTTAGCATGGTGTATAGAAAGCACACTAATGTGTGGGGAGCTAGCCATGAAGCCTGAATAGGAGCCAGGCATTGCGTGAAGGGTTGAAGAAAGATTGTTCAAAATAGGGGGTGAATGAAGGCCAACAGGCAGGTTTCAGGTGCTGAGAATGTTAGTGCTGCTGAGGCATAGCATTGTAGGGGTGAGGAATGAGGGTTAAGCCCCAGGGGAGGGATAGCTGGAGTGATTAGGAAGGGCCTTGAAAACCACGTGAAGGAATTCAGAGTTTATTCTTAGGGTGACAATAGCACTTCCCAAGCAATGCTTCCCAGTGGGACCGATTCCCATGGGGCCTACTGAGCATTTTCTCCCTTCCAGAAGATTCACAGGGCACATGAGTATCTATTCTTTGGTGAAGAATTCTGTTTAATATTTGTTTAACAGTTTTCCCAAACCTAATTTATATTTAAAAAATTAACCTCTTCTGAACTGAGGCCTCTCAGAATTTCCTTGGGGAAAATGATGAGTAAAGGGGAGCCATTTTATGGTTGTAAGTTGGGGCCCAACATACCCTTATTTGCATTTTATAAAGAAATGATCATTTCTACCGCAAATGATACACCAGGTACTCTTCAAAGCACTGAATTAACTTAATTTTATAACAAACCCACAAGGAGGGTATTATTATTCTTTTATGCACTGTTGAAATGAGAAAACCAAGGCTTAAAAGACTTCAGTAATTTCCTAAGGTTATGAAACTAGTTATAAGTGGAGGATCTTGAATATGAACTTGGCCAGTCTGGTCTTGGAGCTTATACTTAGATCAATCTGACTGCAAGATATATGGAACAGGTTCTCCCTCATAGCCCTCAGAAGGAACCAACCCTGCCAACACCTTGTTTTTGAACTTCTAGTCTCCAGACTGTAAAAAAAAAATTGTTGTTTAATCCACCCAGGTTGTGGTACTTTGCTTCAGCAGTTCTTACACTGGGTAGTAGATACATGGGTGTTTATTTTATATTATAGTTTACGACTTCTAAATGTGTTACATGTTACTTTTTATGTACCAAATGTTTACATAATAAAAATAAAAAGACAAAAGGAGTTATTACTTTTTTCATTACTATCAAACTGGGGCATGTTTCCGCTATTAATCTTTATGGCGCATTCAGGAAAAGCTTTTCTTGACATTTTTATTAAAACTATAAAAATCAACTTCCAACAGTCCCTTTGATTTTCATATGGTTCTTATTTCAACCTCAGTGTCACATCTTCTGAGCAAAGCATCCTATATCTCCTGAATAAGGATGATTGCCACACACACACCTGTCATGGTATGCTATCTTCTTGTGGACAGGCTGACATTTAACACAAGGAATCCTGGACATATGAAATCACATGACGATTTTGAGCATGCATGCACACTCCAAAGTGAAGTGCCTTCCTCCAGCCTAGAAGCCATGCAGAGCTGAGGCCGCTATGCTTTGTTCGCACAGCTGTACCCCTGCCTCCTAGAAACAGTGCCTGACACAAAGTAGGTGCTCAAGAAATTTGAAGGTATAAATGAATAGTTTAATGTGAGTGTCCACTTCTCAGAAGTAACAATACCAACTACTGCTTTTCAGAAGACTTTATCAGCCTTCCCCCATCTGCTAACTTCTGATCTGTTTATTTCCCTCATCTGCTGATTAACTAGCTCTTCTCCCTAACCTGCGCATGTGTGTGTGTGTGTGTGTGTGTGTGTGTGTGTGTGTGTATTTTTCTTTTAAGGATATTTAGTTGTTTAATTTCCCATATTACTACTAATGGTAACATATTCTTTCTATCTTGAGGAGAAGAGGTGTGAGTGCTTTAGAATCTTTTACTGATATTCAGATTAAATGTATCTTGATAAAGAAATGGATTCTAAAAATGGAACTCCAAGAATACATGCAAAATAAATATCTATTAAAAAATGGGATTTATCTAGTACTTTGAAAACCAAATCAATATTTTTGATATATTACATAATGAATGTTATGATTTGACATTGCACGAATAAATTTTTTTTCCTTTTTTGCCCAGTAGATAGAGTCTCTGATGTTAGTGAAGTGTCCCAGTGAGACATATCGAACTATAATACTGGAATGCTGATTGTAACACTGATGAATTCAAAAAACATTTGATAAGTGACCAGGCATAGTCCTAGGTGAGGATGGAGAGATGAACAAGATCTCTGCAGAAATTTGGTTCAGTGGGGGAGTCAAAAGTAAACAGATAATTGCAATGTAAAATGATTAAGTGCTATTAATCATTAAAAGAAAGAATAGTGCTCTATGCCATTCACATTTTTTTTTTACTGTGGTTTATTACATAGTCTTTTCTTTTTTGGATACTAGCCATCTAGATATAATATTTCTCTACTAACCAAAATATTTGATTACTCAAATTGTCTAATTCCCTGACCATACATGTGTAATGATTTATTTTACAAGTTACAATCATATCATTAAAAAAAAAACACACCTCAATATCTTTCACAGGGGAAAACTGTGCAATTGTTCTTTTCTACAGTTAATGGCTAATTTATGTTATCTTGCTTAAGCATTTTATGATCCTTTTCAACTTACAGGAATTTAGAGGCCCCTTCTGGTTTTAGAATGGAGAAAAGAGGGTTTATTTCCATGTGGCACTGGTTTTTGCCATAGGTGGTGGCAATACTGTACTAAAATAAAAAGAGCAAAGGTCAGTGATAGATGCCCCACAGTGTTTAGCTGGAAAATGAGGCCTAGTTAATAGGAATGGGTCAAAACAATATTAGCAAAAAGCGGTAGTAGAATCAAAATGGCTCAAATTGTAATTTCTAATGAAGTAGTGGATATTTCTTTACTTGATCATAAAATGATCCCCACAATATTTGCTAGGTTCACATCTCTTTGGGTAAACATATCACTAGGAATTCTTTTTAAATAATTAAAATGTTACTAATCCCTTATCTGCAGGTGCCCTTTAAGAATACCTCACATCCCTTCCTCTTCTCACATTACTTAGTAGCTTGAAATGCAGTCCAGCCTTCTAAGTGACAGTGAACCTAAGCAGTGACTGTTTCCGTTCACAACATGTGGCTTGAATCCCTGCTTTTAACTCCCTGAGGCTATCAGCCGCAAAGCCCTTCCTCAAATACACCATCACCGTCTCCATCTTTCTACCTGGTTTTTTACCCTGTTGGAGCTGGATTTGGGATGAGTTCAGTCTGCAAACAAACTACAAGCTGACAGTCCAACACGGTGTTACGACAGCTGTTTGTAAGCTTTCCTCACCTCTCCCGATTCCTATTTCTCAGCCGTAGAGATGGCGCCTTGAGCTTGAAAATGAGTTTGTAACAAAACTTTTCGCCAAGTGATCAAGCTACGAGAGAGCAGCTTTGATGCTGTTGGGGTGGTGGTGGTCAGGGGCATAGCATCCGAGCGCGATGCCCTCATCTCCATCTCTCTTAGTCCATCTCTGGGCTCACGGAAAAGGGGGCGGAGAGGAGAGAGAAGAGAAAGGGGCGGAGGTCACCCTTGTCCTCCATCCCTCCCAGCTGCGAGCGCCGCTAGGTGCTGAGGGATCCGAGGAAACGAGCACGACCGGCAGGTTCCGCGCAGGGGGAGCGTACGGCGGGGCCAGCAGCGAGACTAAGCCTGAGCCCGAGCCGGGAGCCGAGCCGGAGCTCAGTGCTGCGCCCGGGAACCCGTGGCGAGGGGCGGCGGGCGCGCGATGGCGCACGGAGCGGCGTGCTCTTCTGCTCCGCCCTGAGCCCTGCCGGAGACCGGGATACAAGGTAACCACCCCTCCAGCCACTGGATTCCCAAGCGGTGGCCTCCGGATGCTCAACGAGACTGAGGTCGAGCCACCCCACCCCACCCCCGGACGCCCAGGAGGGCACCTAAGCCTGCGTGTGGCAACAAGTTTGGACCAGATGCCCAAGGTGGGGAGACCCATAGAGAGAAGGGTACTCGGGCGGATCCGTCCCAATTCTCAGCTGCGGCTTGAGGAACAGGTAGACAAGATCTCAGAAGAGGGAAATGGGCAAGAAAGAGATCCCCTTTGCGCCTGTGGTTCCCTGCCCCCGACACTGAGTCCGGCACCCTGGCCAGCGTAGTCTTTGGTGCCCCTAGCCTAGCCCCTCTGGGTGGGAGGAAAACCGGCCTTTGGCGCCCCCCGAGGGTGGGAGGAAATCTGGCTTTTGGCGCCCCCCGGGGTGGGAGGAAAATCGGCCCGCTGGTATCTGAGCAATTGCAGAAAGTTTCAGCAAGGAAGGAGGTTTGGGAAGGATGTTGCAAACAGACACATGGGGGCGGAGGGGTAGTAATGTGAGAAAGGCGGGCGGTGAGTAAGATTTGAAGGAGGCGGCGTTCTTCGGGCAGCCTGGGCAGACCCACTCGGGCGGGTCCCCGGGAAGGCTGGTTCCAGCATTCCCAGCCTCCGGGAAAGCTGCTTGGGAAAGGCCAATTGGACTACCTCGGGGCGGGGTGGGTCTGGTCGTGGGTACTGAGGGTCTGTGACTCAGGCCTCAAGTCATTAAGCAAAGAGCAACAATAAATACTTCGCATTAAATGTTGCGACTCTTAAGCCGTAGCTTAACATCATCTGGGCAGAGGTGCTCCTAGCACAACTCGCCTCCCTTCTAGGATTTCTGCACAGGTGGCAGCTGCGCCAGAAAGCCTTCCTAGAGACTCACCGCTCTGCCTTCCTTGGGTCGCTGATGCGTGTGGTGAGCTGTTATTTGATCACAATCAAATAGTTTCAGAACTTAATTGAGGAAAGCCCCATGTAACACCAGTGACCTTGCTGCCTCCTCCCAAGGTTTGGAGAAGCTTGTTTTGTCTACCTGACAAACAGGTAGTTTATCTAAAGAATAGTCTGCAGTTTGGGGACAAAGCCCATTTGGGGAAAAAAGCAGAAACTTTAGAAGGTCATCTAGTTATTTACATAGACTCTTAGGCTTTTTAACACTTTATTGGGTTTAAATCTCATCTTGTTAGTGAATTTGCAAACCCATCAAGAGGTTAATCAAGGGAGCTCCGTTTCGGCAGCTTCTTTTCCTTGAAAATGAGACATGGGACCGACCACAGGCAGAGGTGTGCTGCCTTCAGGATGATGCAACCCCGCTTATGATAGGTCAGATGCATCTGATGCCTACCACAAGGTACTGGGGCCCTTCCGACTTAAATGTCGGAGGAGCAGTTCTCAGCGCTATAATTCCTCTGTCTTTATGCTACAGATGCCGGGACTACAAGCCTGCACTCTGCTCAGAGGGAGATGACTTGAGCAGCCCGCGTTTATCTCCACAACAATGTCCATGAACAATTCCAAACAGCCAGTGTCTCCTGCAGCTGGGCTCCTTTCAAATACAACTTGCCAGACCGGAAACCGGCTTTCTGTCTTTTTTTCAATAATCTTCATGACGGTGGGGATCTTATCAAACAGCCTTGCCATTGCTATACTCATGAAGGCCTATCAGAGATTTAGACAGAAGTCCAAGGCATCGTTTCTGCTCTTGGCGAGTGGCCTGGTAATCACAGACTTCTTTGGCCACCTCGTCAACGGAACGATAGCAGTATTTGTATATGCTTCTGACAAAGACTGGATCCGCTTTGACCAATCAAACATCCTGTGCAGTATTTTTGGTATCTCCATGGTATTTTCCGGTCTGTGCCCACTTTTTCTAGGCAGTGCGATGGCCATTGAGCGATGTATCGGAGTCACCAAACCAATATTTCATTCTACAAAAATTACATCCAAGCATGTGAAAGTGATGCTGAGTGGGGTGTGCTTGTTTGCTGTTTTCATAGCTTTGCTGCCTATCCTGGGGCATCGAGACTATCAAATTCAAGCATCAAGGACCTGGTGTTTCTACAAAACAGAACATATCCAAGACTGGGAAGATAGGTTTTATCTTCTCCTTTTTTCTTTTCTGGGGCTCTTAGCCCTTGGGGTTTCCTTCTTGTGCAATGCCATCACAGGAATTACACTTTTAAGAGTGAAATTTAAAAGTCAGCAGCACAGACAAGGCAGGTCTCATCATTTCGAAATGATCATCCAGCTCCTGGCTATCATGTGTGTCTCCTGCATTTGCTGGAGCCCGTTTCTGGTAAGAGCCTAAGCCGAACCTTTCGACAAGTGTTGCTTTCTTCCGTTTTTCCACGTGCAAAACAAGATTTGCTGTCTTTTGCAAAATTATTAGTCTTGATGGGTAACGCTGTTCAATCTTTTAAATGCTGGGGTTTGTGCCTACCTACAACTCACGTCAGCACTGGCGCTGGCCATGTGAACCGAGCTATTTGTGAAACACAGCGTCCGTTCCCCACAGGCCCTGAGTTGAAAGCAGTGTCGTTGTTAAGGAATTCTAACTGTGTACTTGCAGTGCAGTTTAAAGTGATTTTAACAGAAGTAACATAGTTTTAATGTACTGAATATGATTCGTTTCTAAAAATGTGAAAAAAAATGACCAACTATAAAACACAATATTGGAGTGGACTCCAGGAAGTCTTGGTAGAAAATCACGCAGACTTTTAATTTATAGAAAAAGCATATTAGCTACTGCGTTCTTCTAAACACACAATGACTGGCTCTCAGCTTGCCAAAGGTGGTGATGAGTTGAGGTAGTTGGATAGTTCAGGTGAACTATACACCTAGATCAGGTGAAGAAATCACTAGTTCACAAAGCCAGTAGTGCAGGGAGAGATAAGATTGGCAGGAGAGCTAGGGATTCCTCCCTTGTCATTCACTCTTTTTAAAAAAAAAATTAGCCAAAAGCTGTGTTTAACAGCTTGATGTTTTTTAGAAGTGAAGGCTAACGTTAAGGAATGGTCAACACATATAAGTCATTTATGTTATTTTGCAAGTAGAAGAAAAAAATATTTATGTTTGATAAGTGCAACCTTAATGCCCTTCAACATTTTCTTTTAGGATAGAAAGAGTGACAAGATGCCATGAAAGAAAAAAAAAAAAATCCACCTGTACATAGCTACAGATGGCAGCAAAGATTGTTTTCATTCATTTTTCTGTACCAGTGGGGAAATAGGCTGGTATCCAGAGACAGTGATACAGGTGATATACAGGTAGAGGTGAGGCAAAGGGTAAGACAAAGGTAGACATAACACAAACGGCATGGTCATACCTTGCATGGTAGTATGAAGGGGTTTGTTACTCATGCAGTTTTCCTAAGTCTCCAACAGGTCCATTGTCCAAGAACTGTTGCCAGTGGAGTTTAATAAACAATCCCTGATGCACAGAAAAGTGTGCGAGAGCTGCTGACACAGACAGATCCTGTGACACCTAATTTTATTTTACAGAAGGATTTCAATTTTTAAAATATTTTTTATTTCTATTCATATTATTTCCTCATAATTTGAAGTTAGCCTGTTGAATAGTATTTTTTTTATGTTGTTCCTGAATCTGTCCTAGGAACTCAGCCAAGGTGAGGCTAAACTGGGTCTGTCAGTGGTAAGTCAAAATTTTGAAGCCTGCTTGTTGTCAATTTCGGAGGCCTTCAGTGAACCCAAGCCGGGATCTGATCTGTGCTCGTGGTCATGGTATAGTTATTTGAATCTTAGCAGCTGAGAACAGTTCTGTCAACCCTTGGAATCACTCCAGTGTTCATTCCGGAAGAGCTTAATTTATGCCACTTGACCCAGGAAATTTCCTTAGAATAATGCTTCTTCTTTTTTTTTTCTTCCTAACTTAACTTTGAAATGCAGTAGGTTTTCAAAATAAAAAGTGAGTTTGAGTAGAACTGAAATTGATTTGGGGGTTGGAAAGGGAATACCAAGAAGGTGAGAAAAGAGGTAGTTGAAAATATTTAAAGACTTTTTTTTTTTTTAAAGTCAGGTCCTAGTTCTGGAGAAAACCTTAAGAAGTGAAATAGTGAACTCAGAGAGAGACAAATAATATGGACACCTGAGGTAATCATTGATATTTTAGTTTTTATTTGTTCTGAGTCACCTTTAAAATTCTGCTTAGTTCTGGCTCTGATTTTGATAAAGCGAATTGTAAGACTATGGAAGGTAGCAAATTTCATTTTTGCTATGGATAGTTTGGTTTTAAGTTTTCTCTAATGTCTTTTCCTGAATTCTTGGTTTCCTTCACTATTAAAATGGATATTACCATTTAACTCATATTTTGAATATATTTCCTAGTGGAAACAATTTTATTTTCATGAAACATTTTCTGAGGTCAACATTGTATTTAACTATGAATTATTGAGACATCTATGACACCAAGGTATCAATACTTCTAAAATGCTTTGTATTATGAAAATTATTTCTGTGTTAGATGCGGATTAGATATACCACAGATACTCCTTGGTGGATTGATATTTTATTTCAAGTATTCTTTGCATTCCTGGTTTCTCTTGTGCAGACTTGGGTCTTTCTGGCAAGTTCAGGCTAAAGGGCTTATACATTTAGTGGTCTGGACATAAGTGCCTTGGGCATTAGGTTAAGACCATTCAGACAGCTCTAAATCGAACCCTAATAAAAACTCAGGCTTGGGAATGCCAAAATAACACCCAACATGAATATCTCTCAGTTGAAACATTTCTCCTTTTTTTCCTTAAATGCCCAGGAGGAGTTGCATAGTTGTTAATGACTGAGCCATCATTCTCCACCCTGTATTTTAAAAGCTTCTTAAGTTTTACAAATACCTCAGAAATCAGATTCCCATAGATGTACTATAATGATAGCTTCTAGGCCAATACTCTAATTTACACCACTGCCTTTGGTCTTAATGGATAAGTAGGAATTGTTGGATTTGTGATTTGAATGAATTACACACTTTTTCACCTGTGTTCACTGTCACTTTCAAACTGGAAACTGGACTGAAGGTACAGGTACACACACCAAGAGGAGAAAATTTAGATGATAGAATCTGTGTTTAATAGGACTTATTGCATCAAAACTTATCAATAGTGGCATCATTTTAAAAATGATTTAAATTTGTAGCTGATGACAAAGGGGATACTTTATTAATTTTGATGACTGAGTTTAACCAATACAAAGGCAATATGGTCATGATGTTTGTTTGACTTCTCTCTCTCTCTGTGTGTGTTTTTAATAGGCTTTATTTTTCTTGATTAGTTTTAGGTTTACTGTAAAATAAGTGGAAAGCACAGAGTTCACATTTACCCCCTCATATCTCCCTCTAACCCCCATTCATCCTTATTAACATCTTGCATTGGTGACATACATTTGTTACAATTGATGAGTCAGTACTGAATACATTGTTATTGATTAAAGTCTCTAGTTTACATTAGGGTTTTCTGTTAGTATTTTACATTGTGTGGCTGTTGAAAAATATATATTGACATATTTTCACCGTTATGTGCCCTAAAAATCCCCTGTGGTGTTTTTCTTTTTAATTTAATGTGTCACTTTTCCTAAGGGAAAAATATATATGTGTGTGTGTGTGTTGTCAGGATTGAGATCAGTAGTACAATCATAATATTAGTTTAAAATATATATTGTTAATGAATTTAATTTTTATAATATCTGGTTTTTATAATTTTGAACATGGTTAACACATATCAATTATCTTAATTATAATCCCAACTGAAAAATACAGGAAAGCACAATAGGCACTTATTAGCTGATAATTCCATTTAGTAATAAGTTAATACAAAAATCTTTCAGAGTCAAATGGTAATGATAAAATTGTGTTGTGTGCATACGAGGTGAATCATTTTCCCTAATAAATAGCCCTTGAAGACATTTTTTCAATGTTTCTTAAGTGAGGGGAAAAAGACATTTACTAGTGCTATCAAGTAATATTTGCTTAATATTATTTGTTTCTGTTTTTATACAGGTAATGATTCTTTTAAAAGTTTTATTTCTAGGATATATAACTCTGAAAGGAATTTATTATTATTGCTATGCTTATTTCACCAGTTTGGTAGAGCAATAAATACTTGTTGACTGGCTGACTGTAACATAAGTAGTACAAATGTCAAGAGATTGCAAATGATTGACCAGAATGTGGATTCTGAGTTTTGTAGGTAGCAGTTAATACAACAAATACTGAAACCAAATGGTAGTTTTTCATCTGTTCCCTAAGTTAGCAACTATAGACTTCTGACACTATTAAACTTCTTTTACCTTCTCTTCTGGGATAGAGGATCATTTTGAATTGGGAAAAGAAGTATAAAGTATATGAAGAACCAAATGGTTTCTTATGTAGGTGAGTTTACCTAAGAAATATGTTCTCCTACAGCTGTAGAGTTTGATGATTTTTCTAAGAGTTTATGTTAGTATTTCTAGTCAATGTAGTTAAACATTTGGTCACTAAGATGTTTGTCAATATAAATCAAAGACTTGGGTGGTTCATTGAACTTTGACTGAATTACTAAAGGTACTGGAAGCATAATGACCAGGTCTGAGAGGGACAATGGCAAATGATGGAGCCAAGCAACGTCATAGCACATCTTGACTCAGAGTGAAGATTGCTTTCTGTGAAAGGCGGGCCTCATTTTCGTATTTCAGAGCTGTGTCATGGAAACCTGTGGTGTCTGTGCATTTGCCACTACACCAAAAGAGATGGTTAGTGGATGTACACATTTAAATTTAAAGGAAATGCGAAAATGTATACACATGCACATACATAACATGTACATGTGCAAATGATTTACCCAGTTAAGAAAATTAATTGACCAATTAATCCGCCATTAGACCTAAATGTCCCAAAAGAAAGGGCTGCTAAAGGATTTCATTCTAAAGTTAAAAACACAATGGATTTTTTTGTAGTTTTGTGTCAGACTTGGAAGGTATGTCTTTTTGATTTATTCTTGGACTGCTGCTGATTTTAGAGGCAGTACTGTCATACCTTGTTTCAGTGGGTTTCCTTTGGAAGTGGCATGTGCGCCCATGTTTGAAATTTGGAAGCAGCCATGATGTTGTCTGGATAAAGGACTGATGACGACATTTGGGTTCTAGTCTAGAAAACTCATAAACAACCCAGACCCTTAGAACTCAAAATTCATATCAAGAAGAAAAAGTATATTTTAGAACTGTATTAACATAGTTTACATGATGGGAATTTTGTGTTTGGGTGGGGCATGGAGCAAGTGGCATGAGGTCGATGACAGTCACTGCAGAGGACTGGCTCTAGGCTATTTGGGAGCACATTTCTGTCCCTGAGCTTTGGTGTCCTCTTCCTTACTCCGCTCTTAAATGTCATCTGCTCTACCTGGCTACCTTAAAGGGTACCCTCTCTCTCCTCTCTTCCCTTCCTCTGCTTTATATCTCTCATAGCACTTATTAGCAGTTTCTGATAACATAGGCTACCTTTCTTGGCTTCTGCCTGTAGGGTTGGAAGCTCCTTGAGGGGAGGGACCTTGTTTATTGCTATCCTCAGTTCCTGGACCAATGCTCGGCACATCGTTGGAGTCAGTGAGAATTTGTTAAACGAATTTCGTGTAAAGGAGGGCTCACTCAGTCCGTGACAGTACTCATCTCCACTTGGGAGCCACTCGCCGATGAGGTCAGGACTCAGTTGGTCAGCCTCAGGGACCCTTCTCCTACTTCCAGTTGGAATTTGGCCTGGAAAGGTCAGAGATGGGCAAATGTGTTCTGAGGTCCCCAGGAGTATTAGCTGGAAGTGGAGTTTTGGAGAATCCTGAACATTCAACTGTTTGAATTTGGTGCTAGAATCTAGGGATTTTGTCAGCACCCAGAGGAATTTCATGGATTAACTATGATCATATTATTCTATTATGATAATACTAGAGGCCCGGTGCATGGATTTGTGCACACTGGGAGGAAATTAATTAGAAGAACTATTTTAGAGACTGGGGAGGGACCGTGGGAGGTTGACCAGCCTGGGAGGGACCGCAGGAGGGCTCCAGGGTGTGTCTGGCCTGTCTCACCCAGTCCCAATTGGCCGGATCCCAGCAGCAAGCTAACCTACCAGTCGGAGCGTCTGCCCCCTGATTGTCAGTGCACGTCAAAGTGACCAGTCAAATGGTTGAATGGTTGGACACTTAGCATATTAGGCTTTTATATATAGAGATTACAAGTATTTGTTTACATGCGAATTCCCTCTGTTAGTCTTGGTCCTTGGTGGCTAGGTTCTGCATTACTGGTTTGTGTTTTAGTTTCTACAAACAGTAGGCCATAAACTAACGTTTGTTGAATGAATAAACTAGGAATCAAGTATCAAATGAGAAGTACTAGACTAGGTTACATGACTTATTCTAAGTTGTTTTTGTCCCATCATCTTTAGCACTGCTTCTCTCTGTACATGCACACATTTCTCCTCCCAAATGTATTTATTTTTTTATTGGTGTTATATCTTTGAGGGGATCCTGTCAGGAGACAAAAGGAGAAAATTTCTTTGAGTAAAGATCTACAAATATTGCTCGTTCATTGTCATAAATACAATCTCTATAGAAAGTGTTGAATGTTTTCTATAAAACAGGTTTGCTTACCTCACGTCTCTACCAGCTGGCTCAGTGAACCTATGGCTCATTTTGTATTGCTAATGGTAGGTTTTATAGTCACAGAGGATTAATTCTCAGAAAACTCCAACAGACCTATTTAGTGGACACTGTGGTGCCCCACCTAGATACCCTTTTGGGTGAGTCTTGCTCTTGGAGAAATTACCCTCCGCCAAGGGGTGCTGCCTTCCCCATGGTTGTGCTCCCTTCTCTTTGGTCACTCTGTGTGCAGTGACAGGTGGACATGGGGATAGAGAGAACGTACCCCCTCACCTCGTTTGGGACATTTCAGAAGGGTTCTCCATGCTTCAGAGCTTGCTAGGGCCTTTCTTGCACCTCCATTGCAATTTTGCTTCTGTCTCTGCCAAATCCTGCCCCCCTCACTGCCTCACACTCCCCAGAAAACTTCCTACATGAGATCTCTGTTTCAGAGTCTATTTCCTGCAGAGTCTTGCTCAGGACAATCTCCCAGAAGTCCATTGTTCCTACAGTATCTAAATATGAAGTATAGACTTTATTGCACATAGGTTTACAGTGTGACTTGATAAATATATTGAGGTATGGATGGTCCTTTGGAATTAAACTCATTTGAGTATATTATCCCCCTTCATGGAGGTGTATGGTGTAAGAGTGGCTCAGCAAAGGCCAATCTATTAAAAAAAGACAGTCCTAGGTTGAGTATTTACTCCAAAATCTGTTGCTCCTGATATGCATGGTGGTCTAGAATATTTTGGTATTTAAATTCATTTATTCTTGGCAAAGCATGACTTCCTGTTTTTATGGTGAAAGACTTATAAAAATGCCCAAAGAGATTGTAGACATTGAGATAGCACTTACAAACCATTACTTGAATGATTCAAGTGTAAATATATCAGAAACATGTGGATTAAATTTATACCCTCCTGGGTATAAAAAATCTTGTTGCTAAATATGTTTCAGGGTTTTTATTAGGCTCCCAAACATTTGAAGAACAATTCAAGACATTGATATGCCTAAAATCTCTTTGCATTACCAGTTTTAACTTTATTTGCTTAGTCTTATCCTTACAGGAGGTATATAAAATGTATTCCATGTATGTCTGCTTTGCAAGGCATTTATAATCACACTCAGTTTAACCTGGTATATCAGTGCCATTTATCTATATTTAGAGGGGACTTTTATCTAATAGGAGAAATGTGTCTTTTCTGTGTGCAAATATTACCTTTCAAAACTCATGTAAATTTGTCATTCGGTTTGTCCTCTGTCCTGGGAATAAGGATGCTGCCACAGAGGAGTGGATACAATTGTGGCTTTATGCGAAGAGGGAGGTGGCTCTTCTCACTTCTGCTATTGAATCCCCAAATACAATTCAGACTGTGGAATGCCAAATACAATTCAGACTGTAGTGTGGCTGTGGTGTGATGGTGAAGGAGGCAGAGACAGTCAGGTTATGTAAGAGGATTTATTTTAGCTTTTTGTGCATGGTCCCCAATTAAGCCTTCCCTTTAGAATACTACACGTACCCAAGTGCAGGCAAAGGTTAGGGTCCCAGCCCCACCACCTCTTGGCTGTGATCTGGACTCACTCTAAGCCAATTTTGTATATCTGTGAACTTATTATAAGGATAGTACTTTAAAGTACTAACCAAAAAAAAAAAATAATTTGACCTTCCTACAATCTCATAACACAGCCATTGGCACATAGTAAATGCTCAACAAAATCCAAAAATCTTCAAAAAGCCTATTGCTATTGTTGCCACCCAACATCTCAGTTAGAAATAGTTATCTGTGTTAATTAGATGTTTTCTATTTTCTCTTCTATTTGGAAGGTTTGGTTGCAGTGGAAAGGAACAGAGGGAGCCCATAGCTTCAGAAATTTTTCTTGGACATTTCCACTTGAAGTTACTTCACTATCTCACCAGAAGTGAAGATGTCATCCACTCATCTTTCACATGTTATTCAAACTTAAATAAACTAATAATTTATGATTATAATAACTCATAAGGTATTAATTTAGACATTATTAAAATCCAGTTAAAATGAGCAAAAAAATATTGAGACCATTATATATAAGGCACTACTCTTGGAGTCATATTTGCAGGGATTTAAATATAAAGTTCTTTCCTCAAAGAACTTATAATTTAGTTGGAGTGAAAAAATACCCATTCTAAGAGTTAAGATATTAGCTCATGGAGTGGCAGTATAATGTAGTAGTGAAGAGCCTGGGTTCGTTCAGCCAGTGTGGCTCAGTTGATTGACCATCATCCCATGCCCCAGGAGGTCCAATTCCCAGTCAGGGCACATGTCTGGGTTGTAGGCTCGATCCCCAGTAGGGAGCATGCAGGGGGCACCAATCAATGTTTCTCTCTCATCAATGTTTCTGTCTCTCCCTCTCCCTTCTTCTCTCTGAAATCAGTAAAAACATATATATATATATATATATATATATATTTTTTTTTTTTTTAAAAAGAGTTTGGGTTCAAGTCCTATTTCTTCCACTTCCTGGCTACATGACTGTAAACCACTCTGCCTCAATCTCCTCCTTTGTAAAATAGGGATAGTAATAGTACCTGCCTCACTGGGTTGTTGTGAGGACTAAATGAGTTAATATATGTAATTTGAATAGTGCCTGACCTAGAAAGTACCATATGCTTCAGTTATTCTACTATTACTAGAGGCCTGGTGCACGGATTCATCCTCAGCCTGCAGGGATGGGGCTGAAACTGGCTCTCCAACATCCCCCAAGGGGTCCCGGATTGTGAGAGGGCGGTTCTCAGGTGACACACCCTGGAATCGGCTCCTTCCTCTCCGGTTCTGGGTGGGTCACCTGAGAACTGCAGCTGCCAAGTCACCGCAGCTTGGCAGCTCCTGCATTGAGCATCTGCCCCCTTGGTGGTCATTGTGCATCATAGCTACCAGTTGGATGGTCGAACAGTCGGACGGTCGCTTAGGCTTTTATATATATAGATCATTATTGTTGCTGTGACTATTAAACATTGATGCTGCCAAACAATAATTTTGTCAACAAGATAATCAAAAGCATTTTAAAATTAGTTATTAAATGAATAATGGGTGCTGTAGTAGGGAGCTTTCACTTCCAATTTGGTGCTCTACAAGTAATTATATGTTTATTTATTTGACAAATGTTTATTGAGGACCTACCATGTGTCAGGCAGTGTTCTAGATACTAAATACTGTGGGGTGATACAATCTCTGTGTTTTAACTGTTTACAATACCTAGGGCTTTAAACAGCAGTACTTCTAGAAAATAAAAAGAGAGGACATGTGTAGGAAATTGAAATATGAAGATGTTCAATTATATTTTCTGCTAGAATAGCAGGTATTCTGTTGTGAATGTATACAGATGAGATTATTTTTGATTACTTATAAAAGGGAAAACACTCTATAGTACATCATTTAGAAGGAAAAATTACTGGAAATAAATGTGATCCTAAGTTAAATAATGTAAATTGTAAAAACCAAAAAAGAAAAGAGCTGTTGTATATGTTTCCTAGAGCTATAAAAATCAACGAATAAGAAACTCTTTAGTATTCGAGACAGGCTTGAACAAGATTAGAATACAGTAGGTTGTAATAAGTTAATATTAAAGACTAGGAGAATTTTCTAATGAAATGAAACATGAGCTTCATTAAATCAGATCATGAAAAATTAATAATTCAAGTCAGTATTTTATACAGCCTTTTGATAACAAAAGTGACTCCGAATTAGAAGAGAAATAAATGGTGAAATAGAACATTACAAAAATCTCCAACTCTTTCTAAGAATTTAGGTTAAGAAAGTGTTAGAGAGGGCTGAATATAAGAAAGAAAATTGCTGTGAACATTAATAATACTGTATCAATGAATAAAATTTAAAAATTCATGTATGCTTTAATTTGCTTGTTAATTTGATTTATTCTTTCAGCAGGCCTTTGCTGACAAAAAGCTGGTGTCTCTCCAGGTGAGACTAAATCAGAGAGACAGAAACCTGATCTGGGAGAATAATCCCAAGGCAAATTCTAACAATAATACTTTCTAGCTCCTTTATTTTACCCACGATCTTTGAACTCTTTTTTCCAACCACCAGCTCTTACACACATCCTTCTTTTTCTTTCTTAACACTTTTAATATAGAATAAAAATAACTATTGTATTTTTCTGGCCTTGCCTGGGAGCAAGGCAGAGGGTTAATTGCTTTAGTAACAGTGGAGGAATCTTTGGGCCCAAAGGTGCATCAATAAATCTTAAGTAATAGTGTTACTATAGCAGCAGCAGCAACAGTAGTTATTATTGTTATTACCTTGATTAGATATTCCCTTATTTTGCTGCTTGCATTTATGTTCATGGCAGCAGAAGACCAGAAAGCAAGGAAAATAAAAAGCACACGAATGATAGAGAGACAATGCAGGAGAGGGGAGAAATGCAGGGAGCAGGCTATGCAGGAGCAAGCGGCCAGCATGCAGGTGGAAGGGGGGAGAGAGGCACTTCCATGTTTTAGGAAACCCATTGGAAAGATTAGTGCTCTCTTTTTTTCCATAGACCTATCCTCTGTATTGAGGAATATTAAATTTTATGTATTATATTTCCTCAAACTACTTTTAACAACGCAATGTTTTCTTTATAACATCTTATAGTAAAAATAAAATATGGTAAACTATAAATTAGAATTTAAAAAATCTTTCAAAGCACACTAGCAACAGGTAACCACTATTAGCATTCTGGGTGCATCCTTTTCCTCATCCAAGAAGGAAAAATTATTAGTTTAATTTTTTTGATTAATAGAGTAATTAAACTTTCTATTCTTATATTACTGGGTATTATCTTCTTTCTTCTGTGAATGTGTGGGAATTTGTAAATGATTTTCAAGTACTGTCTGGATAACAAAAAACAGATAATATCCTATATAATAAAATCCTAATATGCAAATCGACCAAACAGTGGAACGACTGGTTGCTATGATGTGCACTGACCACCAGGGGGCAGATGCTCAATGCAGGAGCTGCCCCTTGGTGGTCAGTATGCTCTCACGGGGGGAGCGCCGCTTAGCCAGAGGCCGGGCTCATGGCTGGAGAGCGCAATGGAGGTGGCAGGAGCCTCTCCCGCCTCCGCTGCAGGCAGGCAGTAAGGAGTGAGGAGTCCCGGACTGCGAGAGCCCAGCTTCTGGGTGAGCGGCGCTCCCCCTGTGGGAGTGCACTGACCACCAAGGGGCAGCTCCTGCGTTAAGCATCTGCCCCCGGTGGTCAGTGCGCATGATGGTGACTGGTTGTTCCACTGTTCAGGCCTAAGCCAGCAGGCGGACATCCCCTGAAGTGTCCCAGACAGTAAGAGAGCACAGACTGGGCTGAGGGACCCCCTCCGAGTGCAAGAATTTTGTGCATCGGGCCTCTAGTTCAAATATAAAAGCAATTGTTTCCCCAGGCTCATGGCTAGCCTTTTCATTTAGTATTTTAATTTATAAAAGTAGTGAGTTAATCAATAATTTCTTTTGTGTACTGCTTTCTGTTTCACGTTAAGAGATACTTTTCTCAGGCTAAGGTGATATCAGTATTCATCTTTTTTATCTTAGAGCACTTTTGCCCTTTTATTTTTTGTGTTCATGGTTTCAATACATTTATAGTTTATTTTGGTTTAGTTTGCAAGTTAATAATATGAATTTTCTTTTGAATGGTTAACTAGTTGTCTCAAAATTACTTATTGAATGATCTTTCTGCAACTGTTTTAAATGTCTACCTTTATTATACCTGAAATTCTTAAATGTGTTTGGATCTTTCTGGACCCTGTATTACATCTTATTGATCTATCTTTAACTTTATGTACAACTGACATCTTCTTCAAATTTTATTGAGACCTGTATTACATCTTATTGATCTATCTTTAACTTTATGTACAACTGCTATCTTCTTCAGATTTTATTGAGACTTGTGTTCAGTGTATCAATTACAATGTAGAGTGTTCCCGTTTGTTATCATTATCTACCTGCCCTGTTATCAAAGTCATGTTTTGAATAATAATTCAGCAGTTGCTCCATAACAGTATATATGAAATCACTGTCTTGACACCTTTATTTTTATTATGACAAAATTCACATAAAAATTTTACTATTGTAACCACTTTAAAGGGTACGATTCAGTTTTAATTAGCACATTCACAGTGTTGTGCAACCATCACCACTATCTTGTCCAGAATATTTTTATCTCACCAGAAGGAAATCTCATACACGTACAGAGCATTGTATAGTTTAATAATTTAACAATTTCTTATACTAACTTATAAATCTTACTGTTTTCAAATTAGTTAACTTCTTATCATATTTTGTAAATATTTTTATGGGCTTATGAAAATAATCCACATTCTCTCTTTTTTTTAAGTTACAAAGTTCAATCCATAGCTTTTTAAATCAAGAATATTTCATAGGGTTCCATTTCCTTATTTTTAACTATCGTGTCAAATAATGAGAACTTAGAATTTCATTACATTTGTGTTTTCTCAGTTTATATATTTATTTCTAATAGGTTTCAATGGTTTTGGATTTCAATGTAATGTCACCAGAGGTCAAAAATTCATGTCTGTTCTCTTTGCTGTGAATTTACTTCTTTTATAAATATCAGGTAACCTGACCTCTCCGCTTTATAACATTTTGCCTTGAATTCTTCTTTATCTTATACTGAAGGTAAGTATTATTATTGCAATAATAGCATAGACTTTTTGAGTATGTTGCATTTTCTTGTGCATTTACTATTATTGGTATCGTCTAAGAAACTTCTAATGCCATTTTTGTTGTTGTTAATCCTTGCCCGAGGATATTTTTCCACTGATTTTCAGGGAGAGTGGGAGAGGAAAAGACAGAGAGAAACATTGATGTGAGAGAAACACATCGATTGGTTGTCTCCTGCACGAGCCTTGACCAGGGCCCAGGCTGGGGAGGAGTCTGCAACCAAGGTATGTGCCCTTGACAGGAATTGAAGCCTGACCCTTTGGTCTGCAGGCCGACACTCTATCCACTGAACTAAACCGTCTATGGCTCTAATGCCATTTTTATTAATGCAATACAGAGTCATGATAATATTCAAACTGAATAAGTAGAGCATTTCTTTGCCACTGTCATGCCCCCAATACCTCTGGGCTTAGTCTCAGATATCTGATAGTAAAAACAAAAAAATACTGTCAGGAGTAAATTTCCTCTATTCTATTGCCTGTATTCTAGTAACTGCGTTAGTTCACTAACTTGGGAAATATGAAGTTAAACCAGTAGGGAGTCAAAGAATTGAAGGCCATGGCTATATTTTCAGTTTAGAAAGCAGGTCAGTTCTGCCTCAACCCAGGAAAATTCCACTGCAGACACCAGCAGACCTCCCCACCTGTAATTGGACTGTCCCTTTCCCAGTTCTGCTCAGGCAAGGTTTTAGTTTGGAATTGCCCAAGACTAGGAAGGAACTTCTGAGAACATTTCTCCCACCTAGCATTTCCTTTGGATCTGCTTCAATTAGAATGCGCTTTGGGGGAAAACTTGGACTAGAACTGCATATAGGAAGAAAGAACTGCCTGAATGCCTTCTGACTCTTCACTTCCAAACTGCAGCACAGAAGTAGCAACAGGTATCTCTATCCGTATTCCTGTGCTCATTGCAGTGGACAGAGGACCAGTTTCTGATACAGTTTAACCTTTACATGCTTCTTTAATGACATTTTGTGACTGACGATGTCAATATTTCTCGCATGTACTATTTCTGAACCAAAAAACTACCCGATATACCAAAGAATTTTTAAAAAATTCTATAGTCTTTATAAACTTTGATAGTATCAGGTGGTTTTAAAGCTGTTATAGAGTGTGTGGTGATACTTGTCTCTACTGAAAGTCTAAACACAGTTAAGGCAGACTATACCTTATTTCAAGGGAATATAAAGAATTGCTGTTTTCAGTCAATAAAATATAGCAAGCAGTTCTAAATGCATGGCATTTAGAGGAGATCTTTGCCTTTTCCCTTCATCTCTCTAAGCTCATAGCAGGCTGATCTATGATACAGATGCTGAAGCCAGCTTGCGAAAAGCTTTCCTGGATGGTGGGAAAGACAGCAGTTTGTCTAGGATTTATTTCCATTGTGTGCTGTTTACCTTCTCCCAATTGCCCACTTTAGATTTGTGTGTCTAAGGCAAATAGTAGTAATATAAAAGCCAGTCTGCTTACGTAGACAGTTTTAGATTGATGTGGATTTCTACATTGTCTATTTATCAAACCATTTTATATTTGGTCATAAGGATGAATGGATAACCTATTTTTCCTCTATTGCTGCCCTTGTCTCTAATACCCCCTTAAGTATGAATTGACAGTAATACGTGACCGCAGCACTGATGCCATCTTTCTCTTGGACTTCTTGGTTTGTATTACATGATTGCCTAACTCACGTTGAAATCCATTCAACTCACTCAGAGATTATTTATCTAGTAAGCAGTATAAAGAGACAAGGAAGCTATGAATTCAGAATCATGCTTCAGAGTGATTTCTGAATGATGCACTGTGTAATCAGGTACCAAACAAAGCACAGAAACCGATGCGTCCTGAGATATTTGTCTGTTACCATCCCCCTCCACCCCCTGTCTCCACACGAACCCCACAGTAAGGCCAAGACACTAAAAAACTATTTCAGCTTTAAGGATAAAGGTCAATATACTGTATATATGTTTTTAATCCTCACCCGAGGATATGTTTTTATTGATTTTTAGAGAAAGAGAGGAAGGGAACGGGAGAGAAACATCAATGTGAGAAACATTGATCGGTTGCCTCCTGTACATGCCTAACTGGGGATCGAATCACAACCCTCCAACCAACTGAGCCATACTGGCCAGGGATGGTCAGTATTTTGGAAGACCACCTGGATTGGTGGGAAACAGTCAGGATCCTTCCCTGTGGTGGGTACAGGGAGAAACTCAGTCGTAGGCCTCCCTACTCAGTGACAGACCTTCCCAGCAGAAGTGGGGAGGGAAGGATGAATGTGCTATCATGACTAAGAACAGGTAAAAGTAGTTCCTTAATAATGCTTTTATAATTAAAATTAGTAAAACAGAACACTCATATATGAATGCTTGTTAAGATACCAGGTATTTTTTTATTTTAAAATTGCTAGAAGAAAGCCCATTGTTTCATAAGTATAATGCCAATATTGCATGGTTTAGCATGCAGTGTAGTCAAATGTATATGTGACTGGTGGCTAAAAATCATGTCTCTATGAAGAATATGTTATTTCAGCACATTACACTGATCAAAATCTGACTTTATTAGTTCAGAAAATCTTGATTTGTTTTTATTTAATTTATAATGATTTTCCTTAAGAAACCTGCTTTGCTTATTTTAGTGCACATTTTTAATCTCTCTTTCTATGGATAAAATACATCTAATTCTATATAATCATGACAGAGTAAAAGTCACATTCTCCTACTCTATTTCCTGCAGTGCCTGGAAGGTTCTAGGAATATGCAGCTTATTTGTTAGAATTCTTTAATCATAAATGAAATTAGTAATTTAAACAACATTCTTACAGCTCTGGTATATAATTGCATATGATATCACATAAGGATTTTATTTGTAAAATATTATTTTTAAAAGAAAAGATTAAAGTTTTTGAAATATTACTATAACACTATAATTGTGATGATCATTTTAAATGTAAACTTCTTGCTTAAAATGTGATTTTAGAGTGTAAGAATCAATCAATTAGTTAAAATTCCCCATCGTCTCCCCCTTCCACTCTCTCTAAAAATCAATGGAAAAAATATCCTCAAGTGAGAATTAACAACAAAAAAATTTGCTTTGCTTCTTCCTCTCAGAGCATTGACAATGCACTTAGTCACCTACCTTTCTCTGTCCCCTACCTAAATGGGTCCCAATTAATCTGGGCAAATTAAAAAAAATGAAATTAAAAATAACGTGGCAGCTTTGTTAGTTGGTTTTGAGTATTAAAAATAACCTAGATTTTATGCAGATTTTTTTTACCCTCTGAGACATGTTTTTTTTCTCTCCTCTTTTGTCATCGAAAGGTTAAAGCCCCATCTAGGGGAGAAAAGTCCTTGCTGAATGTTGTGTGGGACCAGTGAAGCTTTGATTAAAACCAGAGAGTGCCACGAGGAGCCAGTTTCAGAATTTTGATTACAACAAAAGAAAGTTTTATCTTGAAAATGTGTTCATGTCTCACTGAACAGCTTGTTTATTTTAAACGTCTTGCAAAATCTGACAGTTTTGCCATCAAGACACTACTGTTTGCAGTGAGACCCAGGCATGTTGGCAGCTGGAGGATGCCATCGCCCTTGACTTTTAAAGAGAGCTGAAGATGTGACCTTAGTGAGAAGTCACTACAAAAAAAGTAATTAAATCCATGAATATAATATGTTTAGAAATGCTCATTCATTTATTCATTAAATATCTTTCTCAGTGCCCTCTATGTATCAGATAGTATTCCAGGTGCTAAAGCTATGGTGCTGGATGAGACAGGCAGCATACCCTCTTCCAAAGAGGTTACATTCTTCCAGGGGTGGGGTGGGGAGAGGGAACTCCAGGGGTTGGAGCTCTTTGGAGAGAGAGATAAGTAAACAAATAACAGGATGTTTTCAAATAGTGGAAAGTTCTATTACTGAGGGTGGAGATAGGGCTCTTTTAGGTTGGATGGTCAAGGAAGACCTCATGAGGACAGCCCTGGATGACAAAAGGAGCCAGCTGTGGGAAGATATGTGGGCAGAGGGGCAGGCAGAGGGGAAAACTAGCACAAAAACCAGTGCTGGGGCCCTGGCCAGGTAGCTCATGGGTTAGAGCATCTTCCCGATATGCCAATGTTTTGGGTTTGATCTCCAGTCAGGGCACATACAAGAATCAAAAGTGAATGCATAAATAAATGAACAACAAATTGATCTCTCTCTCTCTCTCTCTCTCTCTCTCTCTCTCTCAAATAAATTTTTTTAAAATCTTGTAGTGAGGGACAAAAGAAAGGCTATTAAGTAGAACAAAGGGATCTTAGGTGAAGGTGGTAGGACTTGAGGATAGAGAGGAAGGGAGGGAGGGTCAGATTGTCTAGAATTTTGTAGGCCTTGGTGAGTTTGGGTTAAAATTAGGTTGGGAACCATTCGAGGGTTTCTTAACAAGGAAATATATGATCTGATGCATTAAGAAGAGCTCATTGGCTGCTGGACAGAAAATGGGTTACAATGGAGAAGAAATATAGTGGAAGGTTGTTTGTTTGAAATTTCATTTGACACAAGAGCAATGAATTACTTTGCTAGAACTTATATTGGGAAGCAAGTCAAATAATAAATCATTGTTAAGTTAGGATTAGCTTGTGGGTAACAAGGAAAATACTTTCAAAATGATTCTCCTTTAGTCGTGAAATAAAATTCTATTTTGTGGCAAAAATTTTAAAGAGAACATGTTTAGTTATACTTTATTCTACTTGCTTGATAATCTCAATATATCTTTCTGCTGGTTTAGCAAAGGGCATTTTGATTATCTTTCATTTAGTTAAGAATATGAAATTTTCTATTTGCATTTTGCTTTTGAGATGAAGTTATTTGGCTCTCTTTTAATCACCCACACGTGTGAACACATACAAATTAGATAATTCCATGTTTTAGTTATAAAATGATTTTGTTTCTTGACCCTAGAGAAATGTCCTAATAATTATTTACTACAAAAGAGAAATTTTCAGCCATTGCTGCATTTGTGATTATAGTATGAGGATGTACATGCACATACTCTTATAGGAGAGTTTATCTTACATGTCAGATGGGCTATGGGCGCGAAGTTTCCATTTTCCTTGGTTGGAGTTTATTTAGGCTTTGACTCTGGAATTAAAAAAAAATACCATTGGCTTTAATGTTATAGTTCTCACTGTTTAAACTGTGTAAAACATGAACGTAGCATATCAATTTATTTTGCAGAACTTTTCTCTAGGACCTTGAAATATTCTAAGATTTCCCCACAGAAGTGAATCTTCCTGGGCATAGAAAGAGAAATGGCCCCACCTAATGAGCCTCAGCACATTCTGACTCAAGAAGAGGCTGTGCCTCTGAGTCAAGGTGCTTAACTATTCTCCAGTTTCTGTTATTGGAAAGAAAGGACCAGTGGTCATTTCATTGTTAGGACCTTCATCGGTCTGACTTGGACAAGTAATTGAATTTCCCACTTCAGTTCTGCATTCACTTACCAAATATTTAACAGGCACTGGCTATATGCAAAGATATATCAATTTATGTTGCCTGTATCAATGGGCATCTTCATATCTTCATCAGTGTTGACTCTACATCATATGAAGATATTGAATCGCCTGAGCTTATACTTGAATTTCTACTTCTAATTAGGTGAGCTTCTAGAGCCTATTGTAGGTGCTGAGTTTGGACATACTGGCCACATATCCTTTGAAAAATTATTAAGGATCTTTGTGAGCTTCAATTTTAACTTTTTAAAGTTATGGATAATAATGACTGTATCACTGATTTAATCACAAACTTGAGTTTTCACATGATGCCTACTTGGTAAGCGTCCAGTGAGAGGTGCTGTGTGATGGTTGTTATACTGTTCTAACCATTATTCCATTTGGTACTGAGTTTCACTAAACGCAGTGGTAATTTGAAAAACATTTATTCAGTGACTACCATGGACATTTGCACATGTGTTACATGGGGATATAAACATGACTTAAATGGAATACTAACTTCAAAGGAATTTGTAGTTTATTTGGAGAGACATGAGCAGAACTACTCTATTACAAAAGAACCCTGTGGGCAAGTGCCCACGGCCTTCGAAGGAGCAGCTTTGCTGAGAAACTTCTGTGTTTAGTCTATGCCAAACGACTAAGGGTAGAGAGTTCTTGACCAAAGTTTCCTTGAGTTCAGGTTCATTGTTGTCTCTGGTGGTCTTCGGGCTTAGTGAAGTACCAAGTTCTCTTCTAGAAATGCAATTCTTGTCTTTTGATTTACACATTGATTTATAAACTTTCTTTTCTTTTCTTCACTGGGTGAAATTACCTCATCTTTTCTTCACACCGATTTCTTTTCCATAAACTTGTAGCAAATGTCATTTTAGGTGAGTACCACCTTTTTTCTTTTCATGACGTGCTTCTTGATATAAATGTTTTCAATAAGATCAATTCTTTTCTAAGAAGCCAACCATAAACCATTTTAACTTTTGGGATTTGGGACCTCTGCAATTTGAGATTAGGGTAGTTTTGATTCTTGTATCTTTTTCTATTTAACCCCTCTGGGAAAATTTGAAGGCTAGTTCAACCCACCTTCTTTAGCAAATCTTTTACCTGAATGCAAAGCCTAATTTCTTGTGAATTACATATGTTTATCTCCTCTTGTTTATTCTGGGAAAAGTCATGTTTTTTTAAGGCCATTTTTGTGGTATTATTTGCAAAACCTCTTGAGAATACAATGTCTTCTATATAACCACAGAAGAAGGGCTTGGTTTTCTGGTATTGCAAATAATACCACAAAACTTGATAGCTTGATGGAAAAAATTACAGAGAATTTATATAATGGAAAGAAGGGAGTTGGAATTGGAGCCCCAGTTTTACAGTAGTATAAGGATGAAATTTTGCTGACAATTCTCTAAGGCAAGGAGAACCATAAAGATGCCTTTGGTGGTCATTTTCAGACCTACTTGTTAGATTATTTAGACCTTTCTTAGTCATATGAGTGAATCATTAGTGTGGTTTGGTGATGATTTGTCTTCAGTTTAGGATCAATCATAATTACAGTATACAGAAGGTGTCTCAGTAGCCTAGTTATAAATGTGTTTATAAAGTGAAAGCAAGTTGACCTCGTAAGCTACTCTTTATGTTAAATGTACTTACCAATCTGGTGGATTTTGTAAAAGTGCTTATTAAGTATATTGATGTGCTTTAATTACTATCTTTTGATGACTCCCGGGGTCTGAGAATCAAGCTCCATGAAAAATTGTTAACCTTATCATTTCATAATTTGAAAACAGGTAATGGCAAGGTGTGCAGCATTCACATTTTTGGAGCAACTGAGCTCATGCAGGGAGATGCAGTCTGAGCTACACTTTTTAACTCTGTCCCCTCAGTCTGGATAAAATGGATAGCCTGCTGGTCAGCTGCAGGCCACGTGATAGTTCATTCCCCTTGCTTATTTTCCTGTTCTCCAGCTCCATAGACACATTCTTCTCCCACTATGCCAGCTCTTGATTTTGCTCCCTGCAATCTTTTAAATAAGCCACCTTGCCTTGTTGATCTAAATGTATTTGTTCTATTCCCTTTGTCCTGACTACAGGAAAAATCTTGAGAGAAATTCTTTAGAGAAAGTGGAAGGCTAAAGTTTGTCCTTCCAGCCAGTTCTCTGGGAGAGACATATAATATTCACTTAACTTACTCAAATAATCAATTAATTAATAAGGTGCAAGGCTTTTTTCACCGGGCACATGCCTGTGTGGCTGAACCACCTATTAACTGCCTGTGCTGTTCTGATTGGTGCCAATGTTCTAAATATGTCGAATGTCACAATTGATATGGTATATTTTCATTAGCAAAATAATATATGTTCATAATATAAAGTTTGAAAAATAGAGAACAGAAGTTAAAATTGTAAGCATCTTCAAAGGTGTTGTTTATTTCTTAAGTAAATTCTAAGTACTTTATAATTTCTATGCTCTTTTATTAGTATTTTTATTATAGTTTATAGTTAATAATGTTAGTGTAGAGAAGCGTTTTTGGTTTTCTAAGTTGGTCATGTACTAGTATTCAGCATCTGCTGAACTTTCTTATTGGTTTTATTTATATATTTATTCTAATCACTTCCAGATAACAAAAGTTTATCTCTTTTCTTTAAATTTTTATATGCCTCATTTTTTCCTTATAGCATTAACCAGGAATTTTGATACTATGTCAAGCAGTGGTAGCAATAATGGGCACCCTTCTCTTTCAGATCTTAAAATGCATCTATGTTTTTTCCATTGAGTGTAATAATTGTTGTAGATTTTTGTATATAAATGTTATGGTTTCCTAATTTAAGTCCCTCATAACTACTGTATTAGTTTTCGATTACTATGTAACAAATCCCCACAGACTTAGCAGTGTGAGGCAGTGCCCACTTTATTATCTCCCAGTTCTGTGGATCAGAAGTCTGGTGGTTCCAACTGTGTTCTCTGCTCAGGGAAGCAAATCAAGGTAATACATGTATCTGAAATGGTGAAAATTACGTGGGGAGGGTAAATTTGATCAGAGTTAGGCCAGTAGGCTGTTATCAAGTGAATGGTAGCATATGTATTGAATAACTAGAGGCCCGGTGCATGAAATTTGTGCACGGGGAGTGGGAGGAGAGGGTGTCCCTCAACCCGGCCTGCACTCTCTCCAATCTGGGACCCCTTGGGGGATGTCTGACTGCCGGTTTAATCCTCATCCCGGGGATTGGACCTAAACCGGCAGTCGGACATCCCTCTCACAATCCGGGACCACTGGCTCCTAACTGCTCACCTGCCTGCCTGCCAGATTGCCCTAACCGCTTCTGCCTGCCAGCCTGATCGCCCCCTAACCGCTCCTCTGCTGGCTTGATCACCCCCAACTGCCCTCCCCTGCCAGCCTGATTGCCCACAACTGCCCTCCCATGCCGGCCCGGTCGCCCCCAACTGCCCTCCCCTGCAGGCCTGGTTCCCCCCAAATGCCCTCCCTTGCAGGCCTAGTCACCCCAACTTCCCTCCCCTGCTGGCCTGGTTGCCCCTAACTGCCCTCCCCTCCTGGCCTGGTCGCCCCTAACTGCCCTCCTCTGCTGGCCTGGTCACCCCTAACTGGCCTCCTCTGCTGGCCTGATAACCCACAACTGCCCTCCCCTGCCAGCCATCTTGTGGTGGCCAACTTTGACCACATGGGGGCGGCCATCTTGTGGGAGGGTGTGAGGGTCAATTTGCATATTACCTCTTTATTATATAGGATTTTCTCCTTAAATCACCACATGCCACATAACATATAAATTTTATTTATTTTTAATGTTTATTACTTTAGTATTCTGGGATAAATGACTATATTTTATTCCCTTGAAAAGTGTCATGGAAAGAAATTGCAATAGTATTTTGTAAGGATTAGCAGCAGAGAACCATGCACAGTTATTCCAAGAAGTTCTGGCATAAAGCTTCCCAATAAACAGACTCAAAAATAGTGCAGGTCTTGGAGAAGGGACTGGAATAGCAAATGAAAATACATGGATCCTATGCATGAACCTTCTCTAGAAAGATGAACTTTTTTTTCCCCCGGGTATTATACATCTTTTCCCTCTATGTATTGTTCAGTTTAAATTTTTTTATTTTATTTTACACATCATTTTCTCAGTTACCATGAAGGGGTGAAAAGGCATATAAAGTGTTAGATTTGGGAATATCCCATTTTGAAGGGAGCAGTTAATACACTGCATGTCCTCTTTTCTCGTTTCTTTGCAACTTTCAAAGTCTTTGGGCAGAGTCAGGAGTGTGTTGTCATTTTGGTCATTGGTTAAGCCTCTACCAACAAATCCAGCCGGAAAAAGTTCATTTGCACAACTGTTTATATTTTGGAACACTGAGGTGTAGTTTGGGGTGGGCAACATTTCCCAGCTGTTGAAAAGTTGTGGAATAAGAATTACCATACCCCTTTGTGCTCTTATTCCTCCCTATTGTAATATTTCTGTCTTCACTCTGAATCATTCATCATGTGCAAAATACTTAGTTTTAATGAGTATCCAATAAGTGGGAAATGACTGAAATATTATTACCTTCTATATTCAACAATGTAGCCAGGTATATAATTTAGGTCTGAATAAAGCTCATAATTGAAAAGATATATTCTATGAAAGCCTCTGCATTTCAATTTGTTACCTGTTTTCTTTTCTAAGCCTATTATTCTGGAGTTGCACAAGAGTATGTTTTTTTTTTTCCCCCTGAAGATTCTTGTAGTCATTGTGGCAGAGATGAAATAATCTTTTGCAAAACTAAACACAATTAAGTTAAATTACCACAAATATGTTTAAGTCTAAGAGTCATGTGTTGAACACAGGTGGATTTGGTGATTTGTATGAGGTGCCTTTTCCAAAATTGCCATTGAAGTTAAAATAAAATGACATTTCTCATTTGCTAATACTCAGAGGTGCTGTGACAGTAGTTATCCAAATTGACATATAGATTAAACTTCTCACATGGAGATGTAATAGGATGGTCTTTTGGCAAAGCTTCCAAATGGACCTTTTTGATGATCCAGGAAGGCTGGAATGTAATCACGTAATCACAATTAGTCCCCATTTCTGTGATTATTCAAGTGCCAAACCTAAAGAGCAGTCTCTGGATGATAATGTTATAAGGGGCTATCACTTGTAAGTCAGTGAATTATACTTCAGTGTGCTCTTTCAGTCCCCAAATAATGGTCCCTGAATTAGTCTTCTATGAGGACAGAAAGGAAGAAAGGAATGGTCTGGCTCTTGGAATAAGATAACTGCGTGTGAAAATACCTGCTTCAACTGACTAGGTGAGACCATGTATAATTGTCATAGAAATTGTTTGTGTGAAAATAGATGTTGATATCCTAAATAATGGTTTTGTACCTAAACAAGTTGGACATTCCATCAGATATGGTTTTGATTATATATTCATTTAAATTTCCATAAAAATAGTGCTAAGGAGAAATTCAGACAACCTGCAGTGGAATTGCCAGAAATTCAAAGTTTGTCAAATCTGAATAACTGAAGTTTTGATGTACTAGAAAAATTGCAAAAAAAAAAAAGTACACCTTTTAATAACCACATAGGGATCATGTGCCAGTAAATAGCCCTGCCTGTGATATATTTTACATGCCTTTATTATTTATAACATCATAATTTTGCTTTTGTCTCATAGGGCCTTTGTTCATTCAACAAATATCAACTTCTCTACTGTCTGCCCATTGCTGGGGCTGCAGAGAAACAGACAAAAATATGCTTTCAAAGTATATTTTAGTGTGAGAGATCGAAATGAGAACTAGATAAATAAGCAAAATATATCATATGTTAGGTAGGATTTCTCTAAATATTAATCCCGGCATCACTAGCATCTAGCATGGTACCTGGACACAGTAGACACTCAAAAAGGACTCCCTGCTGTATTGGTTTACTTTTATGACTACGCAAAGGGACAGAAGCATAATTCTTGATTTACCATTGCTTTTCATTGTGAGAAGGCACTGGAGTCCTGATACTGACTAAAAGATATACAGATGTAGGGGGAAGGGATGATGGAATAACTTCCAGAATGAATCTTTAGTGCACATGAGCTCTGTTATCTATGATGAGTAAACTAGCCAGGCAGATTCATAGATTCATTCATTTTGCAACCTTAACCATTGACAATATTGTATTATATGGCCTAAAAGAATGTAGATTTTATTGTAAGCGTTATCTATTTCATTCTTTGCAGTTGGCAATGAACATAAACTTTTCTTTCCATACATTTCTTTGACCTTAGCGCATTTGCAGGGAGATTGGATTGTAGAGGTGCACTTCAGATGCATAATCAGGGAGCCAGTTAAAGAGTAGCTTGTACTTTGTTGTGTAAATAATGAAGGTGTTGACAAGGGACATTTATCTTTCAACCGTTAGTATCATCAGGCCCAGTTAAGACATTTCCTTCTGCTAGATGTCCATTAAGAAGACCAAGAAGACTTGATTTTTTTCTCATTTGGGTTTTAGACTTTGTTACATCCTCTCTTTATCCTGGAGGCATAATAGTCTAAGCCTCCCTTAATTTTTCAGTTTCACCTTTTGTTCATTTATTTGTTTTTATAGCCAAATTCTTTTCAACAATTGTTCTTTAGATGTTTAGTTAGAAGCCAAAGCTGGGCTCAGTGATTAGACCAGATCTAACATATAGTGGGGACTGTTTATGGAATTTATTCCACAAAACGGTCTTTTTTTTCATCATGGGCAGTCAGAAAATGGACACATGAGACCAAAATCTACATCAAATCTGAGTGGTAGTACAGAGGGGAACTCATTTCCTCAAAGCCCTTAGAAAATTCCATAGTACATTTTGGAATGTTTTAGCCAAGTTAAGGTTATGAGAGATGTAGAAAAGGGAAAATGAAATAGAAGACATTGGTATCAGTATAGTTACAGAAAATTCTAAAAGTAACATTTCAGAAAAATATGATAGGCCAGGTACAAATTAATATCAGATACTTTGAATTTATTTCTTAAAACTCCTATGTATAGTTTATCTATACTTTAGCTTAATTACACCTTATTTACACAAATACATTTTAATTTTTTTCTTTGAAATATACAAATGTGTGTTGGCTTTGAACTTAACTATTCTCAGAACCGCCAGTTACTAGTATCAGTGTTTGCCCTCTAGGGTCTTTCTATTTGTGTACATTTGACTTACCGTATAAATTATCATTTTTGTAGTTCTGATGTCAATTTCAATTCAAAGGGTTCAGATGTATGCATCAATGTTTCTGCTATTGTTCATTTCTTTTTGTCAGTATTTTGTAAAATAACATCCCATTGTGGAAAGTGAAATGAATAGCATGTAACATAGCTAGTTAAGTTAAAAAATAATCACAAGAAAACTGTAGGACTGAGATTTTGTCTATCAACTGATTTCCCTTGTTTGTTTTGCAGCTGACAATGGCCAACATTGGAATAAATGGAAATCATTCCATGGAGACCTGTGAAACAACACTCTTTGCTCTTCGAATGGCAACATGGAATCAAATTTTAGATCCGTGGGTGTATATTCTTCTACGGAAGGCAGTCCTTAAGAATCTCTACAAGCTTGCCCGAAGCTGCTGTGGAGTGCATGTCATCAGTTTACACGTGTGGGAGCTTAGCTCCATTAAAAATTCCTTAAAGGTTGCTGCGATTTCTGAGTCACCAGTTACAGAAAAAGTAAATCAGCAATCACCTAGTTTAATAGGACAGCAAGTCAGTGTAGGTATGGGACAAATTTAAGAAAAGTTTTGGCAATATTTTAATTAATTGGATAACTATTTAAAGCCTAACTGGAATATTCAGGCTTTAGCAAATAGTTTGGGGGGCACTTTGGTCAGATTCAGTGTTTGAAATTTGTAAAATTAACTGTTTAATTGCACATTTTCACTTGTTTTGTCAACTGCAGATAGACCTCATGAAATAATGCCATGGAAGTCAAATTGAAAACAATTTTGGGCTTACCTGTGTTATTTTCTGCTTTTGGAATGAGTGACTCTGTTGAGTCCTAAAGCATTCACTTGGCCTATTTGCCAAAGAGCATCTTAAAACTACCACCACCATGAAATGGCTATTTGGGGTCCCTGCTCCGTAGCTGTTCCTTATAGACTAGGCTTTATGAAATGAAGCACTCTCAAATTTTGATCTGGCCTCATCCTGTACCCTCAGCCAATATAGGTATGGTCATGTCACATGGGAATCACTGTGGCTTATTATAATGACCAGGTGTGGCTGTCAGTTTGCCTGGTCTTGTGAGTCTGTTTAGAATGAGCCTATCTTTGTCATATTTGACAAATGTGACTGCTTGCATTAGTTTTTATGAAGGTGAGTGGTTTTCTTGGTAAGTTGTAGATTTGCCTAGTTTTTCAAATAATCCCCTTTCCACTGAAAATTCTAGCACAAAGAAATAATTTTTAGAGAAACAAAGGCTCTATCTTAGCACATATGGAGGCGATTTGCATTATCACAGTTCCTGAGAAGCTCTGCCATGGATCATGCAAACAGAACTTCAACCCAGTGATAGGTGCAAAGAAGCTTGGCACAGGCACTTTACTTTGAGTCGTCATTTCTGTGTGAGAGAGCAAGAGAAACACAATCTGTATGTAAATATACAAAGACTATCTACAGGTAGTGTGTTTTTGCTTTCCATGTGTACATTCACACACACACACACACACACACACACACACACATACACACCAAAGGACATCAAAAATTTCTGTTGAAAGCAGCTTCATCAAATCTGTAAGACAGAATCTTCTAAAGCCGGAGCTACCAGTGTTAAAGGGATGATTAGCAACTAGCCAGGCATTTGAAGATTATTATAATGGTTAACCAAGAGATCAAGGGGTAATAATCTTTCCCCAAATTTCTCATGAATACTTTAGACTTTTTCTTCACTTGTTTGTATAATTCAACCCATGGAGTTTTAGTAATCATTCAAAATGTCCTGGGTCCATCAGAGCATAGGCAGGTAGTTCTGCTTTATAACAGAACTGTAAAAGAATTCATTGTCTTCATTAACTGGGGTATGTTTTAAAATTAATCCTTCCTGAGAGACTGATTTCAGATTCTCCAGGAAATTTGTGCAGTTCAACTAGACTTAAATTATATTCACAGGTTTTTGCTTTTGATTGGTAATGTACATTGGAAGTTATTGTCTACTTTTGTGAATTTTGGAAAATTCTCATGAATAAGTTAAAATAAATTAAGCAAATAGTTTCACTGAAGACTTAAAGGCAAGCATTTTTTTTCAGTGAACTTAAAGGGAAACTCATATATACACACTGACACATATATTCGCAATTTAAGACCAGTAAATAATTAATCATACAAATTTAGTTTTTTCTCATTTATAGAGCACATAGTAGGTGCTCGATAAATACTTGCCTAATTAAATCACAAGAATTCTTGGTATGAAATAAGCATGGAATTGCAAAGATTTTGTACATTTTTAATTTAAATTTGATAATTACATGTTTATTGTGAGATATATATGCAAATATTTGTGTGTGTGTATATATATGTGTGTATATATGTGTATATATATATATATATATATACACATATATATATATATATCCAGTGTATATGCTTTAAAAAAGCCATTGCAATTTATGATTGCTGTTATATTATATAAATGTTCTCGTGTTTCAAGAGGACTTAAAGCTCCAAAGAACTTTGAGATGGTTCAGAGACGATATCTATTTCTTACAGCTGCTTAAGAGCGTGGGTGTCCTGTGAACTGAGGCACCGGGGAACCAAAGCTCCATCCTTCTTCCTTATGCTGGGTAGGAGGCTATAGTGAACACTTCCATGTATCATGACCTGGGAGAGGTGTGAGGGAGAAACTCATTCAGAGTTCCAGTCCTCTTTTCCTTGAGGCTTCTTCTAATCGAATGGCCTAATTGTTGTTCTATTGCTGTGATGCCACCCAGGCCCCTGTGTATCTCCATGGAGAAGATACTAGGACATGACCATACGTGGAAATGCATGAGCATGCAAGGTTTGGGAAGGGACGGGGAACTCACTCTGTGCATATCCTGGAATGATTATCTATATTATTTGAGCACAGGTTCAGGACAACTAAAGTGTTTTATGATGATGCTAAATCCAAGAAATAGACACCAAAAATTGGAAATAAGTTTAGTGAAAGAATATGCATTTACAGTGTTTTAGGCTTTCACCCAAGTAAATGAATACAACCATATGCATATCTGACTTCAGAATTTTATTCCTGTTATTATGCATATTTCCATGTAGTTAGTACATTTTATTGTATCATGAATAATAGAGTGGAGCATTCACTAATAACTTTCATATAAATGTTCAAAGTAGAAGCATATTTGTTCATATTACTAGACATAAATATTACAAATAATGTTCAACCAGTTTACCAATTTTGACATTTCAAGCCCTGTTTTAAAATTCATAATTAGACCAGAGTAACTGAATTTCCCTTGTCATTGAGTAAAATAGTATCTAAGCAACTTATACTATTTGTCATCTTATTTCTGGGGAATTATATTATTATGGGCAAATGACTTGAAAATGCCAAGCTTTTCCTGAGGTTAATGAAGTCTTAAAAAAATAAGACCAAAGAAAGAAAAAGAAAAAAATCCAATAGAAAATGGGTTTTTATAATTATGAATTCAGAGCCAGATAATGCTGACTCATAATTAGCCATGGATGTGTCCCCAACACCAGACTTTTTACTGGTGGATTTAACTAGGTGATAGAAATATACTTTTCAATTTTTTTTCTAAAGGCAGAAACTTGCTTCTACTTATCTGTATTGCAGAAGTGGAAGATACTTAAAAGTTCACACACACACACACACACACACACACACACACACACAACACATACACATTTATGTAACAAATGGTCTTGTTTGCTCATTTTCAGGCTTAAAAAGAAAAACCTGCTTTAGTGTGTGTCTAATCTTAGAACCCAAGTAAGAGCACTTGCTTAATACATAAGTGAACTTTCTGTAAAACTTGCTGGCTACATTCACCTGTGTCATCATCATTGCTCCAAATTAATAAACTGTCTAAGGTCAAATACATAGAATGTAAATATATGTTTTCTTACTTCTTCATCTGGGTGTCAGAATATTTTACCACCTAGCAAATAATGTTGGACTTCAACTTGTTACTGACATAACTTGTTACTCACACATCTACTAACAGTAGATGAATGTCCTATGTGAATAAATGTACTTTGTGCTCTTCATACTTGTTGGAGTGAGTAAGAGAGTAACTAGGGATATGTATGTTTTGTGGCTTGCATCAGTGTGCCACTCGTAATTTTCGTGCTTTGACTAGTTTAAAACTTCAAACAAATTATTTTATAATAAACTTCGACTGGTGTTTATCAAGAGTGGTTATGTTTTAGGAAAGTCATAGAAAATTTGGAACTCTTGAACCTAAACTCCCATTTTTATTTGCTATGCCAGCAATTTTTAATCATTTTCATCTCATAGCACACATAAACTAATTACTAAAATTCTGTGGCACACCAAAAACTATTTTTTTTTTGCCGATGTGACAAAAAATAGGTATAATTTTGATTCATTCACACTGGACAGCTATTGTGTTGGCACTTGTCTCTTTTTTTCCTAAGGAAAAAGAGGTAAGTACCCCTGACTAAATAGTCAGGTATTACATGTTTTCAGAATTCTTGTGACACACCAGTTGAGCTGTGCTATGAGATGGGAAGAAATTAAACTCGTTTTCCGTTATTATCTTTAGCTATCATCTTCTGCCCACCCCTCTGTGCTATCATCTTTCTTTTTCCTATCTCACCTGACCCAGGTAGGTCATAATTATGATGGGAATCTGGTAATTTCCCTAACACAGTGACCTAGATGTATCAGGATAGCCAAGATGTATTTGTGATAGCACCCCCAAAGTCTCAGTGCCATAAATCCACACATGTTTGTATCTCACCTATGGCTCCTGTCCTCTCAGAAGGGGAACTCTGCTCATTGTAATCCCTCAGAGACCTCGGGAGACAAAGCAGCTGCCACCATCTATGCTGCTGTTTGCCATGCTACAGGGGACAAGTCGGCATGGTGCATCATGCCCTGGCTCATAGAGCTTCCACCTGGAGGGAATGCATATTATTTTTGCTCACACTTCTCTAGCCAAAGCCAGTGATACGTCCTACCCACTTCTACGGGGCAGATAAATGCAATATGACATGCCCAGGAGAAGAGCTGAAAATAATTGGTGGACAGCACTAATGATTTCTACATTAGGTAAAAAAAATTCTTTTTTCATTCATGCCTTTCTAATATAATTCAAACTGGAACACATGTGTTTATCTTTTTAAAATTTTTTATTATTTAAGAACACCATTGGATGAAAACCTTTAGGCCTCACTCCTCTTAAGTATCTTGCAATCTATAAAGAAAAGGCAGAATGAATTCCACATACATGCTTCCTATGCTGTTTGCAATTAATAGACATTTTAAATGATAAAAAACCACTATAAAATAAAGAGTGAAAAACTTGGTTCTTAAAAATGAGAGAAGTGAAACATTCCTGTGTAATGCCCATGCATTGCCTAGTTGCAGTATTGCCTGAAATTGTTGCTTTTCTAATAAATAAAGATGTTTGAAATATTGTGTTGTCTTTGTACTTTCAGTTTCCTTGTGATAGAAATATGTGTACCTTGATATACCCCATGACATTGAAGTGAATTAAACTGTCAGAAAACCTGAGGAATATAAGAGCACTGGAACAAGATTAAACTACTTTCCCCTTCTTATTCTCCAAGTGAGAACAGTCCCTTCATTTCGAACCCTATCATGACAGTATAGGAAGTAAATCAGAATCTCGGCTAAAATTAGATCTTACTAATCTGGAGCTGTAAGTTTATATATCAAGAGTTCTGTTTAAAGTTTCTACAGAGAGTTACTGCAAAGAATTTCTGCAGGGCTGTCTTCCTGCCCTGCAAAAATAGCAACTAAAAGTAATATGATAAAGATAGGACATGCAATTATGCGAAAGTAGTCTGAAGGTCTTGATGTTATAAACAAATCTCATACTTGCTAAAGCATATTATTTAGTTAATCTAGATAGTTTATGAAAGAATAATGAAAATACCATTTGATGTACATCTTATTCTTTAAAAACCAAAGGCAGAATTATTGAAATCTAAAGGAAATATATTTTTGATTTGGAGAATATTTTACATTTCTACTTATAAAATGATATACATTCAGTCTTTGTGTTTCATATTTAATCCAAATAAACAAAATTTACCCCTAATGTCACCCAAAACATTCATTAAAAATTGAAAAAATACTCTGTTGTCATCATGTGAACTTTCCCACATTAAATGAGGCAATACTACACACTACTACACACCAATATAATTTTAGTTTAAAAACAATGAGATCATACTAGATGTGCTGTTGTGCTCTGCACGTTTTTAGTTCCTGCAATTCATACAGAATATCCTTTTCAACAGCTGAATAGTATTAACAACTTTCTTTGAAGGAGAGTTGCTTTAGTTTCAAGTTACTTGCTGCTTTCAAATAAGGGTATTTTTTCCCCAAAGAATGTCATTTCAAGATGAACGTCCTTACACCTTCTTTTCATGTATGTGTTTTGTGGAATTGGGTGGGGGGAGGTTGAAGTAAGCTCATTTTCATTGTTGATATATGCTGCTAAATTGTGCGATGTGCACTCCCATTCTCTTCTAAGAGAAAACACCCTATTCCTGACATCACCCACTGTGTATTTCAGTAATCTTTTCATTGTCACTGATCTGATTGGAAAAAATAAATCATATTTACGTCATTTGTTGTTATGTTACTTGTATTTCACATTGCTAATGAAGTTGAGCTTCTTTTCATACTTTTGTTAGTCATTTGCCCTTCTTCTGCATGTTTCCTGTTCCTGACCTTTATCCATTCTTAATACGTTAATTTTTTTACTGACTTATGGGAAGACTGGACATATTAAGGGTATTATCTCAGTCTTTCAGGTTCCTGGACCCAATTCCAATGTGTGTGTGTGTGTGTGTGTGTGTGTGTGTGTGTGTGTGTGTGTGTGTAGTGGGGGGTTCCCCCAATAAACAATTCTTGGACACCTTGCATCAGATTCCATAGGTTAAGTGTTCAGTCTTCCAGGACTGTTTCTTCTCCCTGATCTCCCCGCTTTTCAGATGCCAGCTGCAAACCCACGCTCTTACCTGTACTTCTGACTAACTGGCTACAGATTAGAAGTTCTAATGATCCCTCAACTCAGAATGCCAATGGAAAGTCCAGCTTGTTATCTGTACTTCTGGCTGTCTGGCTATAAATCTGAGGTTCCCACAACTCCCTCCTTATATTCAATTAATTTGCTGGAAAAACTTGCAGAACTCAGAGAAACAAATTACAAGATTGCCGGTTCATTGTAAAAGGATATAACTCAGTAACCGCCAGATGGAGGAGATGCAAAAGGCAGGGTACGTAGGAAGGGGTGTGGCGCTTCTCTTCCCTTCTCTCTGGGCTCACCACCAGTCATGCACCTGCATGTCTATGAACCCTGAAGTTCTCCGAGCCCCATCCTTTTGGGTTTTTATGGAGGTTTCATTACCTAGGCATGGTTGATTAAATTATCGATCATCAGTGATTGAACTCCATCTCTGGCTACTCTCCCCACCCTGGAGATGTGGGGGTGGGACTGAAAGTTCCAATCCTCTAATAACATGGTTAGCTCCATTAGCAAAAGATACCTTTATAACTCTCAACACTTATGAAAGTCCAAGGAATTTGGAACCTGTGAGTCAGGAATTTTGGAGGAAGACCAAATATATATGAGAAATGCTGTATATTTTGGTCATCTGGATAACCCAATATATATGACTGATGAATCACAATATTACATTTAGCTTAGGCTGCTATAGCAAAAATACCACAGACTAGGTGGCTTAAATAACAGAACTTTATTTCTTACATTTCTGGAGGCTAGGTCTAAGTTTAGGCACTTGGTGAGGTCCCTCTTCCTAGCTATCTTCTTGCTGTATTTTTATGTTGCGAGGAGTGAGAGACGGTTGTTTCTTTTTATAAGGCATTGATCCCATCATGAAGACCCTGTCCTCATGACCTTATCTAAACCTAATCACCTCCCAAATGTCCCATTTCCCAGTACCATCACATCGTGGAGTACATGCACATCTTTATACCTTAAACATATGCATTGGGGCGGGGGACACAATTTAGTCTAAAGCAGTTATTCACATAACTTTTTATATATGTTACAAATACTTTTCTCCTAGGCTACTATTTTCTTCTGCATTGAAGGTGTCTTTTACCATACAAGAATTTTCGCTTTTTGCTTGGGCGCAGAATTAATCTTTTATGAATTCGTTGTTTTACTTATTGTTTAAAGACGCTTTATTTTGCCACTGGACGAAGCATTTCTGGAGGCCCCCATGGGAGAATGAGAGGTGATAGGAAGCTATATATGCATGGAATTATATCCCTGGGTTCTAAAGTCCCATTTCCCTTAATCCACTCCTAGAAGAGGTGCAGCAGGGGACTCAGGAGAGCTAGACGCAAAGCCAGTGTCCAGAGCTTCCATTCCATGGCGGAGCTGGGTCTGGTGTAGCCTCAGGCTAGTTATGGTCCATTAGTCCATTGTGTGTCAGGTCCACATGGCTGTGGGGCCATGTGCACAAATGTAGGGGAGCCAAGAGAGCACACCCCCTGCAACCAGAGTCCTAAGAGTCCCGCATGAACCAAGAGGCAAGAGAGGGGACGCCTTTATTTAGGAGCTTAAGTATCCCAAATGTTTCTATGCTTGCAGTGGCCACGCCTACTCTGGCCAACGACCTGTTCCCAGGTGTGACTGAGAGGCAAGTTCCTTCCCTACATCACCCAGACTTCACTGGGCATGCCGCTCATATTTGGCCTTCCCGTTGCTCCTTTCTAGTTACTCATAACAAGTGTATCACATCGGTATCATCAGGACGTGGCCTTTCAATTGTGTTTCTAGTAAAGAACGTACTGTTATGTAATGCTTTTTTTTTTCTTTTTTCCTGTATGCCTTCTGTGACCAACAACACTTTCCAGATGGTTAAGTGAATTAATTAGAAGGTATATTAGTTTGCCAGGGCTGCTATAACAAAGTATTACAGACTGAGTGGCTTAAACAACAGTGGTTTATTTCCTCATAATTCTGGAGGTTAGAAGTCTGAGATCAAGGTGTCAGGAGGGTTGACTTTTTCTGAGGTCTATCTCCTTGTCGGGTAGATGTCTGTCTTTTCCCTTTATCTTCACATGGTCTTTTGTCTGTATCTAATTTCCTCTTTAAACTAGGACACTAGTCATATTGGATTAAAGCCACTCTAGTGACCTCGTTTAGCCTTATTTTTTAGGACCAATTTGTTTGGGATTGGTTTAATAATCCTATCTCTAATTTCAGTCACTTTCTGAGAAACTGGGGGTTATGACTTAAACATAAGCATTTTGGAAAGGCACAATTTAGCCCACAACAAGAGTATAGACAGTGCCATTAAGGTAAAGTTACAGTAACTGGCCTGTCCAAGGATTGAGCCTATTCAGGTTTGCTATCCAACAGTTCTTAAACATTAGCATGCAACACTTTTACACCCAAGGCTTGCTAAGTCCGATTGTAGGGCCCCAACCCAGTGACTGATTCAGTAGGTCCTGGGTAGGCCCAGATAATTTACATTTCTATTGAGGCTCCAGAGGAAGGTCTCAGGCAATGCTGGTCTGAGGAACACACTTTGAGAAACACTGGCTTACTTAACTAGGCTGAGCAGCCACAGATGGCATAATATGAAACATACAAAGAACCATAAAGCTTTTTGACAATACAGGATTGTATCACTATTTCAGTACTGGCAACTTAATTTTTTCTAAATACTTCCTCCCCCCTAACCCCGCCCCCGAATCCCAAACAAATTGGTCCTAAAAAATGTAAGAGCCATGTAGAAAGGGAGTGAATGAACATGGGATGATACAGATTGACAGTGAAAATCATATACGAAAAGACAAAGCAGATATAAGTGAGGCCACAGTTTAGCTGGTTGCAAATCTCTTACTAGTGTGGAAAGGATTTTTGTTGTCATGTGAGCAGGCAAAATTCCCATAGTAGTCTGAAAATATTACTTACATTTTATAATTATAACCAAAAGACCCCTTTCCTTGAAAAAAAAAAAAAAGTATAAAGCTATTTGGATAAACTTTACATTTTCCTTCCTACACTTCCAATGTTTATAATTTCCCTTGATGTCTTCATTTTCCATTTTTGTTTGAGTCCAGTTGGTCTTAAAATAATTTTCTACTCTAAATAAAATAAAACTTTAGTCAGTTGTTGGCTTTCCAGAGGGGTACTGAAACTTTCTCAGTTTCCAAAGAAAACATAATACTTTTGGGACTAGTGAATTACTAGTGTAGACTTTATTAAAAACAATTAGAATGAAAGTAGAGAATAAGTGGGCCAAAACTAAATAAAAATGCTTGAACACAAAATATCATTCTATGGACATTAAAAATAAAAGGTCTTTTATGCAAGTCCAAATAAATGGCATTTGTAAGGTAAGGGGGAAAAAACTACAGAAGCAAGAGCCCAGGCTGTGCTTTTTAAAAATACAATTCTACCCAGGAAAGTTCCTCTCCCTTTTAAGAGTCATATATCATTGGTTACTGGGAGACTAACAAAAGCAAGCATAAACACAGATAAGAAATGTTTTAAGTAGTCACTTTAAATACATCATTGTGAAATCTCAGTGCCAAATACACTAAATTATAAAACCCGGATTATTAGAAGAGTTGAAAACAGCAACAGGATATAGTCTCCTGAAGATTATGACAATTTGTCATCACTTTATGTTTTTGGTTTTATAAGATTAAAGATTTCCTCAGAGCAAGTCTCAAAGGAAAATGCAAAACAGAGTTCAAAAATATACTAAGAATGAAAGGATCTAAAATTAGAAGCACTGCATAGGGATCTGCTTTCCAAGTTGTGGTTAGGCACATATTAAAATTGTCCATTCATGACGCTTTTAGTGATGCCTCAAGAAAAAAATGGCATTTCCCATGAGATTGAATTCTTCAGGTCGATCTATGGCTCCCGGGGAGCTTATTGTCTTTTGATTTGTGATACACACCTCCCAGCCCTAATTGATTGCAATAATAAGAAACTTGTGATGATTAAGAACCCTATGTGCTGAGGCCTTGAGTGAAAAGAAGCTTGGATTTATGTGGTGGCTGTGGTTTTGTGCTATAAGAAAGTGGTAACAACTGGCCGTTGTCTCTAAAGATGTTAGCCTCTAAAGATGTTTCCCTAAACATGTTAGCCCATCCTCCATGCCTGTGAACATAAGATTGTTGGTGCTATACTTATTTAAGCCCACTACAGTTTATGTTCATCTGAAATAGAAATATATTTTGGACCAGCTTGCCTTTATGTATCAGGAGAACTTCTCATGGCTTGTGATTCAATCCAGAATCGAGACAGCAATTCACTCTGGCCTAATGAAGTAACATCAACCACTTAGCCTAGAGGCTGACATTGCTGTCCCTCACCTGTATGTGTATTTAGGAACTTTCCATAATCCTGATTTGTGGGGAGTAAGCATGATGGAGAAAGAATGATTTTACTGTCTTTAGCTTCAGAGGAAGAATGTCTGCATATTTCAAGAATAGGAGATGATCTACCATTATATTAAAACATTGCTCTTGGAATTCAACTCTCATAAGCATTACCAGTAATTGTTTACAAGATTGTTACCATGCCCTGAAATTCAACATTTCAATTGTAATTCCGAGTAAATTTTACAAGCAGGTAAGACAGTCATTGTTAAATTTGTAATGATCAATACCACCTGAGAAAAAGTCTGTGGTTCAACTTCCACTTGCCTGACACATCCTATATAATAAAAGGCTAGCGACCATAATGGAGCGACTGATGGACCAGTCGCTATGAGGTGCATTGACCACCTCTCAGTCCCGCCCCCTGCTCGCAGGCTCCATTCACTGGATGGCCAATGGGGACCCACGGGGGAACTGGGGTGGTGGAGGGGTGGGACTGGGGACTGGCAAGCAGGAAGAAGGCAGACCTCTTGGTCCCTTCCCCTGGCCTGCAGGCTCTGATCGCTGGATGGTGAATGGGGACCCACGGGGAACTGGGGTGAGCAGTGGCAGGGCAGGACTGGGGACTGGCGAGTGGGCGGAAGATGGCCCTGATCACAGGTTATGCCTAGGGACCTACCCACACATGATTTCGTATGCTGGGACTCTAGTCTATTTATGATGACTAAGAGATGGTAGATGGCTGTTGCGTTCAGACATGTAAGCTTCTTAATTTTGCTATTCTTTGCACTTGCCACTGCAGTTTAAGTATCACCATGTTTTACCTGATCTATTTGCCTGGCTGGTTTTATCCCCAATACTTTGTTTGTCAGAGTGTCACCACTTTGACCATTCACATTGCATGTAAATTTTCCTCCTAAAAAATAATTATGCCTATTTTATGTACTTGATTTCCATTTATTTTCATTCTTCATTGCTTTCAAAATAAGGTCCAAACTACTCAGCATGATGAACAAAGCTCTTCGTAGTCTTATCTGTAGTGGATCATTTCTGATGAGTATGAGCAATTTATAAACTATACTCCCTTTTCTGAGATAGCCAAGCCTCCCTCTATCACTACCAAGGTTGAGACTAACTGGATTTGACCACAAGTAGGCTTCTTTACCAAGTTGTGAAAATCAGATGCTCTTGCTTGGAATTTAAGATTAATAAGCTTACCAATGATATAATTTTAGCTTTACTTGATATTATTATTTCACTAGTGGCCTGGTACACAAAATTTGTGCACGGGGAGGGGGGGTGTCCCTCAGCCTGGCCTGCACCCTCTCCAATCTGGGACCCCTTGAAGGATGTCCTACTGCCAGTTTACAGGGATTGGGCCTAAACCGGCAGTCGGACAACCCTCTTGCAATCTGGGACTGCTGGCTCCTAACCGCTCACCTGCCTGTCTGACTGATTGCCCCTAACCACTCTGCCTGCTGGCATGCTCACCCCCAAATGGTGCACCCCCCCCCGCCAGCCTGCTCACCCCCAACTGCCCCCCTGCTGGCCTGCTCACTACAAATTGCCGCCCCCCGCCGCTGTCCTGATCACCTCCAACTGACCCCCACTGACTGCCTGCTCGCCCCCAACTGGCCCCCCTGCTGGTCTGCTCACCCCCAACTGCTGACCCCCTCGCCGGCCTGATCACCCCCAATCACCCCCCACACCAGCCTGATCAACCACAACTGCCATCCCATCCTGGCCTGATCACCCACAACTGCCCTCCCCTCTTGGCCTCTAACTGCTCTACCTTGGCCCTGCCACCTTTGCTTTGTCCAGAAGAACATCTGGAAGGTTTCCTGGAAGGTCTCCCAGTCTAATTAGCATATTACTCTTTTATTAGTATAGATAGAGGCCTGGTGCATGGGTGAGGGCCGGCTGGTTTGCCTTGAAGAGTGTCCCGGATCAGGATTGGGGGTTCCCTTGGGACGTGGGGGGCGGCCTGATCGAGGGGCCTGTGGTGGTGTGTAGGCCGGCCACGCCCCCATGGGGTGAGGTCTCCACTGGGGGGGCATGGCCAGTCTAGGTGAGGGGCTGAGGGCTGTTTTCAAGCTGGCCACAACCCCTTCAGGGTGGGGGTTCCCACTGGGGTGCCTGGCCATCCTGGCTGAGGGGCTGATGGCTGTTTGTAGGCTGGCCAAGCCCCCCAGCAGGGACCCTCACCTCATGAGGGTGTGGCCAGCTTGGGTGAGGAGCTGAGGGCTGTTTCCAGGCTGGCCACGCCCCATGGTGACCCAGGCTCCCAGCCCCTCCTCTTTTTTCCCAGCACCTTCTTGAGTGGAGGCCAGGGCAGGCTGGAAGCTTGGCTACCTCTGTCACTGAGGGCAACCCAAGCCTCCTGCTCACTCCAGCTCCTTGGCTGCCACCATCTTTGTTGGGTTAATTTGCATACTCACTCCTGATTGGCTGGTGGGTGTAGCGGAGGAATGGTCAATTTACATGTTTCTCTTTTATTAGTGTAGATTATATTAGTGTGTCATTCAAGTAGACTATATCTATAGTTTGGTGAAGCTGTTAGATAAAAGCATAGAGAAAGGTGGAGAAACCAAGATGGCGGCATAGGTAAACACCTAAACTGCTGCCTCGCACAACAATTTCAAAACTACAACTAAAAGACAGAACGGACACCATCCAGAACCACAGGAAAGCTGGCTGAGTGAAAATTCTACAACTAGAAGAAAAGAGAAAAGCTCACAGAGAATTGGAGGTACGGCAAAGGGTCTTTGTGCGCGCAGAGAGGAAGGGCGGCTGAGAGCCGGGCTGACTTTCTTTGGCGGAAGGGGGAAGGAAGCCCCCAACCGCACTGAACCCCAGTTCTGACTGCACTGAACCCCAGTTCCGGGCGAGCCCCTGGGGACCCACGCTCTTACGGGGGGAGTCTGGACTCTCGGGTGGAGACTCGGGAGCCGGGGAAGGCGGAGGACTGAAAGCGCGCGCGCTCCAGTGCGCACAAAGGCTGTGGAGGTTGCCACAGGCTTTCCCTAGTGGAAGGGAGTCAGAGGCTCCTGAATGCACTGAGCCCCAGTTCTGACTGCAGTGAACCCCAGTTCCAGGCGAGCCCCTGGGGACCCACGCTCTTGTGGGGGGAGTCTGGACTCTCGGGCAGAGACTCGGGAGCCGGGAAGGCAGAGGTCTGAAGGCATGCACGTGCGCGCAAGGGCAAGGCTGACGGGAAGCCAAGACTGAGACTCCACCCCATCCAAGCTGAGCACAGAGGCTATTGCAATTTGGCAAGTCTAATCCTATAAGGCTGTCTCCAGCACCGAACTTCTCCCAGCATAGACACAGCTGATTCTTACAGCCAACTGGCCTGGAGGTCAATTCTTCCCAGTGATACCAACAACAATAAAGACTTAATTACAACAAGGCTGTACACACAGTCCACAAAGGGGTGCACCAAGAGTGTCCACCTCAGGTTAACTGGGGAGGCAGACCCACTGGGCCATATTGGAAACATAGCACACAAATCTACCTTACCAACTCAGGGAAGCAGTGAAAATGCGGCGTCCAAGAATCAGATCACAAACGAAAGAAATGGAGGAAAACAAACGACTGGATATAGAATTCAAAACCACGGTTATAAGGCTTTTTAAGAATATCCTAGAAAAGGCCGATAAATATAACGAGACCCTCGAAGATATGAAAAAGGACCAACTAGAAATTAAACATACACTGACTGAAATAAAAAATATTATACAGAGACCCAAAAACAGACAAGAGGAACACAAAAATCAAGTCAAAGAATTGAATTACAAAGAAGCAAAAAACACTCAACCGAAAAAGCAAAAAGCAAAAAAAAAAAAAAAATCCAAAAAGTTGAAGATAATGTAAGAAGCCTCTGGGACAACTTCAAGCATACCAACATCAGAATTATGGGGGTGCCAGAAGAAGAGAGAGAGCAAGATACTGAAAACCTATTTGAAGAAATAATGACCGAAAACTTCCCCCACCTGGTGAAAGAAATAGACTTACAAGTCCAGGAAGCGCACAGAACCCCAAACAAAAGGAATTCAAAGAGGACCACACCAAGACACATCATAATTAAAATGCCAAGAGCAAAAGACAAAGAGAGAATATTAAAAGCAGCAAGAGAAAAACAGTTAGTTACCTACAAGGGAGCACCCATATGACTGTCAGCTGACTTTTCAACAGAAACTATGCAGGCCAGATGGGAGTGGCAAGAAATTTTCAATGTGATGAATAGCAAGAACCTACAACCAAGATTACTCTACCCAGCAAAGCTATCATTCAGAATTGAAGGGCAGATAAAGAGTTTCACAGATAAGAAAAAGCTAAAGGAGTTCATCACCACCAAACCAGTATTATATGAAATGCTGAAAGGTATTCTTAAAGAAGAGGAAGAAGAAAAAAGTAAAGATAAAAATTATGAACAACAAATACATATCTATCAACAAGTGAACCTAAAAATCAAGTGAATTAAAAACCTGAGGGACAGAATAATCTGGTGAATATAATAGAATCAGGGGCATAGAAAGGGAGTGGTCTGATAATTCTCAGGGGGAAAGGGGTATGGGAGGTTCATGAAGAGACTGGACAAAAATCATACACCTATGGATGAGGACAGTGGGGGGGAGGCAAGGGCAGAAGGTGGGGTGGGAAATGGGTGGAGGGGAGCTATGGGGGAAAAAGGAGAAATAATTGTAATAATCTGAATAAAGATTTATTTAAAAAATAAAAAGCATAGAGAAAGGATTAAAATACAACTGTTTGAAGCTCCAAGCTACACTGCTACCATGAAAAATATTTAAATATGGTGGCAGAATTAAAGAGCCACATGAATTACCTAATTTTCACAGCTGGACATTTGGAATCATTATAAGAATTTTATTTGTCTAATGTTAATTAAAAGTGATTAAAGGGTTTTATATTTAGTACTAGAGGCCCGGTGCATGAAATTCGTACACAGGGCAGGGGGGTGTCCCTCAGCCCAGCCTGCACCCTCTCCAATCTGGGACCCCTTGAGGGATGTCCGACTGCCTGTTTAAGCCTGATCCTGGTCGGACATCCCTCTCACAATCCAGGACTGCTGGCTCCCAACTGCTCGCCTGCCTGCCTTCCTGATTGCCCCTAACTGCTTCTGCCTCCGAGCCTGATCACCCCTAACCAGTCCCCTGCCAGCCTGATTGATGCCTTACAGCTCCCCTGCCAGCCTGTTTTCCTCTAACTGCCCTCCCCTGCAGGTCTGGTCACCCCTAACTGCCCTCCCCTGCAGGCCTGGTCACCCCTAACTGCCCTCCCCTGCAGGCCTGGTCACCCCTAACTGCCCTCCCCTGCAGGCCTGGTCACCCATAACTGCTCTCCCCTGCAGGCCTGGTCCCCCCCAACTGCTCTCCCCTGCAGGCCTGGGTCCCTCCCAACTGCCTCTCCCTGCAGGCCTGGTCACCCATAACTGCCCTCCCCTGCAGGTTGGTCCCTCCCAACTGCCTTTCCCTGCAGGCCTGATCACCCACAACTGCCCTCCCTTGTAGGCCTGGTCCCTCCCAACTGCCCTCCCTTGCTGGCCATCTTGTGGTGGCCATCTTGTGTCCACATGGGGGCAGGATCTTTGACCACATGGGGGCAGCCATCTTGTGTGTTGGAGTGATGGTCAATCTGCATATTACTCTTTTATTAGATAGGATAGAGGTCTGGTGCATGGGTGGGGCCCAGCTGGTTTGCCCTGAAGGGTGTCCCGGATCAGGGTGGGGGTTCCCTTGGGGCGTGGGGCGGCCTGGGCGAGGGGCCTGTGGTGGTTTGCAGGCCGGCCACGTGCCCTGGCGACCCAAGCGGAGGCCCTGGTATCTGGGGTTTATTTATCTTCTACAATTGAAACTTTGTAGCCTAGAGCGGAGCCAAGCCTTCTGCTTGCTCTGTGGCCGCAGCCCTTTTTGGGGGGATTTATGTATCTTCTATAATTGAAACTTTGTAGCCTTAAGCAGAGGCCTGGGCCTGCCAGGGTGTGCGGAAAGCTTGGCTTCCTCCATCGCCACTGGCAACCCTAGCCTCCTGCTCTTTCCAGCTCCGTGGCTGCCACCATTTCTGTTTGGGTTTATGTATCTTCTATCATTGAAACTTTGTAGCCTTGAGTGGAGGCCTAGGCCGGCAAGGGCAGGCGGAAAGCTTGGCTTCCTCCATTGCTGGGGAAACCCAAGCTTCCCTCCTGCTCTCTGTGGCGGTAGCCATCTTGGTTGGGTTTATTTGCATATTCGCTCCTGATTGGCTTGTGGGCGTGGCTTGTGGGTGTAGTGGAGTGATGGTTAATTTGCATATTACTCTTTTATTAGATAGGATATCTATGCCAAAAGCTACACATTATTTCCTCCCAGAAATAACTGCATTATAAATATGTTTAATAAGAAAATATTCAGGAGGGATGTATATTTAACAAATATTTATTTTCAGTTGATAATTGGCTTTAAGAAATTTTATAAAATCACTTGACATTATTAATTTTTATGCACTTCTATGCCAGTTACAAGGGGCCAGCTGGGAAAAGGGGAATATGTGTGTGTATAGGGTAGAATGGTAAAAATCACATTTATGAGTATACTCTGTTCCAGTCATTGTGCTTGATGCACATTTCTTTTTGCAGGGGTAGGGGATGGCAGTGGTAAGTATTCTTAGTTTTATTTATCTAATTGCCTCAAATTTAATACACCTTCACTGGGGAAAATGTGGAGGGTGAAAAACAAATATAGAGCTATACCCTTTCTCTGTATCTGTCCTTACTATATAAAATTTTTAAATTAATCTTACCTAATAATAGACAAACATGTAAATTGACCATACCTCTGCTACTCCCATAGCCAATCAGAGTGAGTATGCAAATTAACCCAACAAAAATAGTGGTTAATTTGCATACATAGGCGCCCAGCACCTGGGTCCCGGGAACATCCTGGCACCCAGGTCACTCTGAGGTAGGCCCTGCATGGGCCCTGAGCAGCCTGGGAAGGGCCTGAGCCAGGGGGCTCCTGGGCAGGGTCAAGCCTGTGATCAGAGCTGAGTGGGCAGGGGCGGAGCTGATGATCGGAGGGAGCTGGGGGGGGTCCCCTGCCCAGGCCTAAACTTTGGCCAGAGGCTTTAGGCCTAGGCAGGGCCCAGTCGGCAACTGGTGTGAACTACAGAGGAAACACCTTTTCTGACTGCTCATTGGCTAAGCTTCCTGTATGCCAGTGGTAATATTCTTAGTAACTTGAGTAATAAGAATCCAAAAAGGTGATCTAGGGTTTTTCCACCACACTTCTCGAGAAAAAAAAGAAGGTCCACTGCTGGAGGGCTAAGAAATGTCATATCCTGCCCTAGCCAGTTTGGCTCAGTGGATAATGCCTAGGCTTGCTGACTGCAGGGTCTGGGTTCAATTCTGATCAAGGGTGTGTGCCTAGGTTGCTGGCTCCTCCCTGGCTGGGGCCCAGGTCAGGGCTCATGCAGGAGGCAACCAATCAAAGTGTTCCTCTCACTTTGATGTTTCTCTCTGTCTTTCCCTTTCTCTTCCACATTCTCTAAAAGTCAATGGAAACATATCCTCAGGTGAGGATAAAAAAAAATAATAAAGAAAGAAATGTCATATCCTATGAAAGACACATCTTGAAAATGCCTAAAGAAAGCTGTCATTTTTTCATGGTGAAGGGGCCGGAGTCCATGTTGATGAAAACACCTTGGTGGCTGTGGTGACTGGCAGTGGCTACAGCAGCGGGGTGATGGGGCTGGTGCCTTCCCCTGATCAGCCCAGTTGCCTCCCACAAAAGGAGACCAGACTGCAGCTTAGGCTCGCTCCTGAGCGGGCCTACGCCGTCAGTAGGACATCCCCTGAGGGCTCCCAGTATGTGAGAGGGGGCATGTTGGGCTGAGGGATCCCCCCCATCCCCAGTGCACAAATTTCGTGCACCGGGCCCCTAGTGTAATATAATTCTTAATAATTAATTAAATTAATCAATTAGAGGGGCAATTGACATATAACACTATATTAGTTTCTGGTGCACAAGAAGGGATTTAATACTTGTATACATTGCAAAATGATCACCACATCATGTCTAGCACTGTACACAGTTACAAAAATTTTTTTTTCTTGTAATAAGAATTTTTAAGATTTACTCTCTTAGTAACTTTAAAATGTTACTTTTCAAATAATAGTACCATGTTGTTGACTATAGCTACCATGCTGTACGTTATATCTCTATGACTTATTTATCTTATAACTGTAAGTGTAGACCTTTTGATTCCCTTCACAGATTTCACACCCCTGCCCCCACCTCTAGCAACCACCAATCTGTCCTCTATATCTATGAGTTTGGCTTTCTATGTTTTTACTAGAGGCCTGGTGCATGAAATTCATGTGGGGGGGACGGTCCACTCAGCTCAGCCTGCACTCTCTCCAACCCGGGACCCCTCGGGGGATGTCTGACTCCCGGTTTAGGCCCAATCCCGGGGATTGGGCCTAAACTGGGAGTTGGACATCCCTCTCACAATCTGGGACTACTGGCTCCTAACTGCTCACCTGCCTGTCTGCCTGATCGCCCCCAACTGTCCCCCCCGCCAGCCTGGTCGCCCCCAACTGCCCCCCTCGCCAGCTTGATTGCCCCTAACTGCCTCCCTGCTGTCCTGGTCACCCCTTACTGCCCCCCCCAGCCTTCCTGGTTGCCCCCAACTGCCCCCCCACTGGCCTGGTCACCCCCAACTGCCCCCCCACCAGTCTGGTCGCCCCTTACTGCCCCCCCTGCTGGCCTCGTTGCCCCAACTGCCCCCACCTGCCAGCCTGGTTGTCCCCAACTGCCCCCATCTGCCCCCCTGGTCACCCCTCACTGCCCCCCTGCTGGCCTGGTCACCCCATGCAGCCTGCTATTTGGTCATTACTGTTACTGTGATGGTGTCCCAGACAATTTGCATATTCCTCTATTATTAGTATAAATTTGTTTTTTATTTTACAAATACGTGAAATCATTGTATTTGTCTTTGTCTTATTTCACTTAACATAATGTACTCAAGGTTCATCCATTTGTCACAAATGGCAAGATTCTATTTTTATGGCTGAGTAATATTCTGTTATATTCCACATCTTCTTTATCCATTCAGTCATTGACAGGCACTTAGGTTGTTTCCATATCTTGGCTATTGTAAATAATGCTGCAATGAATATCTGGGTGTATATATCTCTTTGAATTAGTGTTTTCAATTTCTTTGCATAAACACCTGAAGTGGAATTACTGGATCATTTGGTAATTTATTTTTTTGTTTCTTCTTGAAGAAACGCTATACTGTTTTCCATAGTGGCTACACTAATTTACAATCCCCCCCCAAAAGTGCACAACAGTTCCTTTTTCTTCACATCCTCACCATCACTTGTTATTTTTCTTGTTTTTTTGATGATCGCCATTATAACAGGTATGAAGTGATATTTCATTGTGGTTTTAATTTACATTTCCCTTATGATTACTGATGTTAAACATCTTTTCTTATTCTTAGTGGCCATCTGCAGGTCTTCTTTAGAAAAATGTCTATTCAGGTACTCTGCTCATCTTTTAATTGGATTGTGTTACTTTTTGTAATTGAGTTGTATGAGTTCCTTATATATATTTGGTATTAACCCCCTATTGGATATATGATTTCCAAATATTTTATCCTACTCAGTAGGTTGTCTCTTCATTCTGTTGATAGTTTGTTTTGCTTTGCAGAAGGTTTTAAAGGTTGATTTAATCCCATTTGTTTATTTTTACTTTTGTTGCCTTCGCTTTTGGAATCAGAGCCAAAAAATCATTGGCAAGACTGATGCCAGGGAGTTTACTTAAGCCTATGCTTTCTTCTTGGAATTTTATGGTTTCAAATCTTATATTCAAGACTTTAACCCATTTTAAGTTAATATTTGTGTAGTGTAAGACAGTGACCTGGTTTTATTAATTTGCATGTGGCTGTCCAGTTTTCCCAAAAACTTTTATTCAAGAGGCTTTTTCTTATTGTATAGTCTTGCCTCCTTCCTTATAGATTAATTAACCATAAATGTGTGGTTTTATTTCTGGTGATACACATTTTTTTTTTTTAATTTTCAAGAAACCCCAATGAGACATGTATTATTATCACTATTTTACAATGAAATTGAAGTAAAGAAAAAGGCTTTGTGATAAAAGGGATTTATCACATCATAACTGTAGTATTAAATGTTAATGTTGTAGAGGATTATGATAGCATGCCCCTTTCGCTCCCCCTCACTCTGCAGAGCCCCCTAACAACTGTTAGGAGAATGGCACTGATAACATGTTGGTTGGGATGAGAAGATAAACATCTAAGACAGTCAATATCTCCAGAGAGATCTAAGTTTAATTATTATCATGGGAATGTTATGTGACTTTACTCTGTGAATTTCCAAAGTGTGGCATACAAATGTGATGCTAAAGGCTTGCAAATTCCCAGTTTTTAAAATGATTGGTATCACTTTCTTTCAGTGGGATAGTGAAGAAGGTTATGGAAAGAAAAAAATTACAAAGAATGAAGTAGTTCCGCACTTGTGGGCAGCCAGCAGAAGATGCAGCTACAGAAATCACTCAGCTCTGGACATGAAAGCTTCCTTACACAGTAGGAAGGGCTCTGGTGCCATATTCATGTTTCTTAAGTCAGAGCTATACTCTGGCTTAGGTATCTTGTGCCTTCAGGATTTCCATATCTATATGCTACTTCAAAACTGTAAAGTATGAGAGACTATTCATTTATATTGTTTAAACAAAGTTTTCCTTGGTCAAAATCTGTAAGAGCTTAAAAAACTGTTTAGCTTGTTTAATAATTTGAAAAATGGTTGTGCTGGAGCAAAACCTTTTTGCAAGGTATACTTACTAGAATTTCTTAACATTATTTTGGGAAGTACAGTTCTTGATAAGCAGAGCATAGTTGTTGTTTTTTATGTTCTTAGCTATGATTTGTGACTTTTTCTGTGTACTATTCTCTTAGATACTAATTATATAAGAAAAAGACTAGAGCCAAGAGCCATAAAATAAACACCCCACGAATCATCAATACTACTATGTATCCTTGAACTTTGAGAGAGTAAATCAAGATGGCATACTGCCTCCTGAACATTCATATTCATCAAAAAGCAAGATAATCAGGAAGGATCGAGTAAGTCCCTTAGGGACTAGATTCAGTAAGGCTTAAATTGTTGCTTTATTTTCCAGTGTTAACTTGTTTGTTCCTCAGGTGAAATAAATTTCTTGTGCTCACATTCCTAGGAAGTGCTCAATGTGGTTTCATCCTTGAATATCTGAGACTAGGTGAGAAGATGTTAAATGGAAACTAGCTGAGAAGGAAAATTTCATCATTCTCTGACATGGATTTTTTTTTTTCATTATTGCAAAGACAAAATTTAATTTTTAATCCTTAGTTTGATTTAAACACTGCTTTTAGTACATTGCTGATACCAGCTGTGCAGAAAGGACTCCGGAGAGATGTTCATAGCAACACACACCTGTGGCTCCCCTTTGGTTCTGGAGGCTCCAGGGAAAGCAGTATTGTTTCATGAAATACATTCTCTAGGCCTCTCTGTGTGAGTGCAGAACATTCCACATACCTGACAGCTTTCAGGTCACCGGCTGGCTTTTCAGCATACTCTGGAGTGATAAGCTTCTGTTTGTTCTTGCAAGTTTCTCAATGGTAGAGGGGTCATCTATGAGAGCAATTTGGGTCTCAACAAGCAAGAAAGGGTCTTTAGACAGTGGTGAGTTATCCCAGGCACCCATTTTTCTTCACATTTTCACATGAGAATGGAGAGCCCACTGAAAAACAGACTGGAAAAACAACTGTTTGTGGGTAACTCTGGGGTCATAATTTGTCACACTCCTCTTGCCCTGCAGTATCAAAAAGTCCAAGAGTATATGGCTCTCCACCAACCATAACTGTGACTGCACAGTTGTCAAAAACAGAGGGTACACACTCAGATGGAAATTTGTTTGTTATGTAGGATATCAGGAGACATCTTTTATCAACAACACCATCACCCACACAATGCCACTTACTTGTCTGCATTGCTGAAACAGTTTTCTATCCACTTTATTTCAAATCCGATGATGACCTCAGCTTCTCCACCGGGGTGTTGGCAGCACTGCCTCATTCTGACATGCATTTAAGAAATTCCTTCTGGCTTGCAGAGAACTTTCATCTTAGACCAAATTTGCGCTCTCTGTGATCATCTGTTATTCATCTCTAATTCTCACAATTTCTCTTCCTACAGCAAAATAAGTAAACTTAAGCATTGATTAATAGTAAAAATATGTAGAATTAGTCCATGAAATTAGGTTTCTAGTATTAGTCATAACCCAGGATAACCCAGTGGGAAGACACAGTTTTTTAAATGTGTCCTTTACCAGTAAAATAGAAAATAGAACAAAGAAAATGGAGAAAGTAACTTGGGCATAGTATGTTTCGGGCTAACTGGTTGGTTTCTCTTATATGCCTGTTAAAAACATTAAAAAATGTTTTTCTAAATAAATCCCTGGAAATTTTGCAGATTAAATTTTCCAGAATGTCAGACATGTGGACCACTGAAATACTAGTAAAATCTCCATCTTGATTGTAATAGCATAGTTATGGTGCCTTGTTCTTATGGTCAATTACTTGGAGAAGGAGAATGGCTGATTTTAGCCTATTTAGACAACCTGTGATTTTGGAAGGAACAAAGTTCTACACTTTTTTCAGAAATGGAAGCTGCTCTTTCTATCCTTTCCTCACCTCTCCATGAAGCTGAAGCAGAAAGAGAAAGAAGGAATGAATACAATGCCATCATCACATTGTGGGTGAACCTATAGGACTGAGAGTTTCTAATCAGAAGTGGGTCACTTTTCCGGTGACTACTGAAGATGAAGAAAAGCTTACCCTACCCGTAGGAAATCTCAGTTAGCTAATAGAGCAGGCTTCCTTGTGACTTAACTCCAATGGCATTTCTTGCTGCAGCTGTGGTGCCTCTACCAACAACTTCACAGCTTACCTCACTCTGTTGTTGCTCGGTACAAAAGTCACAGAGAAGTGTTGAGGAAACAGGGAATCTATTGTCTCATCACAGAAAATTTAAAAACACAACCTTAACCCATGTTTTAAACAAAGTTTTAAACTAGATTCATGTCTAGTTAGTAGAGTGCAGTCATTTTTATAGCAGTAGTTTTGCAGTGGTGCTATTGATCTTATAAATTTGCAAGGGAGAACCTGCAGGGGCAAAGTGCCTTGGCTAAAATTCAAGATAGTCCTCCTTGGAATAAAAGTTTCTGAGTTAAGACTTTAGGATACTTCTGGAAATGTGATTATACACCATATTGTGCCTACAATTTTACTCTTACCATGCATTCCATTAAGTATAAACAAAGTTAATATCTGTAGAGATAGCAGGGCACTAGGTATCCAAGAAAAGATATTTACATAGACTTAAAAGAAGATTAAATAATATCAACAAACTAGTAGCCCTTTTCTTTTTCTAGAAAGACGTAATATGGACCAACTTATTTACACACACAAAAAAAAAATGAATTCACAGGAATCAAATGTATCATTTAAAAGATATTCATAGTTTTAGGGGGAAAAATCAGATTCTTGTCAAAAACACTGCAAAAACCAGTGAGGTAAGAATGCTGATGGAATAACAAGTGAAGTGAAAACAAAAAAAGGAGAAAAATTCCAGGTTTTGGATATTCCAGAATTGAAGCTGGTCTGCCCTGAAACCAACTACAGCTGTTGGTCTGACCTATCAACCTGACTGCATGAATAGTCAGGTAAGGGAACTGCCACAATGACCTTGGCCTGCTCATTGCAGATGTTCACCATCTCAGCTTTCCTCACGTCCTCCTAATATAGAAGAAAAACAGAAATACTTCATTGTTCTTTCCATGTGTCTTTCCTTCTTTGACTCATTTTTCATTTTCCCTAAAATGCCTGTCTTTGATCTTGGTTCAGTTTTCATGTAAAGCCTATTGCTGGAAGAAAAAAAAAAGTGAGTTGTGTGCCTAACTATGTTATTTCTTCTACTCTACAGCTTATTCCTCCTGCAAATAATATTCCAAGAAGATCTGCTTTGTTCTTAATTTTTATTATTAGTTTGTGAATCAATTGATTTTATTAAATGCTTTTAGCAAACAGGATTTTTTTTTAACACTGTGTCCTGGAATTGGCTAAATAAAACCCATTATAGAAGATCTTTTGCTAAAGATTTTAAATCATTAATCACACATCTCTTGAATACTTCTGTAATGTATTTCTGGAATCAATGTGGTTGATATTTTAGAGATATTGACTATGCTTTTGATGTTTTAAGTAAGTTTTAAAAATACGAGGGTCCCATGAGGCCTACCCTTTCCAGAATAGTCAAGTACATTAATCACTAATAAAACGAACCCAATCTTTTTGGTGTGTACCTCTTCAATATTCATTGATCATCACAGTGTATTATGGAATCCACTAGGTGGAGAATATTCTACTGAGTATTTTAGAAATCAATGTGGAAAATTTTCAAAGTGGAGATGAAAGCAGGGAGAAGTAGATCAAGAGAAAATCCATTTGCAATGTGCTTTTTATTTACAAATCATGAGTCTTGTGCCTTGATAAAATAAATAATAATGATTATTTAACAGATTAGGCCAGATATGTGATTCCATTTGGGATAACCTCAAGCTTCTTTGATGAGCATAAATGTTTATTAATCTTAAATTATGGTTTAGAATCCTGTGTCTCCAAAACTAGAACTGAAACTATTTCTGATGTGAATAAAACCAACATGGAAATTTATCAGGCCAAGTACATGGAGGATTCTACAAATGAAACAGATTAAGCACTTCAATGTATCCGTTCTCCAGGACAGTCTGGGCCCTGGGCAAGAGTGATCAGGACACTCCCATCAGCACAGATTAAGGTGGGTAGGAGAAATGGAAGCACAGCATGGAAGGAGAGCACTTCTTCCACTTGGATTCCTTATGTTAATCTAAGGGTTTTTGCCAAGTTTTTGATGTGGAAGACTGCAGTAAAAGGTAGAAATAAGGAAAGTATAAACCAAATAAGGAAAGTCTAGGATTGTTCCCCATTTATTGAGGTGCTTATTATTCTAAATTAGAGCAGAATGCTCAAAGAGACCTGGGAAACAATGACAGTCTGATATTTTGATAACAGTCACACTAAGAGTGGCTTGTCAAAGGCTGGTTAATTTCTGAAGCCAGCACTTAAGTCAATGAGTGAGAACTGTGCTTGACAACCTGAGATAGCACCTATGAAGCACAGTATTTAAGCTTTTGTGTATACAATAATATAGAGGAATAGGTATATCTAATGAACATAGAAATATGTTCTATATATTAAAGGTTATTAAGTAAAACAATCTTTATTACTATTTACATATCTTTTCCACTTTCTTTTTTCTTCTTTTGCCAAGTGTGCAGTTCAATTTCAAGTTAACTCCGCAATAATGTGACTCCTCTGAAAAAAAGTAATAATTATTTTAGTAAAGATTCCATTTAACGGATGGCCTCACCTTTACCAGAACTGTGCTGATGCTTTTGTATATATTATTTCATTTAATCCATACAATATCACTGTGAGATAGGGATTCTTGATCAGTTTTATAAATCTGATCAGATTATAAATCTGACACTGAGAGAAGTTTATAATCATGTCACCAGGATTGGTGCACAGTTGAGTCTGACTCTGAACCTCACACATTAAGTTAAAGTGCCTGTTCATGTAACATGAAAGTATATATACATTATATGCACACACATATAGTACTGTATATTTCTCCCTGAATTGCATAATTTCAGCTTAATCAATAAAGTGTTATAATTGGATTTAAACTGCTTTAGTTCTTACATTCTGAATTGCTGACTAAAAATCTGTTGGAGGAAAAAATTGATGTTCTGAGACCTCAAAGAAGAATAATGAGGGTCTCAATATATGTAAAACCTAAAAAAACCCAAAACAAGTGAAAATGGAGCTCATAGGTAAAGAGAACAGATTCATAGCTGTCAGAGTAGAAGATGGGAAGAGGTAGGGGAAAGGGTAATAGGATTGAAAAGGTAAAAATTTCAAGATATAAAATAAATAAGTCATGGGGGTACTACATATAGCATGGAGATTATAGTTAACTAGAGGCCTGGTTCATGAAATTCATGCACCAGAGGGACAGGGAAGGGGAGCCCCTTAGCCCGGCCTGCACCTTCTCACAACCCAGAACTGCTGGCTCCTAACCACTCACCTGACTGCCTGCCTGCCTGATCGCCCCTAACCACTCTGTCTGCCTGTCTCATCATCCCTAACCACTTGCCTGCCTGCCTGATCACCCCTAACCCCTCTGCCTGCCTGCCTGATTACCCCTAACCACTCACCTGTCTGCCTGATTACCCCTAACCACCTCTGCCTCGGCCCCCGCCCCCACAGCTTTGTCAGGAAGGATGTCCAGAATGATGTCCAGAAGGTCTTTCGGTTGTCTGGTCTAATTAGCATATTACACTTTTATTATTATAGATAATACTGCATTGCATAGTTGAAGTTACTAAGAGAGTATATCTTAAAATTTCTCATAAGAAAAAAATGTATAACTATGCATGCTGACAAATGTTTACTAGACTTATTGTAGTCATCGTTTCATAATATAAACAAATATCTAATCATTATGGTGCATACCTGAAACTAAAATAATGTTGTATGTCAATTATCCTATCTAATAAAAGAGAAACATGCAAACTGACCATACCTCTGCTACACCCACATGCCACGCCCACCAGCCAATCAGGAGCGAGTATGCAAATTAACCCAACCAAGATAGCAGCGGCCATGGAGCTGGAGCGAGCAGGAGGCTTGGGTTGCCCCCAGTGATGGAGGAAGCCAAACTTCCTGCCCACCCTGGCCAGCCCTAGCCTCTGCTCAAGGCTACAAAGTTTCAATTATAGAAGATAAATAAATCCCTGATACCTGCTTCCAGCCAGCCCTGGCCTCTGCTCAGGGAGGTGCTGAAAAAAAAAAAGCAAAAAAAGAGGGGCTGGGAGCCTGGATCACCAGGGGGCATGGCCAGCCTGAAAACAACCCTCAGTTCCTCACCCAGGCTTGCCACACTCCCATGGAGTGAGGGTCCCCACTGGGGGGCTTGACCAGCCTGAAAACAGCCCTTAGCCCCTCACCCAGGCAGCCCCATGTCCTAAGGGAACTCCCACATTGATCCAGGACACCCTTCAGGGCAAACCAGCTGGCCCCCACCCATGCACCAGGCCTCTATCCTATCTAATAAAAGAGTAATATGCAAATTGACCATCACTCCAACACACAAGATGGCTGCCCCCAGGTGGACACAAGATGGCCACCACAAGATGGCCAGCAGAGGAGGGCAGTTGGGAGGGACCAGGCCTGCAAGGGAGGGCAGTTGGGGGTGACCAGGCTGGCAGAGCAAGAAAGTTGAGGGCAACTGGGTCTGCAGGGAAGGGCAGTTGGGGAGGACCCAGGCCTGAAGGGGAGGGAAGTTAGGGGCAATCAGGCTGGCAGGGCAGTTAGGCATCAATCACGCTGGCAGGGGAGTGGTTAGGGGGTGATCAGGCTGGCAGGCAGAAGTGATTAGGGGCAATCAGGAAGGCAGGCAGGCAAGCAATTGGGAGCCAGCAGTCCTGGATTGTGAGAGGAATGCCCGACTAACTGTTTAGGCCCTATCCTACTGGGATCGGGCCTAAACAGGCTGTTGGACATCCCTCAAGGGGTCCCAGATTGGAGAGGGTGCAGGCTGGGCTGAGGGACACACCCCCCCACCCCCGTGCACAAATTTCATGCACCAGGCCTCTAGTCTATACTAATAAAAGGGTAATATGCTAATTAGACTGGGAGACCTTCCAGGAGACCTTCTGGATGTTTTTCTGGACAAAGCCATGGTGGTGGGGCCGAGGTAGAGGTGCTTAGAGGCCAAGAGGGGAGGGCACTTGTGGGTGAGCAGGCCAGGATGGGATGGCAGTTGTGAGTGATCAGGCTGGTGGGGGGTGGAGCTGTTGGGGGTAAGCAGACCAGCAGGGGGGCCAGTTGTGGGCAAGCAGGACATCAGTGGTGGTCAGTTGGAGGTGATCAGGATAGCGGGGGGTGGGGGGGAGTTTGGAGTGAGCAGGCCAACAGGGGGGCAGTTGGGGGCAAGCAGGCCAGTGGGGAGGGAAGGTAGGGGCAAGCAGGCCAGCAGAGGGGGGTGAGCAGGCCAGGATGGGATGGCAGTTGTGAGTGATCAGGCTGGTGGGGGTGGGGCTGTTGGGGGTAAGCAGACCAGCAGGGGGGGCAGTTTGGGGTGAACAGGATGTCAGTGGGGGTCAGTTGGAGGTGATCAGGATAGTGGGGGGGCAGTTTTGAGTGAGTAGGCCAGCAGGGGTACAGTTGGGGGTGAACAGGCCAGTGGGGAAGGAAGGTGGGGGCCAGCAGGGGGGCCAGTTGAGGGTGAGCAGGCTGGCAGAGGAGGCAGTTGGGGGTGAGCACACTAGCACGGGGGCAGTTGAGGGTGACCATGACAGCAGAGGGGGCAGTAAGGGTTGACTAGGCAGGCAGGCAGGTGAGCGCTTAGGAGCCAGTGGTCTAAGATTGTGAGAGGGTGCAGGCTGGGCTGAGTGGACCCTCCCGTGCATGAATTTTGTGAACCGGGCCTCTAGTACTTCAATAAAAAAAAAGAATAATGAGAAAGCCACTGGTTCCATCAAGGATGATATCCCTTAAAACCCACTCTTTGCAGAAGCCTAATTATTGGCTATAGATAGATATTAAAAATATAAATACCTAATATTTAATGGGGCCTAATTTACTCCAGTCCTGGCTAATCTGTATAGTATGGTTTCCAGCTAGTTTAGGTCATTTTTCTCTCTTCATTACATATCTGGGTAAATGTGTTTAGTTTACTATTTTTTAAACTTGCCCTTTAAAAAAAATTGTCATTGCAATTTTGCTCAAGCACTTCCTTTTAACTAAAATCTCTCTTTACATTTCCATCTATTGAAATTCTACTTGTCTGGGGGGTTAGAGAGCAACTAAAAGACTTGTATGCATGCATATTAGCATAACCAATGGACACAGACACTGGGGCAGTGGGGGCTTGCCCGAGGTGGGAATGGCTGTGGCGGGGGGGGGGGGGGGGGGGGGGCGCGGCAAGATGTCAATTGGGGAAAAAGGAGACATATGTAAAACTTCAAACCAAAAAAAAAAAAAAAAAGAAAAAAAACTCCAACTAAAAAAAAAAAAAAGAAATTTTACTTGTCTCAAATGGCACAACCATTGCCTTGAAGTTCCCACAATGCCAAATTAAGGTATAATTTCTTAATTCTTTGAATGCTTATGGTACTTTATCTTATTATTTTATGGCTTATATATTTTATTTTTCACTCTGGTTATTTATATATATTTTAAAATCTTCTGGAGAAAAAGCTTCTTGCTTCATTTGTCTTTGCATTCTCCATAGGACCTACCTTCCAGAGTTCAGTATATATTTACCTTGTAAAGAGTCATTGAGGAATAAAAATAAAAGCAATGGTCACAGTAATTCCAAACCCAGTAGGACAAAGAGTAGTTTTTACTAGTACCATTTGGGGACCCAGATAAGGTAAGTGCTTGTTCAAGGTCCCTTGGCTAGTAAGTAATGTAGTTGGTGATTAAGAGATGTCAGGTTTTCTGACCACTTGTCCAGCATGCTTTCTCCACTAACCCACTTCCATGAGTCACATCAGTTCCAGAAAATCATCAACTATGCCAAATTTTTATTGCTTTCCTACTATAATATGGTTAGGGATATTGCAAAAGATAACTCTTATTTTTTTAAACTACACTTATATTTCTCCCCAAATATTTTTATATTCTACTTTTCAATAATTTTCTTACTGAGATGAAAACACATAGGGTCAAGTTCAGCATTTTAAATTTAGCAAAAGGTATTAATTGGTTTAGGTAATGATTTTTTTTATTGTAAATATGCATATCCATTTTCTTTGTTGTGTGAAGAAATTAATTATGATCTTTAATCTTGAAGATTTTGGATTAATTTATTCTATGGTTATAGTATGTCATCATAAAAGCAATGGGCACTTTTGGCTGTTTTATTGTTTTTGTAAGAGTTCTTCATGTAATCTAAGTATAAATATTCTGTCAGCTATATGTATGGCAATTTTTTTTTTCCAATCTGTGACTTGCCTATTTATTTTTTTAGTGGTATCTTGGGATGAATAAAACTTTTACATTTTGTTGAAGCCCAAGATTTTTTTTCTTCTTGTGTCCTATCCAGGAAATCTTTGCCTAGTTAAAAGAAAAAACATATTTTTATATTTTATTCTAAGAGCTTTTGGCTAGGAGTTTTATGTTAGGTTTATACATTTTATTAAATGATTTTTTTTTTGTATATGGAGTATGTAAGGGCCAAAGTTTGTTTATTTCTATATGAATATCCAATTGTTCCAATATCATTGTTAAAAACACTTTCCTGATCTCCATTAAATTGTCTTGACACCTTAGTTGAAAATCAATTGAATGTGTATGTGTGGGTCTATCCCTAGACTCTACTATTTTTTCCATTGGTTATCCTTATGTCGACACTACATTTTTGTATTACAGTAGTTTTATGGTAAATTGCAAAGTGAATTTGAAAGCAGGCAGAAGTCCTTCAACTTGTTTTTTCTTTTTTCAAGATTATGTGCAATTTTAAATGCTTTATATTTATATATAAAGTAGAGGCCTGGTGCATGAAATTTGTGCATGGGTGTGTGTGTGTCCCTCAGCCCAGCCTGCACCCTCTCCAACCTGGGACCCCTCTAGGGATGTCCGTCTGCCCGTTTAGTAGGATCGGGCCTAAACGGGCAGTCGGACATCCCTCTCACAATCCAGGACTGCTGGCTCCCAACTGCTTGCCTGCCTGCCTTCTGATTGCCCCTAACTGCTTCTGCCTGGCAGCCTGATCACCCCCTAACCCCTCCACTGCCAGACTTATTGATGCCTAACTGCTGCCCTGCCAGCCTGTTTGCCCCTAACTGCCCTCCCCTGCAGGCCTGGTCACTCCAACTGCCCTCCCCTGCAGGCCTGGTCCCTCCCAACTGCCCTTTCCTGCAGGCCCGGTTGCCCCCAACTTCCCTCCTCTTCCAGCCTGGTCACCTCTAACTGCCCTCCCGTGCAGGCTTGGTCACCCCCAACTGCCCTCCCCTGTTGGCCTGGTCCCTCCCAACTGCCCTTCCCTGCTGGCCATCTTGTGGTGGTCATCTTGTGTCCACATGGGGGCAGCCATCTTTGACCACATGGGGGCAGCCATCTTGTGTGTTGGAGTGATGTTCAATTTGCATATTACTCTTTTATTAGATAGGTTAGAGGCCTGGTGCACAGGTGGGGGCCAGCTGGTTTGCCCTAAAGGGTGTCCCAGATCAAGGTGGGGGTTCCCTTGGGGCATGGGACGGCCTGGGCGAGGGGCCTGAGGTGGTTTGCAGGCCAGTCACACTCCCCAGTGACCCAAGTGGAGGCCCTGGTATCTGGGATTTATTTATCTTCTATAATTGAAACTTTGTAGCCTTGAGCGGAAGCCAATGCAGGCTAGGGCTGTGGAAGTTTGCCTTCTTCCATCGCCAGGGGCAACTCAAGCATCCTGCTTTCTCCAGCTCCATGGCTGCCACCATTTTTGTTGGGATTTATTTATCTTCTATAATTGAAACTTTGTAGCCTTGAGTGGAGGCCAAGGCAGGCCAGGGTGTGCAGAGCACTTGGGGAAAACCCAAGCTTCCTGCTCGCTCCGTGGCTGCAGCCATCTTTGTTGGGTGAATTTGTATATTCACTCCTGATTGGCTGGTGGGTGTGGCTTGTGGGTATAGCAGAGTGATGGTTAATTTGTATGTTACTCTTTTATTAGATAGGATATTAAATCAGTTCATCTATTTATCCAAAAATCCTGCTGAAATTTAGTAAAGATTATCCTATCTAATAAAAGAGTAATATGCAAATGGACCATCACTCCAACACACAAGATGGCTGCCCCCATGTGGACACAAGATGGCTGCCACAAGATGGCCAGTAGGGGAGGGAAGTTGGGAGGGACCAGGTCTGCAAGGGAGGGCAGTTGGGGGTGATCAAGCCTGCAGGGGAGGGCAGTTAGGGGTGACCAGGCTGGCAGTGGAGGGAAGTTGGGGGTGACTGGGCCTGCAGGGAAGGGCAGTTGGGAGGGACCCAGGCCTACAGGGGAGAGCAGTTGGGGGGGACCAGGCCTGCAGGGGAGAGCAGTTAGGGGTGACCAGGCCTGCAGGGGAGAGCAGTTAGGGGTGACCAGGCCTGCAGGGGAGGGCAATTAGGGGCAATCAGGCTGGCAGACAGTTAGGCATCAATCAGGCTGGCAGGGGAGTGGTTAGGGGGTGATCAGGCTGGCAGACAGAAGCGGTTAGGGGCAATCAGGAAGGCAGGCAGGTGAGCAGTTGGGAGCCAGCAGTCCTGGATTGTGAGAGGGATGTGGGATCGGGCCTAAATGGGCAGTTGGACATCCCCCAAGGGGTCCCAGATTAGAGTGGGTGCAGGCCGGGCTGAGGGACACTCCCCCTGTCATGCATAAATTTTGTGCACTGGGCCTCTAGTGCTAATATATTGTGTGTTTTGTTAGAAGAAGCTACAAGAAGCAAGATTTCTTTTTAGAGAAAATGATGAACATGTTCTAAAATTTATATGAAAATGTAAAAGATCTAGAATTGCCAATATAATCTTGACAAAGAAAAGCAAAGTTGAAGGATTTACACCACTTGATTTCAAAATTGCTATGAGACTTACTGTAAAGCTACTGTAATGCAAGAAATGTAGTATTGACACAGGACAGAGAAAAATGATAACTTCTACTTTTAAAGTTCTTTAAAAATTTAAAGTGAGATTATGCTTGAGAAGATTTCAGCATAATGCCTGGCACATATTACACACCTAATTAATGTTAATGACTACCACTAATTTTTTTATATGTGGTCACACTTTATCATCATAATAGTTCTGTGGTAAGTATTTTTATTGCACTTCTGCAATGGAGGCCCAAGGGGATCAAATGACACCAAGTTATTATTAAGGGCCAGGATTGGAACTCAAATACTGTTTTTTATACATTATTAACCCTTGTGCATTTTATGCTGAAAATGTAAATAAAATGATGTAGCAGTTTCTCTGATCCAGTGCTCCAGTTACCTCATAATCAATACCCTTGTTGCCTACCACACTGTGATTTTGAATAAATACACAGTTAAAAATGAAAAGAAATCCAACTGGCATAGCTCAGTGGTTGAGCCTTGACCTGGGAACCAGGAGGTTATGGTTCAATTCTCATTCAGGACACATGCCCAGGTTGTGGGCTCAATCCCCAGTGTGGGGCATGCAAGAGGCAGAAGATCAATGATTCTCTCTCATCATTGATGTTTCTATTTCTCTCTCGCTCTCCCTTCCTCTCTGAAATCAATAAAATATATATTTAAAAAATGGAAAGAAGAATTCATTGGGAAGAGCAATACCAATCGATATGATCATGTTGTCTTAATACATCTTTCCCAAAAGTTTAAAGTATGAAAAATGTCAGCTGTTTCAGACTTTGTGTACTCTTTTGACTATAAGGTGAAGTAAATGAGATTGCACTTTGAGATTCCTATCCCAGTTTGGTGCTAGATAGATAACTTTTCACATGAAGAATAATGCTGATAGGGAAAATCAATATTATGGTCATCTTGTGAAGATTTTCTAACATTTATTTATTTCACAAATATTGTTTGAGTACTTACTATATCTGTACCTTATCATCAATTGAATTTGTCTAAATAAACACATTTGCCATTTGTTAGATTTTCAGGACTTGGAGTACATTTCAGTTTTATACTTCACCTCTTACATACTCTTGTACTCTGTTTTGTTCCCCCACCCCAGGTTTAAACTAAAGCAGTAATTTTAGAACCAGAAGACAGAGAACACAAAAGATAACTCAGTAGCTGGAGGAAACAATGTTGTTGGACTGGTATTTTAAAAGAAAATACTAGTATCTTCCTAAGAGCAGAAATGAAATTAATTTTGTAAAGATCTTTAAAAAATCTTGGTATCCTTTGATCAGGAATGCTACTGATGAAGCCCTGTCTGAAAACAGAGAGGTAGCATCTCTGTATTGGGAAGATCTCTCATTTAGTATTTTGGCGATATTAGTATTAGTTTTCTTCATCATGCTGTTTATCTGACTGTTAGAGAAATTTCATGTCCTTTGACTTCAAAATCTAGGGAAGCTCCTAAGGAGGGAAGAAACCAACAAAAAGTTTAATTCACTTTATTGGTTGATGACATGACCAATTACTGTCTTGACTCCCTCTATTTTGATTTTAGATAATATCCAGCAGCTTCTAAATAGTAATAGATTACATACTGCTTTGTAGACCCAGGAAAGGCCTGCTGTACATCAGGTTTTAATGACATAATTTTTTTTCTTGAAGAATCTTAATAGAGCATTCCATATCTGGGAAAGAGGAAGGGTTGGCAGATTTTAACATTACATTTTTATCCTCAGCCTTGTCCTTTATATTAGTTAATTAAAAGAAATTATTCTGTTAGTGAAATGTTAAAAAATCTTAACATGGTTGTTGTTATGCCAAGAGTAATAGATATACAACATATATCATGCCCATTATGAAGAAGAGAAAGAACCCTACACTTCATTTGTTGGAGACATTTGTATATTCCCTTTGTTGGCCACTTGAGAATGAAGAAATTCTCAAAACAAAACAAAACAAAAATATAATTTGCTAGTCCTTTAGAGCTTGAAACCAAAAAGAACATGTGGAAACAAATGCATGTTTATTTTATTAAATCATACTTAAAAGACAATTTAACATATTGTAAAAATAGCTTTTTAAAATGTTTATTTTGTCTAAAACTTTAAGCTCTTAAAAGAAAATATTAAGCAAGAAATAAAAATACATTTTAAACTATTTACTTAAACCTTAATATAATTTCACATCATTGTAGAAGGAGAAGAAGATTTTTGGAGACTAATGTGAAAGAATTTTTCTATTTCATTTATTGAGCACTCCCCCTGCCCCGCCACCCAACACACACAAATCCTTATCAATTGTTTGCTGTTATTCTTAATAAGAAGTTTTATTTCTTTTTCTAAAAGTTTTGATACCTATGAAAATATAAATGTTCCCAAGACTAATAACAATTAACAATATAATTTAACATTTAATGAATGCTTATTATAGACCCAGGTAAAAAAAATTTTATTGAATTTATTGAGGTGACATTGGTTAATAAAATTATATAGGTTTCAGGTATAAAATTCTATAATACATCATATATATATTATATTGTGTGTTCATTACTCCATGTCAAGTCTCCTTCTATCACCAATTATATGACCAGTTAAACTGAAAGTGAGTTGCTGAGGAAGAAGGAAAATCATTTAGGTAGTTTCCTTTCAAATTCTCTATAATTTATTCCCATAGCATAATCTAATTAATTCCTATAGTATAAGTAGAGTGCTTTAATTCTTGGCTAAGTTAAGGGAGGCCAGGTCTAGGGGGTACTGATAACCAGCTACCTATTGTCAACCTGGAAGAAGTTAATCATCTCCCATCATTTACCCATTAAATTATAATTCAACAGGAGATATGAATAACTAGGTTTATGTCCACTTACATTAACAAAAAAAGAGGCAGAAAAGTCCCAGACCATTCAGTTATAAGATACAACTGGGAGTTCTTATAGCAAATTATGGTGGATTATTAGGAAGCTATCTGGTTTAATCAAGCAAAATAAAGATTTATGTGGACAACTTAAATCTCCAATTGGGCGGTGAACCGTCCAATGATTTTAAAAATTAAATTAAATTAAAATTTGGGTATGAGGGAAGGAACAAAGATTGAAAATTGCTGTTTCATGTACAAATATAAACAAAATCAAGATGAATAGTGTTATATTGAATTAGAGGTAAGAACTGGATGGCAAAGATGCAGATATGTTTACTGGATTTAATCTGCTTTTATATCATTGCTTATTTCCTTAAGAAGAACAAAAGTATATGGATTAAATTCCTGAATGATAGTACATTGGGCACAATCTCTATTTCCATAATGCTGGAAAAATCCTTTAGAGCTAGAGGCCTATGGAGTATAGTTGGGATATACCTATATATAGAAAATTGGAAAGGAAGAAATAAGGATATCCTTACTTTCAGATGACATGAATGTCTGCACACAAAATCCCAAAGACTCTACTAAAAAATTCTTAGAAACAATAAGTGAGTTTTGCAAGGTCACAGGGTATAAGGTTTATACACAAAAAGTCAGTCATATTTCTATACACCAGCAATGAACAACTGGAATTTGAAAAAATATCTATACCATTTATAATAGTACCAACAAAAATAAAAACTTGATGTAGAAAGCTAAAAAATATGAGCAGGATGTATATGCTAAAGACTACAAACATTAAAAAGGGAAAATTTAAAAAACATGTAAATTAATGCAAAGATATACTGTGTTGATGGATTGGAAGACTTGATATTGTTAAGATGTCAGTTCTTCCCAATATGATTTATAGATTCAGTGTAAGCCTAATCAAAATCTCAGCCAACTATTTTATAGATATTTATAAACAGATCCTAGAAGTACATGGAAAGGCAAAAGAATTAGAATAACAAAAAGGGTTCTGAAGAGCAAGATTAAAGGTAAAGAACTCATATGATTTAATTTCAAGATTTGGTAATGTAATTACTGCAAAGCTACAGCAACTAAGACAGTGTGGTATGGGTTAGAGGATAGACATGGGAACAGAGCTGGCTTCATGGGTGGGTGGTCTGTGAAAATAGGACTCTGTCCTCAAAAGCATTCTGTGTTTGGTTTACGCTCCGTTGTCACAGTTTTGAAATTCTTAATAATTTTTTAACATGGAGGCTTACTGGGCAAATAATATAAAATCTAATTTAAATTACTTAGCTATTTTTTATTGGTGTTCTAGAAAAACTCCCCACATAATTGTAATTTTATTTTCAGTGCTTTTCTACATATTACAGTTAAAGCAGGAGGAGAAACAAAGGAATCAAAGGGTTGTATATACACCTAGGGTCCATTGAAATACATACTTAGGCCATAAGCACTTTTCATTTTGGAAAATCCTACGAGGCAAATGCTGCAGTCCTAGATGATGAGACTTTTAGCAGTTTGCAAACTTTAGTTTTCACTTCCACATTTTTGCTATAATTATTTTCCACATCTACCATATTTTAAACAATATTTATTTCTTTCTGTTGGAAGAATAACATGAGATTTTCATATTTTGAGGTGCCACTTAGAAAGTGATGGTAGCAATTTTCCCCATCCAGGCTTCTTCACTATTATATCAAGATATCGATCAAGACATCATAGCAGGACAGGAGGCCCTGGAAAGAGATGCTGGTAAAAACAGGGCTATATGTTCATTAAATTCATTTCATTTTATCCTGGCCATGGAGGAGACTAGATTTTTCAGGCACTTGCAGTTAGGAGTGGACAAGTTCTGGCCAATGGAATGTAGACTGAAGCAATGTATACCCGTCCAGGACTGGCTCCTAAAGCCTCTTGCATGATCCTATGCATCTTTTTCCCTCAAGTATTGGAGGGATGTCATTGTCTAGGGCAACCTTAGCAGCCATGTGTTGAAGATGGTGGAGCCTTTGTCAGCCTGGGTCCCTGACTGACTGTGCGACAGAGGGACTCCTCCCTCAGCATTGGACTGTTTCATCAGGAAAGAATAAACCTCTTTTGGTTTAACCATTGAGACTTGGGGGAAGTTTTTTGTAGAAGTTATTTACAACAACTATTATTCAGATTAACTGAAGCTTTTTATGAATAAATTGCCAATGAATGAAGCAATTTCAATTCATTAACAAAAAAATACTTCAAGTATATAAAAACTTTAGATGATTTTATGAATAGTTTTAATCCAAAAGTTAAAAACACAAAGGTTTCTGTAAATTGGGTTCTGATATAAGAAAATGTCATTGCAGTGCAGATTTTCCAGAGGTAAGTGCAGTGTGTACTATTATCATTTACGTTTTAGAGATGAGAAAACTTAGGCAAGGAGAGTCTCATGCAAGCTTATACCACTGGAAAGGAGGTAGGGTGTATGCAAAGGTCATGCCTATAACTCCATGTTGTACTGGTTCTTATCGCTAAAAGGCACTGTTTAGCAGTTGGGGACATTGTAGAGGTATTGACACATCAACAACTGCACTCCTGTGGCTGTTAAAACACGCAGGAAGAGCAAATGACAATAATTCAAATCCTGTGATAAGTCATTTTGTGTGAACCATTCTTGCTTCAAATTGCTTTTCAATATTCATTATGCATGAAGAACTGTGGTAAAAAGTTTGAGTTTGAACACACAGCAACTTTCCTGTAGATTCATCTGGAGAAACTGAGTTTTCTTTTCCTGCAAATTGCTTTAGTGCAGCTAGCTCACATGACTCTTTATCCTTAGTGCAAATTCAAAACAAAAGCATTTTAGAATTGTCATGCCAAGACTGATGAGCAAAACTTAGCAATTCAAATGCAGTGCATACGCCTGGCCCAGAAATATGTCAATCATAAACATTTTTTTAAATCTTGAATGAGGATTTCTGTCTAACTAATTTGGATACAAATAACCAATCTAATCTAATTTGAATATAAATAACCCATCATAGCAGAGTACCTTCCAACTTTCATTTATTCATTAAACTAGAGGCCCACTGCACGATATTCGTGCAAGAATAGGCCCCTGGCTTCACTCCCAGCTGCCCGGGAGCCAGCAAGTCCCCGCTCCCTGGCCGCCCGGGAGGGAGCCAGCACGTCCCCACTCCCACTGGGAGCCGGCAAGTCCCCGCTCCCCAGCCACCCAGGAGCCAGCACGTCCTCACTTCTGTCTGGAGCACCACTCCAGTAGCTCCCTCTGCCGCCCCCCTTCCCCTCATAGCAGGCTTCACACTGCTCTGAGCCTGCATATGCAAATTAACCTCCATCTTTGTTGGGTTAATTTGCATACTCACTCTGATTGGCTGTGGGCACAGCGGAGTGATGGTTAATTTGCAAGTTTCTCTTTTATTAGGTAAGATATTTATTTTGCCCAGTCTGCAGTAGGTACTATTTTAGGTACTTGGGACATACTGCTGATAAAACAAAGCTTCTAGCTTTCGTGAAGAAAATTGAGAATGTTTTCCTCAGTGAACAATCCATTATATGCCACTGGAAGAAGTTTGAGCATATTGACCTTTTATATTTTCTGCAAGAATGCAAAGCATGTGGTATATGCATGTAATGAGGTGTTAGAGAACACTACACTAGTGCACTCCATTTTGGCTCCAACCAGTAACACGCCTGGTAACCATCTTGTTGCCTTTGGGAGGATAAATCACTTCTGAGGCACAAAAGTTACTTCTCCCTGGGGGAGAAAAAGTATCAAATGCTTGTGCCTCCCTTGGAAGTGCTCAAGATCTCTTCAGAAAGCTGAAGCAGTAGAAGGGATGGGTGAATCAACTTTTATGTGTGGGTGAAAATGAAATCTCCCCAGGATGTGTTCTTTCATCCCCCCAAATCTATAAATAGATATTTTGGTTTCAAAGATCTGGACTGTATCAAAGGCAAATCTTTTATCCAAGAAGGAAAAATGGAATAAGTTTGTATTTTTTTTCTAGATGGAAACATTAAGTAAGCTATTACTGAAGTACCCACTGATTTATAAAAGGGAATTGAGCTGTTTTTAATTTATTTTGGAAAAAAATTCATAAACAAGTAGGACATCTAGAAATTCCAGGAATTTTGTGGCATTTAAAAACCAATTAATATTTTAAAAGCAGGGGAGAAATTAGTATTTGCTGAATCATTTCCATGTGCAAAATTGATGATTCTTGAGTGCCATTGCCTAACTTATTTTACATTTGTCTTCATTTATTTTAAATCCTGAGCCAGGATCTATCTGTTGATCCATCCACTCATCTATTCCTCCATCTGACCATTCATCTATATATCTCTCTGTCTATATACATATGCATGTCTATGTAGATAATAGTGTGTGCATATCATGTATAGTATAGTACAAGTAACTAGATTAGTAACTTTCTCTTTGTTCAATAGTTAGACTTCCCATAACCCAAACCTTCCAGAACATATTCATGAATCTCTAAAGAATTAAAGAAGGCTTTCCTTCCATAATCTTATTTTAATTCCTGATAAGCTAAGAATTAATTTATGTGTATTTGAACCCTACTTACACTGTGTGGGTCCAAAGTCATTGCTCCTTACTAACAGGTAAGGATTTATGAAAGAGGTGGCATTAAGTTTTAATTCTTTTTAAAAGGATAATAACACTCACTAATAAGGTTCTCCACTTTGGACCCTGTGTCCTCTGACTTCGGGCCATGATGTTGAGCGGCACTGGCCTTTTTTCTGTTTCCTCCGACAAGACAGGCTTGTTACCTGCAAGGGTTCTATTCTCTCCTAGGAATAGCATTTCCCAGAGCTGTAAGTGATGGTTGGATCATTCTCTTAATCAGGTCTCTGATTAATTCCCTCTTCTCAGAGAGGCCTCCCTTGATCACTATGACTAAAATACTGTTCTCTCGCCACTCTCATGCCTCCACTGAAATCAGATATCCTGCTTTTTGTTTTTTTGTTTTTTATTTCCTTGACATCTATTACCATGGTCATCTTGTTTGTTAGTTTGTCTGGCTCTTCCTCATTGGTGCCCCACTCTAAAAGTTAGGTCTCATTAGAATAGAAACCTTGTCTGTTCTCCTGTAGCCCTGGCATCCAGAATTGGCCTTAGAAGGAGTTAGTATTTGCCAAATGAATGAGTCCAGGTTACATTTGATAAAAACAGGTCTGAGTGCCACTGAAAAACTACAGTTTGCATAATTTCAAAGAGATTGAATTATAGACTTAGTATTTAGACAGAAAAGAATGTCAGGTTACCATCATCTGCTTAAGATTGCTGAAAGTATTTTAATATTTTGGCCAGAATTTAACCTAAAACATTATTTATATGTAAACCCACACATGCTATATAATAAAGAGCTAATGTGCTAATTAGACTGGATGGCGGAACGACCTTCTGTAACGAACAGTAGGCGGGGCCGCGAGGCAGCCAGGCTGAGCCCTTTGCACGAATTTTGTGCATCGGGCCTCTAGTGCTAATATATTTAGTTGGAGGAATACAAACACACATATGAAACAATGTATTCAGCTAGAAGTAGTTAGCAGTAGAGGTATCTGTGGTGAAGAAATCAGTAGTAGAAATAACTTGCAATTAATAAGTCATGACCTTGAATTGATTCTGTCAAGAAGTGGTTATTGAACAGTAGGTAGCACTTTTGTATCACACAGAGATATGACATCAAGGGGAGATATTTAGACTTAACTATGTGGCCTCAGTCTTTGGCAAGTACAGTATTATCACATACTCTTCTATGAAGTCCTAAACATCTGCACATACACAATGCAGAAGCTGAAGGGTTAATGGACAGCAAACATTTATTGCATTGCCTTCTCTGAGCCAACCTCTTTCATCTGCAAGGTGGATAGGTTAACTCTTTCACATGGGATTTTTGTGAACCTAAAACAAAACAACATCTGTGGCAGTGAACATGCAAAGACACAGTAGGTATATTGTAAATATTCACTTATTCAAAAGATAGTGTTTGGTACAATTCTAAAGTTAATATACATAGCTTGTAAAAACTCTATTTTGTTGCACTCAATGGCCTTTCTGATTCTCTCTTTTTCTTTTTTTCATTACTGAAGGGTGGGTAGCCTCTCCTAAACAGTCTCTGTGTGTTTGTGTGTGTGTGCTAATGCAAATGCAGGTGCTAGGGATGAGCGAGGAGCATGATAAGGGGGAGATTGAGAGAAAGAAATAAATGAGGCCATAATAAGTTAAAATACATGGAAACTGATTTTCAGTTTTGTATATTAGACACTCTGGATGAATATTGACTAGCAATCATACAGCAGCTTGTTATACCTACTGACATTCTTAAAACTTGTAACTCCATGTGATTTAAGGCACTTGACCATTGGGAAACCATAATAAATATTTTTGGGATGTGTTTATTTAACTTTTCAAACTTCGTAACTAATATTCCAATAAACACCATTCAATTTTTTTTATATTTCATTAAAATAAATGATATCCATCTTTATACTTATCCTAAAAGCTTTTATAAATAATATTTATCTCAGTGCTAAAGTGATGTATACAAATAATTACATTAAATTGGTCTAGATGTCATTTTAAAAGTGTGTATTAAAAACTGCTGACTACCATGAAACATGAAATACTAGTGCTGGTGTCTAAATACTTTTGAGATATCAAGTATATTTCAAATACGTGGAAAGGGAATGAATTTCAAATCGTACTTCTAGATAAATATTTGGCTCTCTTGCAAACTTTGGAGAGGTGATATAATAGCTCTTAGTTATAATAGCTATTAGTAGTAGCTATGTGCTGTTTGTTAAGTTACTTTAGTACTTTAACAAAGGTAGGAACAGTGTTAAAGGAACCAACAAATGATGCCGAGGTACCTGCATCCCAGAAACAGTGGCAAATGATTATGACGAGAAGGTTAGAAGGGTCAAGGGGCCTCTCACCAGAGTCCAAGGAAAGTTGGAGCCATGGTTGGAGGTTGTAGGAACTGCAGCCCTGAGAGATTCAGCCACTTCCTGAACTTCATAGTACAGAAGCAGGGAGAGGGGGAAAACAGGGAAGAAATACCACACTTACCTGTCTTCTATTATGGCCCTGTGCTAGGCTACACTAGCAAGGGAGTCTATGGATGCAGTCCATTGATGCCAGCCTACTAGGCACAGACTAGGGCAGAGAAAGATGGAAAAGGATTGGTCAGCTCCAGAAGTAAGAACTATGCCATAAATATGAAGATACTGAACTCAGAGAAGTTAAGGAGGCTGCCAAACTACATAGATTATAAATGGTAAGGTCAGAACTTGAATTTATACTTCTACCCTTTCCGTGATAGCATTAGGATTAATTAACTCAGGATGACAAAGAATGAGAAAACTCTAGGTTAGCATGCAATCAAGATGGACAGTGGTGGATAGATTAGATAGAATGACAAAAAGAAGGGATGGAAGGTTGAAGAGGAAATTCCAGAAAAGAGAGAAGGAAAATAAAAAATTGTCTCTGAGACAAAGTGAGAGTGATTATATCAAATCAAATTAATCTCCATATTATTGAAAGAATAGTAAAGAAAATTTATAAGCAATTGGCATCATATAATACACTGAGTGGCCCGATTATTATGATCTCTGAACGCATAATAATCTGGCCACTCAGTGTATATCCTATAACATAAAAGGCTAATATGCAAATTGTCCCCTCGACCAAGAGTTCGACCAGCAAGCAGGCCAGCCAACTGCCCATGTCCCCTCCCCCTGGCCAGGCTGGCCAGACCCCACCCATTCACGAATTCATGCACTCGGCCTCTAACACACACACACACACACACACACACACACACACACACACAGACACACACACACTGAGTGGCCAGATTATTATGCGTTCAGAGATCATAATAATCTGGCCACTCAGTGTAGTTTGATATCAGGTGGTGTGATTCCTCCAACTTTGTTCTTTGTCAAGATTGCTGAAGCTATTTGGAGTCTTTTGTGGTTCCATATAAATTTTTGGGATATTTGTTTTAATTTTATGAAATACGCCATTGGTGTCTCCAACACTACTATTTCTGACTGAGAATAAATTAGTTTTCAGGACTATTAATAAGTGTTTGCAAAACTGATGCATTAATTTAAATTAAGTTATAAATAAACCCAAATGATACTGGCTTATTTAAAGATAAAATTATTGTACTTTCACATCAAAGAGAACTGGAAATTGGTAACCCAAGGTTAGTATGACAGCACCATAGTTTCCATAGAAAGCCCAAACCTAATCCCTATGTGTGTTTTTTTTTAATTTTTTAAAATATATCTTATTGATTTTTTACAGAGAGGAAGGGAGAGAGATAGAGGGCTAGAAACATTGATGAGAGAGAAACATCGATCAGCTGCCTCTTGCACACCTTCTACTGGGGATGTGCCCGCAACCAAGGTACATGCCCTTTACCGGAATCAAACCTGGGACCTTTCAGTCTGCAGGTCCACGCTCTCTCCTCTGAGCCAAACCAGATAGGGCTAATCCCTATGTTTTATGAGTCAGGGGTGTGGTTTCCTTCTTCAGGTCACCATGATCCAGAATGGCTGGAGGAACTTCCCTCATTATGTCTCAGTTGCAGAAGGAGGAAAGGTATAATCGAAAAATGGGCTCCAACTAGCTATGGCAACTAGCAACTCCTATCAGTCACTTTTTTCAAGTTCTACAAAACACTTCTACCGATATCCACTGACCAGAATTTTGTCATAGGACCTCCAGTAGTTGCAAGGACTTTGGGGCAGTACACTCTTATTTCAGATAACAATGTGCTCAGCTAAAAAAATATATTGCTGAAGAGGAAGGGTAATTGGTTTAGGAGGAGGATTTGCCAGTTTCTGGTACTGATCAAGGAATGTTGGAGGGCTTGGAAGTAATTGAGTGAAGGATAAGGATGCTCCATAGTTGGGAAGATTCAATAAGGGGAATACTACAAACTCCTAATATGATTGACAGCTCCATTTGATTTCAAAGTCTACTCTTGGGGTCAAAATATATTCAAATGCATACATATAGTACTCACTGCTGTCATGTGGTAATGAAGGTAAATGGAAATGGTTCTCCAGGAACTGCATAAAAAAATAGCCTTCTTCCAAGAACAGTACTCAGAGTAATACCCACAAAGTGCCCATTGTGTGCCTATTAAATGAAACTCAAATTTATTATTAAAATAATTACTATAAATTAATTTTAGTAAGTACTGCCCCATTGATTTTGAAATGACTGAGAAAGCAATTTATTCTTTTAATGAATCTGTTAGCACATTACTCTCTTGTACTTAGCAGGTTTTAAATTCTGTTGAACACTGAGCTTCAACAGCGAAGGTAGGGTGAACAAGCTAATCACAGATCTTAGTAAGTAGGTTTATTTTATCTTTTTAAATTTTTTTCTTTATTGATTAAAGTATTATGTATGTGTCCTTATCCCTCCATTGCCCCCCCGCCATACACACACACTCATGCCCTTACCCCCTGGTGTCTGGGTCCATTGGTTAGGCTTATATGCATGCATACAAGTCCTTTGGTTGATCTCTCCCCCTTACCTTCCTTCTGAGGTTTGATGGTCTGATCGATGCTTCTCTGTCTCTGGATCTGTTTTTGTTCGTCAGTTTATGTTGTTCATTATATTCCACAAATGAGTGAGATCTTGTGTTTATTTTAAATACTTTAAAACAGTGAATGACTTTTGACAGTGAGTACTCTTAAAGGTCTAAAGTGCTGGCATGTCTCTCACTAAAAGCTGAATGGGATAGACACCATGATAAGGATATTCTTTAGATGTTCTGTTTACTCTGTCCTCATTACTATTTCAAGTGCCTCTCAATTGAATTCTAGATAGGATTACAGGTAGATGGAGGAAGTTGTTCCTGGGTGTAAAAACTAAAGGTAGTTCTTTTTCCACTCTTCTGATTCTCATTGTTGACTATCTCTGGTGATAAAAGGCTTTTAGCATTAAAGTAGCAATGAACATATTTTGTAAATATGATTAATATCTGCTATCCAGATGTTGATAATATGGGTGAACATCTAATTATGTGAAGACCTTAAGAGCGAAAAACTGAGGTTGCTTTGGTGAAGAAGAAATTCTGACGTAAGACTGTAATATAGAAATCCTGCTAGAGTTTCCAGTCTTATGACCAGCTCTATAGATTTTAAACTCAAGATTGCCGCATCAATTCTTACCTGATGCTCCAGCCTACTGGCCTGACCTGTGCATTTCAGATTTGCCAGCTTCACAATTACTTGATCCAGTTCATTAAAATAAATCCTATTGGTTTTGTTTCTCTGGAGAACCCTAACTGGTACACTGTGGAACCTTGGGAAAGCTACCAAATGTGCCTGTTTCTCATTTTTTGTGTGTGTCTCTATAACTGAAGTAATAATGGTAACTACTCCATAGGGTTGTATACATTGAATACATACAAATTAAATAAATATATTGCAGGCCACAGGAATGGTACCGGGTGTTAGATTGGAAGGATCAGGCCATATCTGGGTTTAGCAACCTCTATATTTGAGTTCTGGCTGGGAAAGAATTCAGAGCCAAGACTCAAACTATAAAAGAACATTTATTTGAACAATTACAGAGATAGAAGAAGTAATTCATAGAAAAAAATTTCCTTAGGAAATAAGTTATAGAGGTAAAGGAATGACCCTAAAAGCTTGGGAGTGAAGAAGCTAATGGTAACCTGCCTACGGGGAAGGTGAGGGTGTGCACCCAGGAGGGAGAACCAGCTGAGTCTTCCATGTTAAGCGTTTTAAGGGTAGAGATTTTGGGGGAGGTCCGTGGGGAAGATCTCAATAGAATATTCAGCAGTTTTCCAGGTGTGTCTTTCAGAGTCCAAGTCTCCACCCTGATTGATTGCTTGGCAGCAGAGCAGGGGGTCATTATCCAATGCAGCTGGTCCTGAGGTCAGCCGTGGGGTCAATTGTCTGGTTTTGCTGCTTTTATTAGCCTGGAGCTGAAATACAACTGAGATGTTACTTCTAGGGAGCAAAGGTCAGGGGGTCCAAACTGACCACCTACATGCTAGGGGAGAAAAGGTCACCCCTAGGGGTGAGGTCCCACCCTACAATTGTCCTTTGCTAGACACCTGGGGATTTCCATCCTGGTGACCTTCTGTACCTGGCCCTTTGTCCTTGTTCTGCTCAAGCCTGTGTAATTGCCTGCCACAAATCTACTAGTAGATATATATAAAAGCCTAAGTGACCATTACGATGGAATGACTGGAATGACCGGTAGACCAGTCACTATGACACGCACTAACCACCAGACGCTCAACGCAGGAGCTATCCCTGGTGGTCAGTGTGCTCCCACAGCCAACCTCCCGTGGCCCCTCTGCCCTCCCCCCACGCCCAGATGGCCAATCTCCCACGGTCACTGCCCCAGCCAGCCAACCACCTGTGGCCCCTCTCCCTGGTGGTCAGTGCGTGTCATAGCGACCAGCCGACCGGTTGAATGGTCACTTAAGCTTTTTATATATAGACTAGAGGCCCAGTGCACGAAATTCATGCACGGTGGGGGGGAGGTGTCCCTCAGCCCAGCCTGCACCCTCTCCAATCTGGGACCCCTCAAGGGATGTCCGACTGCCCGTTTAGGCCTAAACAGGCAGTCGGACATCCCTCTCACAATCCAGGACTCCTGGCTCCCAACTGCTCACCTGCCTGCCTTCCTGATTGCCCCTAAATGCTTCTGCCTGCCAGCCTGATCACCCCCTAACCACTCCCCTGCCATCCTGATTGATGCCTAACTACTCCCCTGCCAGCCTGTTTGCCCCTAACTGCCCTCCCCTGAAGGCCTGGTCACCCCTAACTGCCCTCCCCTGCAGGCCTGGTCCCCCCCAACTGCTCTCCCCTGCAGTCCTGGTCACCCCCCAACTTCCCTCCTCTGCCGGCTTGGTCACCCCTAACTGCCCTCCCCTGCAGGCTTGATAGCCCCCAATTGCCCTCCCTTGCAGGCCTGGTCCCTCCCAACTACCCTCTCCTGCTGGCCTGATCACCCACAACTGCCCTCCCTTGCAGGTCTGGTCCCTCCCAACTACCCTCCCCTGCTGGCCATCTTGTGGTGGCCATCTTATGTCCACATGGGGGCAGGATCTTTGACCACTTGGGGGCAGCCATCTTGTGTATTGGAGTGATGGTCAATCTGCATATTACTCTTTTATTAGATAGGATAGAGGCCTGGTGCATGGGTGTGGGCTAGCTGGTTTGCCCTGAAGGGTGACCCGGATCAGGGTGGGGGTTCCCTTGGGGCATGGGGCTGCCTGGGAGAGGAGCCTGTGGTGGTTTGCAGGCCAGCCACGCCCCCTGGTGACCCAAGTGGAGGCCCTGGTATCTGGGGTTTATTTATCTTCTACAATTGAAACTTTGTAGCCTGGAGCGGAGCCAAGCCTTCTGCTTGCTCCGAGACGGCAGCCATTTCTGTTGGGATTTATGTATCTTCTATAATTGAAACTTTGTAGCCTTAAGCAGAGGCCTGGGCCGGCCAGGGCTGCAGAAGCTTGGCTTCCTCCATCGCCATGCAACCCTAGCCTCCTGCTCTTTCCAGTTCCATGGCTGCCGCCATTTCTGTTTGGATTTATGTATCTTCCATCATTGAAACTTTGTAGCCTTGAGTGGAGGCCTAGGCCAGCAAGGGCAAGCGGAAAGCTTGGCTTCCTCCATTGTCAGGGAAACCCAAGCCTACCTCCTGCTCTCTGTGGCCGTAGCCATCTTGGTTTGGTTTATTTGCATATTTGCTCCTGATTGGCTGGTGGGCGTGACCTGTGGGCGTGGCTTGTGGGTGTAACGGATGTATGGTCAATTTGCATATTACTCTTTTATTTGATAGGATGATTGTTATCGATTTTATTTTCTCACAAGCCCATTGTTAACCCCAACCATTATAGGAACATCATTTGCAATCATGTACATTGTTTTGAGTAGATTACATGGAGATGTTGAGAATTTTCTCAACACCACACAATTATAAGACTATTCTATATATTGTGTCTATCTTCAGCAGTGTGCCCTAAAATGCCTTTAGTCACATCAACATATTGACAGAACAAATAGCTATGATTACCAGGTGTTTTGATTTATAACGGAGTACTCATTAAGTGTATTGGTAGACACAAATAATCTATTTTTAAAGGTGAAATAAAAGATTTGTTTTTGGTGCGATTTATTCATCAGACCTTCAATAATCTGATTGGCATTGTTTTCAGTAGGACTAAATTTATGAATGCTTGTTTTTATTCAGGACACCCATTTTGTTCACTTCATAATCACTCTTTTATAAATTTACTGTCTAAAAAGATTCTAACACATAGGCAACTTTTCACTTAATTCAGCACTGCATTTTATAACAATATCACATGTTTGATTCGCATTAAAAAAAAAAGACCCTGTAGAAATTTCAGTCCTTTTTCTGATACATTAAATTTTTTAACATGAATATTTCATGCCACAGTTGTAGTTGTCACTGTGGTTTATTTCATAAAGACTCTTAAGTTGCATGTTTTTTGACACAGAGATAATTTTATTTATTCAGACATGGACTCTACTTGGTTTGATCTTTACTTTCCCTCCTTTGGCTGAGAAATGGCTTTGTAGACACTGTTAGTGTCCCCAGCCACATTCTCTCCACCTACCTTTGATTGGTGTGGCTGTGGTGCACACTTCCCTGCTTTCCACTTCAAGCACCCAGCTGTATTTGATTTTTTCTGCCTCAGGGCTTTCCCCAAAGCCATGGGAATTGATTCATTCCAGAGTGGGGAGTAGGATAGAGATGTCTCTAGCTGCCCATCCATGAACAGCTTCCTTAATCTACCTGTAATCCTCTCTATAACTCCACTGAAAGGCACTCGGAATAGTAATGTGGAGTGGACGGAGCAATAAATAAATTCAGCTTCCCAGTATTTGAAGGAATAGTTCTGAGTTGACGTCTACACAGTTCTCAAAGAATCCCCCTGGGGGGATTGTGTCTCCATTGTTCACTGCAGTAATCAGTTCAGTAAAGTTCTTTATGTTTTCCTTTTCTGTATCAATTTTCTTACTCCTCCATTCTGGATTTTTGAGATCCTGTCCCAAATGAACTTCAAGTCCTTGTTTCAGGCTGTGCTTTCTGAGAAACCTAGACCAAGACACATTATAAATACTAAGACATGGTCTACTTTTCTAGCTCTGTTATTAGAAAAACTAAATAATCAAACTAAGTAAATGCTGATGTTTATTTCTTCTTACTCAGGCTGAATTTTATAATAAAATAAGGGGCAGTGAAGATGAAATTAAATTGGAGAGAGTATTTCCTATGCAAAGGAGACAGAGCAAGTTAAGTCCAGCCAAGCGGCAATTTGTGGGAATAGGGCAGATCTCCTATTTTTCAAAAGAAGTTAATTAAAGTTTTTGAAATAAAAAATATTCAGAATAAAATATCTTGCTTTTAGTCCACATTCAGCCTTTAGATTACCAATTGCAAAATAAAATTACAGTGTGGCTGTCTTTCCTGTATGGTAGCTAAACCAGTTAGTGTCAAGTGTGTAGGGATAAATTTAACAAAAATGAAAAAAAATTGTATTGAGGGACATAAAAGAATCTTTGAAAATTGTTAAGATGTTAATTGTACCTAAGTTAACTGTTAAAATTAGCCCAATACTAATGAAAATTACATCAGTAAGTTTTTTTGGAACCTGAAAATTTATATAAAGTCCATTGAGAAAAGTAAATGATTATCTGAAGTTCATTTATATAAAGTCTATTTGGAAAAATAAGCAAAAACAACCTTATTGTTTCCAAAGAAAAATAAGAAAAGATACTTGCTAAAGCAGATATTAAATTTATTACTAAATTATAGTAATTAAAACCCTGTAGAATCACAATGAAATATTATTTTATACTTGTAAGATGGCTATCATAAAATAAAAAAACAGTAACAAATATTGGTAAGGATATAAAGAAATCGGAGTCCTTGTACATAGCCGGTGAGAAAGTAAAATAGTGAATCTGTTGTGTAAAATGGGGTAAGGAAAATTCATTACTAATTTTGATAATCAGAAAATTATAGTGTTTTTACTTCTTAATGTTAATGTGATTAGCAGCATATTTAAAAGCAGGATATATAGCTGTTAAATGACTGGAGTAGGTAAAAACTAAAATTTAGGTTAGGTAATAAAATGCAAAAAATTAAGACTATATATCTATATCTATATCTATATCTATATCTATATCTATATCTATATCTATATCTATCTATATCATCTCTCCTCACTGGAGGATATGTTTATTGAATTTTAGACAGAGAGAAAGGGAGAGTTGCCACAACCTGCGCAGAGGGTTCAGGATGACTTGAAGGAGGGCCAACGACACAATGAGTACACTATACAAGAAATATGAATTTTGAAGGCATTGGGGGGCCAGGTGGAAACTTCTCCCATAAAGAGGAACATGGAGTCCGGATCCTGACAGGGAATTGGACTTGCAACCTAGGTATGTGCCCTGACAGGGAATTGAACCCTCAACCTTTTGGTGTATGGGATGATGCTCCAACCTACTGAGCCACCTGACCAGGGCTCTTGTTTTAAAAAGAGAAAGTATGAATTTAGAGAACAGTTATATTAATTATGAAAATGAACACAAATAAGTTAACTTCCCCCATTACACAGCAACATTCTCATATTAATTTAAAAGAACATATTTCAAGAATATGTTGTTGAGAGGGCGGCGCCATGCTTGCCAATCGGCGGCCCTTCCTCCCGCGGCGGCGCCCGCCTTTGCCCCCTTTGCCCGGCGACTCGCGTGGCCCCGGCGCAGATGCTGCTGCGGCTGGGCCTGCAGCGGGCGCGGGGGCGCAGGGCGGCCACCGTGGGGAACTGCTGCTGGGCGCAGTGCTTCCGGCGGCTCCGCAGGGAGGCGGGGCGGCTGCCGCGCGGGAAGGGCACAATTCCTCATTAACTGTCTGATGCCTAAGGCCCTACATGCACCTGCTACAACGCAGTCTGAACAGAAGCTCACCCTGGTATTAGTGAGGAAAAGGCACTGTTCCTCGTTCACTGTCCGATGGCTAACACCCTGCAGTACTTGCTGCTGACAAGTCTGAACACAGGCTCCATGTCATCCTTAGTGAACCAAAGACTTTCTCTCCACAGTTGCCTTGACTCATTGGTGATGGCTGTGTGGGATAATTCCCTGGTATAGCTATTTCAGTTATGCTTTTCACAACCAGGAGCAACCACGGAATGGACATCTGCCTCAGTAACTGCCTGATGGCTGACGCCCTAAGCACTCCTGCTACTGCTCAGTCTTAACAGAGGCTTTCCATGATCCTAATGAACAGAGGTAGGAGATCTTCAAGGTGAATGGGCAGGTGAACGGCCCAATCTCTGCCCATCATGATGGTTTCATCGCCCACTGTCCTTCACAAACATCCAGAATGGTCCGTTGTAGCACAGCAGTCCAGTTTCTGGGTGGTCATTGACATCATGCAAAGTCATCGGGCAAATATGAAAACTCAAGGTATCTGAGGCCCGGACACACCTCCATGACCAGCGGGCTGCCTCGAGGCTGGGGACTCTGTGCTTCCTGCCATCAGCAGATACAGCCCCAGAAAGAGACCAGTTTACAATCATTTCTGAAAACTGCCAGGAATGGATGGCCTGTTCTAAGCTGGGTTACCCAGTAAGCACGGGGTAAGAGAGGGGCGTTTTGCTCCAGAAACACAATTCCCAAAAAAGCCCAATCCATTATTTCCCCCCACAATGGCTGGAGGAGAGTAAAATCCCAACATGAGCTTCAAAGGCCTCTGTGCCCAGGGGGTGCTCCCTGCAGGCCAGGGGGTGGCGTTGCCTGCTGAGGAGGAGCAGCAGGGGACACGGCAGTTTATCCCCAGGCCGCAGCCGGGAAGCTGGGCTGGAGCCCTGCGGGCCCTGGATTCTCTAAGAGGTTCTTCTACAAACAGACCCCTCAGGTGCTTCCTCTCACTTCAGGTCAGAAGTTATTGTTAAGGCACTTGGGGAGTTCCCCTGGCAGCTTCAGAAAGGAGGCGCAGATACCAGATACGGGAGTCATCAGTGCAGCCACCCTCCAGGCCTTAGCGGGATTCCTGAAGGTGGGGGACCCCGTAGAAGTGGACCAAGGCTGCTGCCGCCACCATGACACTAAAAACCCGATGCCACTGGTTCCATGTGCCATCCTTAACAGGACCGAGCACTCTGTAACTCGAGCCGCCGGGAGGCCAGCTCTGGGGATGCACAGCCTAGCCATGAGGAAGAGCCGGCCCAGCTGGCCCGCGTGTGGCCTTGACACAGCCCCTGGTGAGAGTCAAGGGCTTGGTGGGCACAATACTGCTCCAGCCAGGGCCCAGGGACACCCCTGGCCTTGTCCGCGGGTGTTTAGGGTGGACCCACTGTGCCGCAATGGTGGCGGGAATGCCCAGGACACAGATGATGGAGCGGTACATGAGCCTGGGCTGCGGGGCGCAGGAGCAATGGAGCCAGGGCGCAAAGCTCCGTAATGTAGAGCAAGCCCCGCATAATGCAGTTTGCAAACTGTCCGAGAGGCTTTCTGGGAAGAACAGTAGGTGGCGTGAAAGAGCCAGGAGAGGCTGAGGCAGAGCTCTGCGCCCAGGAACATCCCCAGCCCACCTGCCCCAGCAGGGGCGGGAAGTACCTTTGGTCTGAGCAAGGTCAAGGTTCACAGAAAGAGAAACAGCAAAAAGAACATGTAAGCAGAGCCGTGCAGTGAGAGCCCTTTTCGGTGCGGGTGCAGATGCTGCTGAGAGCAGCCTGCGCGGAGGGCCTGGCCCGTGCCCTGCAGCAGGAAGCTGTCCTGCCGCCGGTCGGGAGCACGGGCTACAGTGCGGGCCTCAGCGTCCCTCCCAGACCGCATGCACCCACCTCATCTCCTCCCTGGCTGGCTGGGTGCTCGCAGCCGATGGGCAGGCCCCGCACCTCCCCCTCCCCCTGGGGCACTGCACATGCTCCTCTTCAGCTCTGGTTGGGTCAGCGATTCCCCAGGAGCAGTTGTCCTCCAGCAGGTGCCCCAGCTCAGCCCGGTCACCCTGTTACTGGCACGAGCCCCGTTGCACTCGGCCACCACTGGTCCCTTCCTAGTAGAGATCTAGCTGGTACCTCAATGCTCTGCACCTCCAGCTGGGGAACAGCCTGGGTGTGTCACCCCAGGGAGCAGAGACCTCCTTGTGAGGTTAGGCAAGCCAGCAACGCCTGAGCTGGGGCCCAACGCTCTCACACTACACCCCTCAGCGGGCCAGGCGGCCTGCAGCTGAGCCTCCTGATCTTCAAGCTCTACCAGGCACCTTTCTTCTGATGGCAACTGACAGGGGGGCTCAAGGCTCAGAGCACAGGACTGGCCTGCAGGGAGCACACACTCATTCCAAGACCCCACTGCTGCTGAGCTCCATCCGGAGCCTGTCGGAGAGCAGCCGCTGCCACAGACAGGCCTCATCTGAGTGTGCTCCAGCTTCATGCAGAGCACAAGGCATGTCTGTAGGTGTCCCAGAGCGTTCCCCTCACCAGGAATGGCCATCAGGATGGAAGAGACTGTCTTTAGTGAAAGAGACTACTCCAGGAACCTCAGCCAGCCATGCAAAGACTATCGAGTTATTCCAAGATCCGGGATCAGACCTGCAGACTTTGTAACAGCCAAAGAGTCGATGGCTTAAGGTGTGTATTTAAACTCCAATCTCTTCTCATCAATTCAGCGTCATAGACAATATGTGAGAAATAGGTGAGGCTGTATTCCAATAAAGCAGTGATTGTAGACAAAAAAAAATATGTTGTTTATAAAAGGTATATCTAAAGTAGTAACATAGGCATTAAAAAATGAAGGGATGATAAAATATTATAGGTCAATTAGAAATGAAACGTAAAGGAAGCAATATTAAATTGCAAAGAAAGGGTAATCCAAGGCAAATCATTAAACAGAATAATTTTATATCAATAAGTATGGTTCACAATGACAATAACAGTCATGAGTCGTTCTAGCAGAATATATAAGCTTGACTATTTCATGGGAAAGGTGTTAAAATATACAGATAACTTGATAGAAGCAAATAATTGTAAAATATAAAAAAAACTTAACTAATGACACAAATTACACCCAAAGGCCAGATATTTCTTTTTTTTAAAAAAATATATTTTATTAATTTTTTTTACAGAGAGGAAGGTAGAGGGATAGAGAGTTAGAAACATCGATGAGAGAGAAACATCGACCAGCTGCCTCCTGCACACTCCCCACTGGGGATGTGCCGGCAACCAAGGTACATGCCCTTGACTGGAATCGAACTTGAGACCCTTCAGTCCGCAAGCCGACGCTCTATCCACTAAGTCACACCGGTTAGGGCTAAAGGCCAGATATTAAAATAACAAAGTCAACTATTTAAAAATTTATATAGATTTAAAAAATAAATTATTTAATATAATCACCGAATTACTGTTGGACATAAAATAAAATCCAAATGCAACTTCACATTATTTAGAGAAAATAAAAGTGAAATTATTTCATATCAAAACATGAAGTGCATTCCAAGAGCTAGTCAAGAGCAAATTGAAAACCTTAAATATTTAATTGTTCAAACAGATGACATTTAAAAATAATTGAATTACACATTTAACCAATGAAACTTGAAAATGAACAACAAAGAACATTACTAAAAGCACTCTGGGGACAAGGAAAAATTCTGCAGGAAAGGTAAAAGTAGTCTCACTTAAAAAGTTCAGAGGAGCACAACACCAGAAACAATGTACTTAAGAGTATAGAGCAAATTAGAAATGGATAACTCAGGAAATAGATAAAGCAAGACAATTAATAATTCTCAAAACTGGTTACTTGTCTAAGGGAGATTAAACCATCCAATGTTCCTGGAAAGTCCAGCAAACATAATTGAGATAAAAAGTGGAAACTAATAAAATTGATAATGAGAAATTGGATATAGTAACACACCTAAATTATTTTTTAAAATTAAGAAAATACCACATACAATTCCATGCCAAAAAGTTTTTTAAAAACTGGGTAAATCTGACTAATTCTATCTATCTCAGTTTCTCTTATATCAACATACATTGTAAAAAAAAAAATGTATTTTACAGGGCACAATACCATATTGTTAACTATAGCTTAGCTATGTTTAGCAGATGCCTAGAACTTATTCATCTTATAAAACAGAAACTTTGCATATGGTCAAACTCATTTTGTGTTAAATTATACTTCAATAAAGCTAAAAATTAAAGTGTTTAACTAGTATTTTATAACGGCACAAGCTGAATTAGACTTCAGCATCTAGAATGTATTACTGTTTTACTGTCGTCAAAACATTGTTTGATCTGTCATTTAATTGTTTAACCTCTAATCCCTTTCTCTAATAATAATATTACATATTTCTACCTATCTAATAATGTATCTGCCTATCATCTGTCTTTAATCTTTTTTTCCCCATAGACTGTTATACATATAAACCTTCCAATATTTCCAAAGTTCTGTTAAGTTTGCTGGAACCAGTTTACTAGCTCCTAAGGTGAAGGTCAATTGGAATCTCATTGTAAACACCAAAATATACACTTATTCTGGTAAGGTACCAAAGCATCAACATAAATTTGTTTGGTCTTACAGCTTCCTCCAAATGCATTATATCCCCGTGGTCTCAGCTGGATACCAGGGTTAAAATAAAGGACTTCACATAGAAGCCCATGCTTCATTTGATCTCAGCTTTCTTAAGGCCATAAATAATGAAAAGTGAATTGTAACTTCTTAGTATTTCCAATGCAGTCATCAGGAATAAAGGCAGGGCAGTGGAACAGAGCATTAGGAAATGAGCAGGCTCTTTGTACATTAACAGCAACAACATCTGTTGGATCCTGATCTCTGCACTCTGTGCTCTTCAAAAGAGGTGCTTAATTTTCCTGTGCTAATAACTGTGTAAATTGTAACATAATATCATCTTCATGAGAAATACTGATCCTTCCTTCCCTTTGAACAAATATTTGTTAAACTCCTTTCAATATGTCCTAATTTTAAAAGGCATATATAAAACTATATATTAATAATTAAGCTCATGGCAACTGAGTGGTCAATGTTACATGCATAAGACTAAAAAAAACACGTTGGTAATTTAAACCCTAAATTGGGTATTATTAATTTAGTAACACTTGACAGTTTTAAGGGTAAATGAATTTGTCTTTGGTTTCTTAGAAAACCTGAAGCTCATTGATTAACAAAAGATGAATAAATCTTTTTTTAAATTATTATTTACCCAGGCTTGGACACATCATTTAACTCTTTGGAACATTTTTTCCCCTCACAATTAAAGTGAGAATAATCTCACTTAACTCCTGAAATTGCTTAATCTATAATAATAAAAGTATAATATGCTAATTAGACCAGATGAAGCCGGGGTGGCAGGGGCCCAGGCAGAGGCCCCCCAGCCGCCACGCCATGGCAGAATTTCATGCATTGGGCCTCTAGTATTTAAATGCATATAATGATATATTAACATTAATATTTCCATTTCCTTTTGTGACATCTAAACAGATTTTTGCAGTTACTTGACAGTTAGTCTGAGAGAAGATGACAATGAACAATAGGGAAAGCTTAGCCCAGGCACAGGGAAGAGTACACTCAAAGATACACAGATGTGTAAAGGCATAGTGTGCTAGGAATACTATCTCACCGGAGCTTAGCGTGAGAGGCAGTCAAAGGTGAGTCTGGAGGGTCTGGTAGAGCCTGGGCCTTAATGAAGCCTGAAAGCCATGAAGAGCCACCAAACTATTTTACAAGGAAAAATAACATTAGATTTGCATTTTTAGAAAGCTCCCTCCACAGCAGTAAGCAAAATGCACTGGAAGAACTGTAACTCTTGTTTAGTTGTGGGCAGTGACGTACCCTTGACCAAGCCCTTGACAAGCCCATTGATGATTCCAAAAGGAACAGTGCCAATGAAGATAGTGAACGACAGAGTATATTTAGGAGGCATATTATCAGGACTTGGTAACAATGGTATTTAGAAGGCAAGGAAGAAGGAGGAATAAAGTTGGATACCAATGACACTGATCTAGATAAACTACGTGGAAGCCTATGTTATTCTCCAAATTACAGAACAGAGGAGGAACAATTTTAGGAAGAAAATAATGAATTTTAAATCCTATATATCATTGTAGATGAAGTTCATTTTTCCAGTTGTCAGCTAAATGCAAGTCTGGAGTTTAGTTGGGAGGTCTGTACTAGTATAATAAGACAGCCTCCAATATATATCTATAATTGAAACCATGGGAATGAATGATATTTCTTAAAGTGAGAGGTCAAGGGATGTGTTCAGAATAGCCATTGTTACTAACAGTTAGGTGAAAGATAAAAACCAAAGTGATTAATTTTAAATGAAATAATGGAGGAGCATAATTTGTCAGAGATAGTACACTGATATTAGGTGCCAGATGAAATGTTGGACCTATTGCTTTAGGAGAATGCTTCATTCCAGCAGAATCAGGACTTATATTCTGCTTCATAAAGAAAAGCCAATTAACAGTGATTTAAAGGTAATGAGTAAGTGGGAGGAAGGCATTCTAGGTTGTTATAGCAGCTCCATTATGCTATTAAGATTCTAGCCTTTTGCTTTGCCATTATTAGAATGTGTCTTTTCTCCTTGGTTTTGCTTCATGAGTGCAAATGGTTGCCCTGCTACTGGCTGTTTACCTGTTTTCGAAGAAAAACTTCTCTTACCAAGGCTTGGCCAAGGACAGAGTGCCCATGGTTCACACCATGTAACATTATCAGCCATGTGTGATTCCATTGGGATGAACACCTTTAAGATGGCCTGAAAAGGGCTGATGGTTTGATGGTAATTAGCAGATATACCTAGATTCACTTGTTTTCAGGAATTTGATTAGGAACACATGGAGAAAATTAATTAATTGGTAGCATGAGGTGAAATGGACATGGTAACTGAGCCATGTTGGATGCAGAAGACTACAGTGGGATGCAGGGACTCCCACTCTAAAAGGGGTAGAAAATTGACCAGATTTTTAGAGAGACTTTCTGATGCCAAAAGGGCCAACAGTACTGTAATATCTCTTCTTCCTGTAGGGTCTGAGTGCTTAGTTTTTCTTGAATTCCATTGACAACTAACCGTGTGCCTAGGATTCTTACTTTCCTAATTTCCCTGTGCATCCTACCCGTAAGCCCTCATTAATTAAAGTAACTTGAGTAAGATTCTGTATTTTGCAAAAAGAGCCTAACACACACACACACACACACACACACACACACACACACACATTTATTCAAAAATTGAACTGAATATTCTTCCTAGATTCTAACCAGTGATTTCAGAGAAATAGCCAACAAATCTAAATAAAACATTTAGTCATGAGAGAAGATGACATGAGAGCAATATATCCAAATTTAAGAAAAGTAATAAAATAAAAGCCATTATAAAAGTTGGTGAATGACTCTCAACAAAGTTAATTACTTTATATAGAAGGGGTAAAAGACAATATTAATATTTCATAAAAAAGTAGTAATAACTATAGAGTATATAAAAGTTAACTTCTAGATACCTTCCAATTTTAAATAAAGTGTGTCCAATATAATCAATCACATTTTATATTATACTAGCAAAGATATTAAGAAGCTGGAGAGTATACATGCCCATGAAATGGAATTATGAAAGATCTTATGCCTCTATAAATTATCTATTATATTGAAAAAAGAATAAATGTAATGCTTACACAGTATTGAATAAATGGCCTATACACAAAACTAAATTTTTTTCTGAATATGCTTTGTCAGAATATAGACATAGGATTGCATGCTGAGTCAGAAAAAGTCTTAGTGAATAGGATTTGAGAAATTTAAGAGATTGAAAGCAAAAGATACTCAGATGCAGTATTTTTACTGCACATATCTTTAGAGTGCCAAGATCTAAGAGGATATCAGAAAACAGATGTTTTATTTATGCCTCAAAGCCACTGGCTACTATTTGGCCTGAAGTCACTACAATTCAATGATTATGACAATATTGCTCCTCCTCTCTCTCTATTCATTGTTATGTGTGGTCTGATCCCATTGTATTCAAATTTGCAAATTTTCCATCCAACTGGATACAACCTTATACTTTTGGGACTATCTTGATGCAAACATTAAATAAATAGTTCTGTTGGGTGATGGGAAAAAATGGAGACTTAAATAGTTACCATTATCATCTATAATATATATATACATTTGTGTGAATGTATTTTCAAGATCTGTGTCCTGCACTAGGTGGAAAGCTCTGTGAGGACAGGGCCCTCATATATTCTGTACACCACTCTCTCCCCAGTGCTTAGCTCAGTAACAAGGCATATAAGTGATGGTCAATAAAGATATGGTTAATTAATAATAATGGGAAATAGCTTTAAAATTTCTCTGCCCAGTTCTCCAACCCTGCTTTTATGTACTAGCTGTTAATTCTCTATTTTTTGACCCTTAATGGTATAGTTTAGATTTACTGGAATCTAATGCAAGATAATAGGGACCATATGAATAATACAAATGAAGTATTTTAAAATTTGGCTTCCTTGAACAGTAAAAAGTAAAGCTTGATCAATAAAATTCTCTGAATATTTTATTCAAGTTTCTTGGAACTTTTTTCAGGAGATTTAATAAGCTAGAACTTTGATTACTTGCTGCAGTAGACATGAGATAGGATTAATATTTGATTAAACTAAACAGAACTAAATGGAACTAAAGATTCCAAAGCAAGTCCTACTAGCTGCAAAGAATTATTTTCAATACACTGTGTTGTTTTCTACAACATACTATTTATCACTGAACTGAAAATCAGATTATAATAATAAGAGAAACCATATACATATATTTTTATCTCCATTTTAAAAAACTTGTAGGGAGCAATGGTTTGCTGATCCAGTGGAATCTGAAATATTTCTCTTTAATTTCAAACATTAAATGAGTTCATAATCATTAAATAGAAAGAAAAGAGAATTTTATTTATAGTTCTTTAAACATTTATTTTGTAGATGATTTCCCTGCTAAGAAAATATATTTGTTGCCTGTGTCATTATTAAAATATACTTTTATTATTGACTAAGTATTATTTTTATATTTTAAACTGTAAAAGCAAAACAACTATTTTATTTACAGCTGCTCTAAGACATAAAAACTTTAATCCCCAGCAGATCTATATGTTTGTAAACATACCAATGTATTTCTCTGTAAACTTTCTTTTTTTCTCTCCCTGACTGTCTCGCTCTCTCTCTGTCCCTCTCTCTCCTAAACTTCTCATTATTTTACATTCTAATTGAAATTAAAACATGGAATTTTAGAAGTAGTTCTCTTTAAATCAGAAAACAAAATTATCTGGTGAGATTGATAGTTAAGTGGTGTCAAATTCCAGTTTAGGTAAATATCATTTTTGCAAAACTGGTTTGGTTGCTAGGATTGATTTAATTTTTCAGGCTAGTGGAGAAAATAATTAAAAAAACGTTTTATTGATTTTTTACAGGGAGGAAGGGAGAGGGATAGAGAGTTAGAAACATTGGTCAGCTGCCTCCTGCACACCTCCTACTGGGGATGTGCCCACAACCAAGGTACGTGCCCACAACCGGACTCGAACCTGGGACCCTTCAGTCCGCAGGCTGATGCTCTATCCACTGAGCCAAACCGGTTTCAGCTAGAGAACATAATTTAAGTGAGGTAAATAATGAGTATCTGCCTCATCAAAAAATTCCCAAAGATTTGGTGTTTGAACTGGCTTAAAAGATGTTTTTTTGAATTATAACATTTTGTTTATATAATCTCTATTTAAGTAATCTGTTTCACATAAATATTAGCATTGGTTCAGGTAATATAAAATATACAAGAAATAGTTCTTGATTCTCAAACTCTTTCTACTCTTTGGGGAAGTGAATGAGATAAATACATATACAACACATAAGGCAGAAGTTTTGCATTCTTCGTTTTAAGTAATGCCTGTCTGGGGGCATGTTAGGCTGTGAGGGTAGAGGGATGAATTACTGAACATTATCTAAAAACAACCTGGGATATGCATTCTGCTGGAATTTCCAAAAATCAGCTTGCAGATAGAGAGAGGGAAGGGGAAGAAGGGATGAACAAATCATGAAGTGACAGGTGCCTTGAGGAGCTCTACCACTCTCCTACGTCTAACAGCCAACTGAAAGAAATGCCACACCACATGGTTGTTTAACATCTAATTTTGTACATCTGAAAAGGGACTTTTGGACTTTTATGCCAAATCTGATTTTTCCTCAGTTTCCCTTTGGTTCAGAAAATGACTTTTCCATATAGTCAATCGCTTAAGAAAAACGTCAGGAATTGCTCTTTGTTTCTCTCTTCCTGCCAGTCCCATATACAACCCATTAGCAAGTTCTCCTGGCTTTACCTCCAAAATCTCTTTATTTTTATCCTGACTACCACCACCCTAGGCCAATCTATAATAACTCACTTGGATAATCACCATTTTTGCCACCTTACCTAGAAATCAGTCCATCTTCTTCCTAGAATGCACCGTGGGGATTTTAATCTATCAATCAGATCATCCATTGAAAACTTTACTTGGCTCCCTATGACCCTTGGAAGTAAACACAGAGTCCAGGACACGGCTGGTAAGTCCACATCTGCTCTGGTCTTTGGCAACTTACCTACCTCATCTCACACTTCTGCTCTTACTTCCTTTACCATTACTTTGACCTTCCTCCTTTTCCTCATCATGTGGCACTAGATTCTCTTTTGGTTTCTATTTGTTTGTGCTTAAACTCTTCTTTTGTTCATTTTCATGGCTAATTCCTCATAATTAAGATCTCAACTTATACAATCCCTCCTCAAAGAATTCATCCCTGACCACCCTACCTAATCTATCTTTTCTCCCTGTAACTCTCTACTACTTGCTTTTATTAGCTTATCAGGACTTACTGCTATGTGACATTAGCTTGCTAACTTATTTGTTTACTTATTTTAAATTTTTCTCCCACTGAAAGCAAAGTTCCTTGAAAGCAGGAATTTTGTCACATTTAAGGTCCCCATCCCTAGCTTCTAGAAAGTGCCTAGCGCCTTGCAGGCACTCCATAAATGTTTGGTGAATGAATGATTGAATGAATGAGTGAACAAACTTATAAAGCAAGGTAATGATCATTAGGTACTATAATAAATTAGTAATAATCAGGTCCTTCCAGATTAATCTAATTCTTTTTATGAAGTAGGTTTGCTAGTCATAAAGACTCAGTTAATTCTGTAGTCATAGGATATATGGATTTCAGGTGGAAAAAAGGAGAAAAAGGAAAATAAAAATATTATAAAAATATTCTACATCATATAGAAATTTAAATTAACTCTACAATTATTTGGAGTCAATTGCTCTGTTCTTGAATATATTATTTCACCAAGTCAATTAAATGAATATTATTGATTTATTACAATATACTAGGTATGCTATGGGGTATGAGGTATTCAGTACATTTATGATAATACAAGACTTGTAGAATCTAGTTTGATAAGAAAATTAGGTTTAAAATATGGTAATTGAAATGATTCTCTAAATTTTTAAAAAAATTTAATTTAATTTATTAATTTTAGAGAGAGAAAGAAGGGAAAGAGAGAGAGAGAAACATCCATCTATTGTTCCACTTATTTATGCATTTATTGGTTGCTTCTTGTATGTGCCCTGACCAGAGATTGAACTCACAACCTTGGTGTATCGGGACTGCACTCTAACCAACTAAGAAACCTGGTCAGGGCCTGATTGTGTAAATTTAATGGAAAGTTAATAAGGATTAACATAAGAATTAATGGAGTCCTGCAACATGGTTTAAACGTGACAACACCCAGAATAAAGCTATCTGTGGGTGTTCCCCAACTGTCAGTTTAGGAATTGTTAGAGATAAGATGTAGTTGATAAAAAAATACCTCAGTTCCTTAATAGAAGTTTATACTCTGTTCAAAAACAGAGACATTTGGTCCCCAGAGGCAGAACAAGAATAAAGTATAGAAATGACCAGTGGTAAATTTAAACATTAAATTAGGATGTGCTTTCTAGCACAGTTTTTGGAGGAACATGTTCCAGTACTTTTTTGGATGACCATTTTCAGAGTAATTATGGAGAGATTTCATGCTTTATATTATACTAGAGGCCCGGTGCATGAAAATTCATGCACTGGAGTGGGGGTCCCTCAGCCTGGCCTGCCCCCTCTCACAGTCCGGGAGCCCTCAGGGGCGGGAGGTGACCCACCAATCAGGGAGGCGACACCTCCATCACACCTCTGCTGCTGCCACTGCTGGCAGCGCAAGCCTCGGCCGGCCCTGGTTACCTGAGTCTTGGGCGTCCCTGGGTGACTGGGCAGCTGCCATCTGAGGCTTTCCTGCACCTCGAGCCAGCCCTGGGAGGCTGGGCAGCTGCCATCTGAGGCTTTCCTGCACCTCGAGCCAGCCCTGGGAGGCTGGGCAGCCACCATAAGCAGCTTGCCTGCGCCTTGGGCCAGCCCTGGACAGCTGGGCAGCCGCCACCCAAGGCTTGCCTGCACCTTGGGCTGGCCCTGGGTGGCTGGGGGACTGAGAGGACTGGGGGACTCTGGAGGCAGGCTCGCAGGGCGGGCCTGCCCGTGCCTGCCGCCCCGGGCAGGGCTGAGGGGACCGGGTGCTGCCATCTTGTGGCTGTGAGCACTTCCATCTTTGAGGGCGTGGCAATCAATTAGCATATTCCCTCCTTATTGGCTGTGGGTGCCACCATATTTGTGAGGGTGTGACGGTCTATTAGCATATTCCCTCTTTATTAGGTAGGATTCTATAGATTTACAGATTTCAGCACAGAGGGCCTGCCTTGTTGAACCCGAGAAATAAACAGGTGAAATGCATCAGAACACCAAGCGGATCCATGTAGTGCTGCAAATGGAGTGTAGCAAGAGAACCACCTTGTGGCAGGAGAACATTTATTCCAAAGGAGGATTGTAACTAGAACTAGTTAGATTTTTCTTATCACAGACCCAGTACATGTGAATTGTAAGTTAATTAGACCATATTCACTGATTTCATGCCATCACGTTTGTGTTTCTGTTTGCTTTTCTTTTTTCAAAAACAATTTATTGAAATATATAGCTCAATGAATTACAACATATCTATGAACAATCTATGTAGCCAGCACCCAGACAAGAAATAAGAATATTACTTGTCCCCAGAGCTTTTCCCTTGTCCCCACTTCTAGTCACTACCCATGCAAGGGCAACCGCTATTCTGATTTTTAATACCATACATAGGTTTTGACTATGCTTGAACTTTGGTAAATCATACAGTATACATAAAGTATATATTCTTTTTGCATCTGGTTTCTTTTACTTTATGTGATTCATCTATATATATTGTGTTGTACATACAGTTCTTTTGTCCTTACTGCTGTATAGCATTCTATTGCTGAATATTTATGTGTTCTATTGTGAATGAGCATTTGAGTAGTTTTCAGTCTAGGCCTGTTACAAACAGTACTGCTATGAACAAACAGTGCATGGCCTATAATGAATATGAATATGAATATGAAAATGCACAAGTAGTGGAATTGCTGTGTCATGAGGTACACATATGCTCAGCTTTCTTTGAAATTGCCCAGTAGTTTTCAGAGTAGTTGTAGTAATCTATATTTCCACAACCAGAATTGCCATGTGCCACACTCTAGCCAATACTTGGTTACTCTTTTATATATATATATATATATATATATATATATATATATATATATATATTGATTTCAGAGAGGAAGGAAGAGGGAGAGAGAAATAGAAACATCAATGATGAGAGGGAATCATTGATCGGCTGCCTCCTGCATGCCCCTTACTGGGGATTGAGCCCACAACCCGGGCATGTGCCCTTGGCTGGAATCGAACATGGGACCCTTCAGTCTGCAGGCCGATGCTCTATCCACTGAGCAAAACTGGCTAGGGCTTGGTTGCTCTTTTCCATTTAAAAACATTTAAAAAAATTATCTTTATTATTGAAATTAATGCAGATGTACCCCTTTCCCCCCCATTGATCTCTTCTAGCCCAACCCCTCCCCCTGCCCAAGGCCTTCACCACACTATTGTCTGTGTCCAAGGGTTATGTATATCTATAATAATAAAAGCATAATATGCTAATTAAACAGGATCGTCCTTCTGGATGACCTTCCGGAAGAAGCCGGGGCTGCACAGGAAGCCCCGGTCCTGGGTGCCTGCCAGTGGCAGGAGGGAAGCCTGGGTCCCGGGTGCCAGAGGGAAACCGGTGTTGGCAGCCAGGGAAAGGAAGGCCTACTCTTGCACAAATTTCATGCATCGGGCCTCTAGTATGCATATAAGTTATTTGGTTAATCTCTTCCCACCCACCTATCTCCACCTTCCCTCTGATATTCATCAGTCCATGTTTCTGTGTCTCTATTTTGTTCATCAGTTTATTTTGTTCTTTAGATTCCACATATGAGTGAAGAAGTGATACTTGTCTTTCTCTGACTGGTTTAGTTCTCTTAGCATAATACTCTCCAGGTCCCTCCATGCTGTCTCAAAGGGTAAGAGATCCTTCTTTTTTACAACTGCGTAGTATTCCATGGTATAAATGTACCACAGCTTTTTTATCCACTCATCTACTGATGGGCACTTGGGCTGTTTCCAGATCTTAGCTATTATAAATTGTGCCGCTATGAATGTAGGGGTGCATACATTCTTTCTGTTTGGTGTTTCAGGTTTCTTAGGATATATTCCTAGAAGTGTAATCACTAGGTCAAATGTCAGTTCCATATTTAATTTTTTGAGGAAACTCCATACTGTTTTCCACAGTGGCTGCACCAGTCTGCATTCCCACCAGCAGTGTACCAGGATTCCCTTTTCTCCACATCCTCCCCTTTTTGTTTTGTTGATGATAGCCATTCTGACAGGTGTGAGGTGATAAATCATTGTCATTTTAATTTGCATCTCTCTGATGATTAGTGACTTTGAGCATTTTTTCATAGTCTCTTGGTCATATGTATGTCCACTTTGGAGAAGTGTCTATTTAGGTCCTTTGCACATTTTAAAAATTGGATTGTTTGTCTTCCTTTTATTAAGTTGTATGAGTTCCTCATATGTTTTAGATATTAGTCCCTTATCAGATGTATCGTTGGCAAATGTTCTCCCACACAGTGGGCTCCCTTTTCATTTTTGTTGGTTTCTTTTGCTGTGCAAAGGCTTTTTATTTTGATGCAGTCCCATTTGATTGTTTTCTCCTTCATTTCCCTTGCTGTAGATGTATTGCAATTGGCAAACAAATTGCTATGAGAGATGTCTGAGATTTTGCTGCCTATGTTTATACTTCTGTTCAATAGGTCAGTTTGTCTTTCTTTCATCAGTAACACATTGTCATATTTATGATGGCTTTATAATAGTTTTATAATAGCGAGTCCTTCAGTTTTGGTGGTCTTCTGTTCCAGTTACCAACTTACTGCCTCTTACCTCCAAATTTACCCTTTGTTGCCTAGTCTTTGAAAATGAAAATGCTTCCTTTAATTTTTTATTTTTATTTATTTTTTTGCCAGATGGCATGAAGTACGTTTTGTCAGTAGAGGGCACTGGAGAGACACTGCAAGAGAAGGGGTTACTTCCTGGTTCTGCAAGTACTGAAGCCTGTGTGGCTTCTCCATGGTCTGCAAGGGATGGTGGCTAGCATTCAGCAGCCTGCAGCTTTGCCTAGTGTCCTCCCCAACGTCGCTCCCCCGCCCACCCCATGGGTGGTTTTATAGCAGCGTGACTCCAGTGGGACACCTCTCTGCTCAGTTTTCCCAGCACTCTAGAGGGTACATTTCTAGCAATTTCCACCAGTGCAGCAGCACAGACCCTTCTTTGCTATTTAGTGAGCCATGGCCATAACCAAGGTCTGGATCTTATCTTTGCTGGGACCTCTTCCTATGTGTCCCATTCACCTTAAGGGTAAAACTATTCCTTAATCTGCTAACTACGGTAGTTCTTAGTTTTTACTTTTAGATAATTCCTCATTGTTACAATACTCTGCTGCTGCAAATAGTTCTTTATATTAAACTTTCCCAGACCAGATTACCACGTGGTTTCTTTCTCCTGATTGTATCCAGGCAGATATAATATCTTTATGATAAAGTCCTCCCATTTCTGAACATGGTATATTTTTGCCATTTAGTTCGTTCTATTCTTGTACATCATATGATAAATTTATTCCTAAGTTTCTCATGTATATTGATGTTATTGTAAATGGCATTTTAACTATTTTATTATTAATTTTGATGCTGTTCTTCTATAGGAATTTAATTGATTTTTGCAATTTACCTTTTTTTTTTTTTTTTTGAATCCTCACCCGAGAATATTTTTCCATTGATTTTTAAAGAGAGTGGGAAAGGGAGAGACACACAGAGAGAAACATCAATGTGAGAGAGACACATTGGTTGCCTCCTGCATGCTCCTCAAATAGGGCCTGGGCTGGGAATGAGTCTGCAACTGAGGTATGTGCCTTTGATCAGAATTAAACCCGGGGCCCTTTGTCCACAGGCCGACGCTCTATCCAATGAGCTAAATTGGGTAGGGTTGCAATTTACCTTTTACCACTGAATGCGCTAAACTTGCATATTAATGCTAACCGTATGCCTGTCTATTCTATATTTTCTTATGCAAATATCAAAGTTTATTTTTTACTTTTTAATTTTTATGCCTTTTATATCTATATCTTGACTTATTGCATGTCTAGATTGAAGAACTTCAGTACAATATTGAATAGAGCTGGTAATAGCTCTTATTCTTGGGAAAATTTTTAAATATTACATCATTAAGTATAGTTCATGCTTTAGACATTTATTTGTTTACTTACTTATTAGTTACCAGATACTTTTTATTAGAGGAAGGAAGTTCCTTCTATTCCTAGCTTATTAAGAATTTTATTTATTTTTAAAATCATGAGCAGGTGGCAAATTTTATTAAGTATTTTCTTATATTTGTATTATCACATTATTTTTTATTCTTTTTGTTTATTAACATGTCAAATTATATTGTCTTTCTAATATGAAAACATTCTGCATTGCTGTGATAAACCTGTTATTGTTATTTACTATCCTTTTTATTTATTGGTAGATTCAATTTGCTAGTATTGTGTTTAAGATTTTTGTATATATTGATATTGGTTTGTTCTTTTTCTTTCTTATCTTATAACTAGAGGCCCGGTGCACGAAATTCATGCACAGGGGTGTGTGTCCCTCAGCCCAGTCTGCACCCTCTCCAGTCTGGGACCCATAGAGGGATGTCCGACTGCCCATTTAGGCCTGATCCAGGTAGGATCGGGCCTAAATGGGCAGTCGGACATCCCTCTCACAATCCAGGACTGCTGGCTCCCAACTGCTTGCCTGCCTGCCTTCCTGATTGCCCCTAACCGTTTCTGCCTGCCAGCCTGATCACCCCCTAACCATTCCCCTGCCAGCCTGATTGATGCCTAACTGCTCCCCTGCCAGCCTGTTTGCCCCTAACTTCCCTCTCCTGCAGGCCTGGTCACCCCTAATTGTCCTCCCCTGCAAGCCTGGTCACCCCTAACTGCCCTCCCCTGCAGGCCTGGGTCCCTTGCAACTGCCCTTCCCTGCAGGCCTGGTTGCCCCCAACTTCCCTCCTCTGCCAGTCTGATCACCCCTAACTGCCCTCCCCTGCAGGCCTGATTGCCCCCAACTGCCCTCCCTTGCAGGCCTGGTCCCTCTCAACTGCCCTCCCCTGCTGGCCATCTTGTGGCGGCCATCTTGTGTCCACATGGGGGCAACTATCTTTGACCACATGGGGGCAGCCATCTTGTGTGTTGGAGTGATGGTCAATTTGCATATTACTCTTTTATTAGATAGGATAGAGGCCTGGTGCATGGTGGGGGCCAGCTGGCTTGCCCTGAAGGGTGTCCCGGATCAGGGTGGGGGTTCCCTTGGGGCATGGGGCAGTCTGGGCGAGGGGCCTGTGGTGGTTAGCAGGCTGGCCATGCCCCCCTGGTGACTCAAGCGGAAGCTCTGGTAACTGGGATTTATTTATCTTTTATAATTGAAACTTTGTAGCCTTGAGTGGAGGCCAAGGCCTGCCAGGGTGTGCAGAAAGCTTGGCTTCCTCCATTATCGGGGAAACCCAAACCTCCTGCTCGCTCAGTGGCCACAGCCATCTTGGTTGGGTTAATTTGCATACTTGCTCCTGATTGGCAGGTGGGCATGGCTTGTGGGTGTAGTGGAGGTACAGTCAATTTGCATATTACTCTTTTATTAGATAGGATGTCCTTGTCAAGTTTTGTAGATAGGCAAACCTGATCTCAAGAGCTCAAAGGTGTTCTTAAAGAGTTAATGTAAAGTTGTTACACTAACTCTTTAAATATTATTTCTCTAATATTTAAAAAGAATTCATTAGCAAAGCCACCATATTTGGGATTTTCTTTGTTAAAAGTTTTACTTTAAATTTTTATTTTGCAATAACTTTAGACTTACAGAAAAGTTACAAACATACTACGGACCCACCTTCCTTTAATATTAACATTTCCCATTATCATATTATAATTATCAAAACTAGAAATTAACATTGGTGTTATATTACATATCATCACATATCATCAACTTTCCTACTAATTTCTTTGTCCCAGGATACATTGAAGACTGTAGGTTGTATTTAGTTGTCTTTCTAGTCTCCTTCAGTCTGTGACACTTCCTTATTCTTTCCTTCTCTTCATGACTTTGATATTTTTGAAGAATTCTGGTCAGTTACTTTGTAAAATATCCCTCAATCTGAGTTTTTCTAATGTCTTATCATGATTGGATAAAGGGGATGCATTTTTGGCAAGACAGAAGTGGTGTGCCTTTCTCAGCGCACGATAACTAGGAGAACCTGATATTAATGTGTCTATTCTGGTGATATTAACCTCAGTCACTTTGTTAAGGTGGTGTGTACAATATTGTTATACTTTAAGTTACTATTTTTTCTTTCAAAATTAATAAATATCATAGGAAAGAAACTTTGAACCTTGCAGGACATTTGGTCCTGCTCAAAACATCAATGGAGACATTTGGTCCATGCTGACCCATCTATCTAACCCCACCTGCTATTACCAGTGAAACTACATAGGTAACAAGGATTATTATTAGCAGTACACCCAAAACACACTTTTTGGACCTATAAAACATGTAGTATTTTTTATGCATGAATCCTGTAAAGCAAAAGTAGAAATAAATGTTATGGGCTCTTTGAACCCAGGGACATTTTCTAAGTGAAGTGTGGACATTTTGGACAGTACCAAACATCAAGGACCTTTTTGTGTGAACTAAATATCTCCGTGTTTGTTTTGAACAGCATTCGATGTCCACTAATAACTTTGAGACTCTGTAAATATCCTATTTCTCCTCAGACATACACTCACTAATTTATCTTACGTTGGTGGATTTTCCTACAAAAATGATTAGAGTTTAACTAATGTTGATTTTTTTATTTGCCTCACTTTTTCTAATTTATTAATTGGAAATCAGAACTATACTTTATTACTCATTTTTTAATTTATTAAATTATTTATTTATATCACAATGGACTGTGAACCCTGAGGCGGGGTGTACATACTAAGAAGGGCTCCTGGTGGCTAATTGGGCTAAAATTTAAAAAAAAAAAGCACTCTAATAACTATGTCTGCACAGGGGCCTCTCACACAAACTGCACTTCATGGAGAAGCCTGCACTGAACTTTCTGCCTCTGCACTCAACTGCCTACCAGCGCTGTGGTTCTGCCATCTGAGCCAGCCCTTATAAAGGAGTTCCTGGATTCTTATTTCAACCAATAGGACTGAGGCTTTCTCCATCCAATCAAAGCTGTGCAGCTCTAGCCAATCAGAGTGGCTCTCTTCTGACCAAGCAAGGATCAGGGGCAGGGACTTCTGTCCATTTAAGCCAGCTCCCCTCTGTCTCTGGGATTGCACTTTCCCTTTCCACTGAAGAATGAAGACTGTGTCTCCCTGGCTGAGCTGAAACACCAAAGATGTCTCACTAGAGCAGAGTAAAGAAGACCAATGTGGAGCAGAGCAGAGATGACCAGCCAGAGAGGGACCTGGCCCCAGAGCTGTTCTACAACAGCTCCAGGTTCATTTTGTATTTTTCCTGTCCTGGACCTGGAATAAAACATTTGTCCAAAGAGCTCTGGTTCTTTTTATTGGAGAATGATATTGTCATGCACACCATCATGATGCTTTGCTCAACGATGGATTGTATATACAGCAGTGGTCCCATAAGATTATAATGGAGCTGAAAATCCCTATCACCTAATGATGTCATAGATGTAGCCATGATGTGCACAACACATTACTCACATGTTTGTGATGATGCTGGTGTAAAGAAACCTACAGTGCTGCAGGTTGTATAAAAGTGCAGCACATGCAATTATGTGCAGTATATGATAATTGATAATGATAACCAACAACTGTAACTGATTTATGTATTTCCTATACTATTTTATTATTATTTTAGAGTATATCTTTCTACTCGTAAAAAAGAAGTTTTCTGTAAATCAGTATATCATGTTACACTGGCAGCAGCTTCATATATCTTGTGTTTACTGTGACTCTTGATTGCATCATTTTCTCTTGTTTTATAAATTCAGTATAATCTAAGTGCATAGTGTTTATAAAGCCCACAGCAGTGCCCAGTGATGTCCTAGGTCTTTACATTCACTTACCACTCACTCACTGACACCCAGAGCAACTTCCAGTCCTGCAAGCTCCATTCATGGTAAGTGCCTACACAGGTGTGCCATTTTTTATCTTTTATACATACTTTTTACTGCCCCTTCCTATGTTTAGATATGTTTAGATATACAAGAGCCTACAATTGTGTTACAGTTGCCTACAGTATTCAGTATAGTAACATGCTATACAAGTTTGTAGCCTAACAGCAATAGGCTCTACAATGTGGCCTAGGTGTGCAGTAGGCTATTCCATCTGGGTTTTTGAAGTACACTCTATGATATTCACACCATTTATTAAAATGTATCTCCATTGGAGAAAAACCAAGATGGCGGCATAGGTAATCACCTATACTTGCTGCCTCTCACAACCACATCAAAACCACAACTAAATGGCAGAACAATTACCACCCAGAACCTGGTAAAGCTGGCTGGGTGGAAGTTCCACAACTAGAGAGGTGAAGAAAGCGCAGTGAGACTGGTAAGAGGTGCAGCGGCCTGGAAAGTGCTGGCACCTGGATGTGCTGCTCTTTAAACCGGGAGGGAGATACAAGCTCCCACTTGCTCTGAACTCCAGTTTTGGGCAAGACTCTGGGGGACCTAAGCACATACCGGGTGAAACTGGACTGTCTGGCATCGGGACAGGAATGCAAGGGTGGCTTACTCTTAGAGGTGCTTGCAGCGATCATTGTTCCTGCACGGGAGCGCGGGATGCAGAGAACTGGGGACTTCTCTGGTTCAGGGCAGCTATTGCTGTTTGCTCAGCCCTGGTGCTTCCCAGAGACCCCGCCCCACCCAATTTACAACCCCACCCAAGCTGTGTGCATTGGCTTTTGCATATGGATGGACTGTCCTTTCCCCTAAAACAAACTGCAGCTGGGTCAGAGAGCCCCAGAGCTTCCAAAAGAAGGCCCAAGGCCCGGCAGCAGCAGCAGCCTTGCTTCACAGCTGGGCCTCGTCTGGGCACTTCCAAACCCCATACAAAGAGGAGGAATCTGCAGATATCTCTGTAGCTCCTGGTGGGCGGCCCCAGACAGTGGCTGACCTTGCACCTCCTTGGAGATCCAAGAGCCAGTGTGCCCAGTGGTCAGAGTGAGATCATACTGGATTACAACTCTTCACATCCATAAGAGACACACTCAAGGGGCAGACTCAGTGAGCACCAAAGCCCCACTGAAGCAAGTCCTGCCCCATTAGGGTGTCTCCTACACAACAGATCTTCCTGTGTAGACACAGCTGGTCATCATAGCCAATTGGCCTGGAGGTCAATTCCTCCCAGTGATACCACCAGCAATCAAGGGTTAAGTACAAGACTGTGCAAACAGCCCACAAAGGGGTGCACCAAGACTGTCCACCTCAGGTGACTGGGGAGGCTGAGCCACTGGGCCCTATAGGACACCAACCACACAAGGCTACTCTATCAACTCAAGGAGACTTAGCAGCTACCCAGTACATAGAAACAGACACAGGGAAGCAGCCAAAATGCAGAGACAAAGAAACAAGTCACAAATGAAAGAAATGGATGAAACCAAAATACTGCATATAGAGTTCAAACTAAAAATCTTGCATAATCTTGAGGAACTTATTGATATTTGGAAGGTGGGTAAAAAGGAGAAGCCATTAATTTTCAGTAGAACAATAGATAGACACATACATTTTAGAGATGGCAAATGTGGAATTTTGCTAGCAGATTCAGCTGTCCTTAAAATACCCCACTTAGACTGTGGAGGAAGTTGAGATCATTAACATCTTCTCCACAATTCATTCTCTTCAAAATTTCAAAAAACCAAAAACCAAAAAGCAGTAATATTTCTAATGCCTTCACTAGAAAGTTGTCTAAGCCTCTAATTGCCTATATTCAATTTCTTCTTACTTGAAATGGTTAGTGTGATTTCTGTTTTCTTAGGTAAACCTTGACTGATTCAACCTAAAACAGGTATTCTGGGCTTCAGAATCCTTGATAATTCAGAAATTTTATATAATTTTTAAGCACTTACATGCCAAACACTAAACCTCCATTCAAATTTTGGGTTTTGTTTTCTAAATAGGATCTGAATGTGTTCCTTCCTTTCCAACCCATTACACCTGAATTATGCTGATAAAAAATTAAAAGATTTAGAACCAGATAAAACCTAATTTTAAATCCTGATTATGCCATTTGCTGGCTGTGAGAAATGAAATACACAATTTCTCTAGGCATAAAAATAATAGGGCTTTTTTTCAGTGTTAAAGAGTATTTGCAAAGCACCGAGGGCAGTGTCTGGCTCATTAGTAGGTGCCTTCCTCCTCTACACATGTTGCACCCATTTGTTTAATTTATAGTTGTGAGTTATGTGGACTGGATAGGAGTAACATGGTAACTGATCTCTCTGCCTATTGTCCCGCATCATTCAAATCTCTATTTCTTAATGACTCTGAAGTTGCTATTCCAAAATACAAATATAATCATGTTCCTCTCCTGGTTAATGACTTTCAATGTTTTCCTAAAATTTATAGGATGAAATTCCACCTCTTCGAAATCCTAAAAGACTTTTATCAACTTATCCCTAGATATCTTCCTAGCCTTCTCTGCCCTTCCTTGTACATAGTTGCAATCTTAGCCAAGCCAAAATCTTATTTTTTATGAATGTGAAAATTAAATTGATGGAACAGTCTTAAGTGACATTAAATTCTAATTTTCTACTTGTATAATCTTGGGAAAAATCACTTGGAGTCTCTGTGTTTTGCTTTACTTATCTGTACAAAGAAAACAGTAATATTCATTTCTGTTCTCCTAAATTTTAAGTTAAGATGAGTGATAGTAAAGTTCTCTTTAAGTTGCAAGATTCTATGGAAATGCAAGATTAATATTATTTCCTGTTATGTTGTGATAGCTATTTTTATTTATCAATTGTGGTTATGTGTTGGGGGTCTGAACACTATATGCTGATCCATTTATTTGCTCAATGGCTAAACAACATGAAGAGTAGGAGAGATTTAAAAGGGACATCTGAATATTAGTATATATGGTAAGTTAAGAAAAAATTTTAATGGCAAGTTATGTTTGTCTGCTTATTATTTATCAACAGACATGTTTGTCTTAAAGTACTCAGTAAGTACTGAACACAAACACTAAGGCTAAGTGAGTCTGTCTTCGCTGATAATCCTGGGAAATTTCCTCCTTTGGTGTATGTATCACGTCTACAAACCATAAATATCTAAAACCTGGTTTGGAAGCTGTGATTCACCATTGCAAAAGAAGCTCAAGCTTTAGTTTGATGAGTATTCAAAAGATCAGGCTTAATAAAAGTTCACCAGTGATACATATATATCATTTTAGAACTTAATCAGGGGTGTTTCTAAGTTTTTTAGAGCAGCAAGATTCCAGAGATAGACTTGATAAACTAACAAAACTAAATCTCTGAGAGGATTTACAAAGGGATTTAATGAGTCAATACCATTACTGTTATGCTCCAACTGCAGTTGCTAAGATAACAGGAAACTTGGGATACCCAGAAATATATATATTTTTAAACTAGTATTAAACTAGTATTAGGAATAATAAAATTAGCCAACTGACTGCCTTCCAATGTGTCCATATCAGTTTCTAGGTGCTCCTCTTAGGGGAAAATAAAAAAGTTCTATTGTTTTTCTCCCTAGACCTAGACAAGCACACATGCATTTAAATAAATCATCTGCTGCTTTCCTGTTTAACATCTCTATTTGTTTCTAAATTATTCCAGAAATTTTCTTTGTGGTTTGCTTTATCACTGGCTATTGTTTGTGACCAGTCCTTGGTATAAAATTGATAGCTAGAAAAAAATTCCCAGAAGTTTAAAGATGTCACACCTTGTCTTCCCTCTTACCTAGCTTCTGGTGAGAAGCCTCCTATAGTCCATATCTTATTTTTTTTAATATTTTATTGATATTTTACAGAGAGGAAGGGAGAGGGATAGAGAGCTAGAAACATCGATGAGAGAAACATCGACCAGCTGCCTCCTGCACACCTCCCACTGGGGATGTGCCCGCAACCAAGGTACATGCCCTTGACCGGAATCGAACCCGGGACCCTTCAGTCCGCAGGCCGACGCTCTATCCACTGAGCCAAACTGGTTTCGGCTACAGTCCATATCTTTTATTCACTGTCTATAATATCTCTTTTTCTGGGCCAACATTTGCTGTTTTATCTTCTTTAGTTACCAGAAGTTTAAATATGCTCTATTAGGTGTGCTTTATTTTTTACTTTTCTTATGTTTCTCTGAGCCTGTTAATTCTGCAATTTCATAAGATATTATTTTTGAAAAATGTTTGGCCATTTTCTCTTCAAATAGTTCTTCTGCTATGTTCTCTCTCTCTAGTTCCTCTGAGAATCCAATTATATGACTATAAAAACATTTAGCATTATTGGTTATTTGTTCTGTTTTTGTTTCCCCCGCTGTTTTTCTCTCTGCAGTTCAGTTTCAGTATTTCCTCTTCATCTATATTTGGACTCACTGACTTTTACCTCAGATGCATTGAGTCAAATGATGAACCTGGCAAATGTATTCTTCAAATTTGATATCAGAATTTTTATTTCTAGCATTCCCACTTTACCTTTTTATAGTGCCATCTCTCTGCTGAAAATACCCTTCTTGTTACACATATTATCAACCTTGTCTGGTAGATGCTTCAAGATATTAAACATAGTTGTTTTAAAGCCATTTATCAAGTTTCAACATATGAGTCACCTGCAAATATAGTTCTATTGATTATTTTTTATCTTGACAATAGGTTGAGGAATGTGTGTCTGTGCCCGTGTCTTGAACATTTTTATATTATTATTATTGAATACCAGACATATTGTGTAAAGATTGAGGTAAATAGAATTTATGCTTGAAAATGGGCATGCCTCTTTTTGATTAGGCCATGCATATTGGGGGTTGAGTCCATCTCGTCAGGGGTTAGGCTGAATTTGGGCTTTGTTGTTGTTATGGCCACACTCCAAGCATAAACTTCAAATTTCTCTTAGGTTTTGGTTCAATGTTTGTGCTCCATTTTCAGTTTTCTGCCACATCAATATACTTTCATTGTATAGGGGATTTCTTCACATTTTGCCTTTTCTCTGTATCGGGCTGCTATTACCTGGTCCAGCTCAGTGTAGGTAGGATCTGTGTGCCTGGGTTTTCCCGGTGGGGCTTCTTCAGTGTTTGTGTCCCTCCCTATATGGCAGCCAAACTCTGACTAGTACGTGTGGTAGGTCACATGCAGGTGAAAGTGTTTTGGTCCTCTCCCTGTGGTAGGAGATCTCTAATCATTATACAGCACTTGGGGCACAGGGCTCTTGTCTACCACCTTCCCCTGAGTAGAGGGTTTTCTACTATACTGCCTTCAGCAGCAGTGGGCCTTGGTGGTAAGAGGGATTGCTGCCCTTCTATTTAAGACTTTTTCTCATTTGAGAGAAGAGTCTAAGCAGGAGGCGGGGCTTTTTGCCTTTCCTGTAGTAGAGGAAGACCTCCTCCTACACGTTACCATTGGAGAAGCTCTCTGGATTCCTGAGTGGCTCCTAATCTACAAGTGAATGCAATTTTTAAAAAATCTAGTCCCCTTAACCGCCCCCGTGCTCTTCCTCTAATGAGGGGGACACATTCTGAGAAATGCATCCTTAGGCAATTTCATTCATGCTTTTAGCAGAATATATCTGATATGTCTAGGTTGCTTATTGTACATACCCTAGGAGTTCATCAACAAGTAAACTTACCAAAACCTAGACGGTACAGCCTACTACATACACACCTAGACGATACAGTATACTACCATTGCATACATAGTCTATTGTTGGCCAAAGCATTGTTATGGGGAACATGACTGTACTATACTACCAGCCCACACTTGAATTTTTTTAAGCAGATTTCTTTTTTACTGTTTATGAACAGTCACACCTTTCTCCTCTTATCTGCCACTGGTGATCCAGGCCAAGGGTCAGAAATAATTGGTAGTATTGAAATGTAACTCTATTACTTTACTTTAGGTAGTTTTGGTGGTCATTTGTAGTAGCATCAAAACTGTGGGTCTGGGTTTTTTTTTCTAAACACAGAATTCTTATAAAAACTGTGAAAGTATTTCTTGTTTTATTTGTGGCAATGACATGAAATGTGGATTTCTGGGAAAGGCGCATGAGTTTCTTGGTGTGAAATCTTTGAGAACAATACTTAACAGTTACATCTTGTTATTCTCATTGTTTACCTGAGAAAGAGGGAAAATAATAATCTGAATAGTGAATGCCTGAAGCCTTCTGGTCTTTCAGAATAATCACACTCTGTGAACATGATAATGAAGTAAGGATTTGAACTCGTGTGGGAAAGAAAGGGTTAGCAGCAAGCCTACAATATCTGTGAAATATTTTATCTCTTTCAGGAACACCTGGGAAAGAACAAGCTGCACTGGTCAAAGTTCCTTTCAAACTCACCAACAGAAAGATAATAGAGTCCTTAAAGGTGAAATGCTTTTAGCAGAATATATCTGATCTGTCTAGGTTGCTGATTGTTCAGACCCTGGGAGTTCATAGACATCTGAGACAGACCTACGAAAACTATCACATAAACTATAATAAATGCAAAAAGGAATCATAACCAAATGGATCCTTCTATAACAAGTGATGTCCTGCATATATTGCTTAGAACATCAATATTTAATCAAAACCAAAATAGGTCCTAACAGACCTACAAAGTTGCATGGTCATCTTGAGCCTCTCCAAGAGCGGATGAAATGCCTTGCTTATATCTTTGTAATTACCATTGAGTAAGATACCTGATTCCTGTGAGTCAGCTTTCTTTTTAAACTCAATAGATACCTCTAACTTCAAGTATATACATGTTTCCCTATGTAACAATGCCAGCTTCTGCCTGGTACATGATCAAAGTCTAAACAAGAACCACTGAATCAAAATTCAGAATTCATGTTACTTTACCATGTGAATTTTTAAACCAATTTAGGGAGTTTTCATTTGCCATGAGTTTTGAAATAAATACCAATGTTTAATTGATGGTCTGACATGTGGTAGAAATTCCAGAAAACCAAAAATGTCTATGCACATCCTACCCAATGAAAGAGTAATATGCAAATTGACCGTCACTCCAACACACAAGATGGCTGCCCCCATGTGGTCAAAGATGGCTGTCCCCATGTGGAAACAAGATGGCCACCACAAGATGGCCGGCAGGGGAGGGCAGTTGGGGGTGATCAGGCCTACAGGGGAGGGCAGTTGGGGGGGACCAGGCCTGCAGGGGAGGGCAGTTGGGGGCAACCAGGTTGGCAGGGGAGGCCAGTTAGGGGCAATTGGACCAGCAGGGGAGGGCAGTTAGGGGTGACCATGCTAGCAAGGGAGGGAAATTTGGGGTGACTGGGCCAGCAGGGGAGGGTAGTTGGGGGTGACCAGGCCTGCAGGGGAGGACAGTTAGGGGCAACCAGGCCTGCAGGAAAGGACAGGTAGGGGAAACCAGGCCTGCAGGGGAGGGCAGTTGGGGGCAACCAGGCCAGAAGGGAAGGGCAGTTAGGGGCAATCAGGCTGGCAGGGGAGCAGTTAGGCGCCAATCAGGCTGTCAGGCAAGTGGTTAGGGGGTGATCAGGCTGGCAGGCAGAAGCAGTTAGGGGCAATCAGGCAGGTAGGCAGGCGAGCAGTTGGGAGCCAGCAGTCCTGGATTGTGAGAGGGCAGTCAGATATCCCTTGAGGGGTCCCAGATTGGAGAAGGTGCAGGCTGGGCTGAGTGACACCCCTGCCCCCATGCACAAATTTCATGCACTTGGCCTCTAGTATGCAAATACAACCACAAAGAAATATTTCATATTCTTGAAAAATATGTAGAAGAACATCAAATAAACAACAGTGGATTTTCCTTAGGTATAAAGTATGTTTGGCTATATTTAATAGATCATTGGCCTGCTTTTAATAATAGCATCCACAGAAAATGAATCTATGTAATAGGCATTGTGTTAGGCATTTATTTCTTATGATTTTACTAGAAGCCTGGTACACAAATTCGTGCATGGGTGGGGTCTGGCCAACCTGCCCCGATGGGGGCATATCAGGTCAGGCTGGTGCTGGAGAGGGGCTGCAGGAGCCCCTGATTGGTGTGAGGCCAGCCAGGGGGAGGGGCCATCTCCCCCCACCCCCAATTGGGCCGGTTGGCGGGCTGCAGTGAGCGTCATAGCGATCGGTCATTCCAGCTTTCCAGTCGCTTGGCTTATATATAGAGAGATTATGTTAAAGATAAATAGACACAAGAAAAAATAATATCTTTGGGATGTTATTCAGGGCTCAACGTACACGCAATCAATGCTAGCCTTTAAACAACTAGTCCCTATTACCTGGTTCTCCATAATTTTGATATTATGTAGACCTTCATCAGGATTGTCTCAGTCTGAATGGGACAGAATCTGCAGATTAAGGCTATCTATTTTATGGAGCAGAGGAAGGGACTACCTAGAGCAAGTACTAATCACCAAAGCAAAGCAAATGACACTTAAGTAATGTAAAATGAAAATTAAGATTTATATATATGTTAAATTTTTATGTTTTTAAATAGAATGGCTTGAAGAACCAAGATGGCAGCATAGGTAAACACCTATACTTGCTGCCTCTCACAACCACATCAGAATTACAACTAAAAGGCAGAACAACTACCACCCAGAACCACGGGGAAACTGGCTGAGTGGAAGTTCCACAACTAGAGAGGTGAAGAAAGCACATTGCGAGGTGTGGTGGCACAGAAAGTGCTTGCACCTGGATGTGCTGCTCTTTTAATCGGGAGGGAGATACAAGCTCCTGCTTGCTCTCAACTCCAGTTCTGGGTGAGACTCTGGGGGACCCAGACACATACGGGGAGAAACTGGACTGTCTGGCATTGGGACAGGAACATGAGGACGGCCATCTCTCAGAGGTGGTCACAGCGATCGTTGTTCCTACACGAGGGTGTGGGACACGGAGACCCGGGGACCTCTCAGGTGCAGGGCTGACTGGCAGCCATTGCTGTTTGCTCTGCTCTGGTGCTTCCCAGAGACTCCACCCCACGCAATTTACAACCCCACCCAAGCTGTGTGCATTGGATTTTCATATGAATGGCCTGTCCTTTCTCTGCCTAAAATCTGTCAAACTGCAGCTGGGTAAGAGAGCCCCAGAGCTTCCAAAAGAAGGCCCAAGGCCTGGCAGCAGCGGCCTGCCTTGCTTCACAGCTGGGCCTTGTCTGGGCACTTCTAAACCCCATACAAAGAGGAGGAATCTGTAGATGTCTCTGTAGCTCCTGGTGGGCGGCCCCAGACAGTGGCTAACCTTGCACATCCTTGGAGATCCAAGAGCCAGTGTGCCCAGTGGTCAGAGTGAGACCATACTGGATTACAACTCTTCACATCCATAAGAGACACACTCAAGGGGCAGACTCAGTGAGCACCAAAGCCCCACTGAAGCAAGTCCTGCCCCATTAGGGTGTCTCCTATGCAACAGATCTTCCAGTGTAGACACAGCTGGTCATCATAGCCAATTGGCCTGGAGGTCAATTCCTCCCAGTGATACCAACAGCAATCAAGGGTTAAGTACAACAAGACTGTGCAAACAGCCCACAAAGGGGTGCACCACGATTGTCCACCTCAGGTGACTGGAGATGCTGAGCCACTGGGCTCTATAGGACACCAACCACACAAGGCCACTCTATCAACTAAGGAGACTTAGCAGCTACCCAGTACATAGAAAGAGACACAGGGAAGCAGCCAAAATGGAGAGACAAAGAAACAAGTCACAAATAAAAGAAATGGATGAAAGAAAAATATTGGATATAGAGTTCAAAACCAAGGTTATAAGGTTACTCAAGAATCTTCTAGAAACCTCTGAGAGATTTAGTGAGACCCTCTTGTGTCCACATGGGGGCAGCCATCTTTGACCACTAGGATCAGCCATCTCCATCTTGTGTGTTGGAGTGATGGTTAATTTGCATATTACTCTTTTATTAGATAGGATAGAGGCCTTGTGCACAGGTGGGGGCCTGCTGGTTTGCCCTGAAGGGTGTCCCAGATCAGGGTGGGGGTTCCCTTGGGGCGTGGGACGGCCTGGTGAGGGGCCTGTGGTGGTTTGCAGGCCGGCCACGCCCGCCAGCAACCCAAGCGGAGGCCCTGGTATGGGATTTATTTATATTCTATAATTGAAACTTTGTAGCCTTGAGTGGAGCCAAGCCTCCTGCTTGCTTCGTGGCCACAGCCATTTTTGTTGGGATTTATTTATTTTCTATAATTGAAACTTTGTAGCCTTAAATGGAAACCTGGGCTAGCCAGGGCATGTGGAAAGCTTGGTTTCCTCCATTGCCGAGGAAATCCAAGCCTCCTGCTTGCTCCATGGCTGCAGCCATCTTGGTTGGGTTAATTTGCATACTTGCTCCTGATCGGCTGGTGGGCGTGGCTTCTGGGTGTGACAGAGTGATGGTTAATTTGCATATTACTCTTTTATTAGATAGGATGTATTTATTATGGTTTTTCTTCAATTTTAATATGAACAATTTGTTTCAAAGTTCCTAACCTGAATCCTTATAGTTAACACATTTATTAACCAGAATATGGTGTTTTACAGTTTTTTATATCTTTAGCCTTAGAGTATATAGTCAAAATACTGTTTTCTGTAGTTATTTAGATTAGTTTTCTTCCTCCCCATTCCTCTCCTTCAGTGTTATATTAATTATAGGCACTCAATTAGGTTCATTCACTATTGTCTATAGAGTAGTTGCCCTTAAGCACTAGGGATCCATTCCAAGACTCCCAATGTATGCTTGAAACTGAGGATAATACCAAACCATATATATATCATATATTTTTCCTATGTATATATTCATATATAAGACAAAGTTTAATTTATTAATTAGGCACAGTAAGAGACTAACAATAATAACTAATAATAAAATAGAATCATCATAACCATATACTAGAATAAAAGATATATGAATGTGGTCTTTCTCTCTTCCTCCCCTCCTCTATCTCCCTCAGAATATCTTATCATCAAATACTCACCCTTCTTGTTATGATGTGAGATGATACAATGGCTACATAATGAGATGAGGTGAGGTACTCAAAAAGGCATGCAATTAAAATTGGAAATTTTTCATTTCTAGAATCATCTATTTAATAGTTTTAGACTATGGTTGACTCCAGGTAACTGAAGCAGTGGAAAGAAAAACTGCAGATAAAGAGTGGAACTACTCTATTGTATTTTGATTTCACCCTACATTTTCATTGATTTTAATGATTTGTTTATTTGTTTGTTTATTTATTTATTTTAGTGTGTGAAGCATTAGTATAGTTCTAAGAGTAACAGCCATACAAAATGGTATACTTTGAGAAGTGATGCTCTTTCCCTATACTTACTACCCCCTTTTATTTTATCCCTTTCTCACTTGCTACTAACCAATCTCTTTATTTTCTGGTTTATTATTCATGTACTAGTGGCCCGGTGCATGAAATTTGTGCATGGAGGGGGGTTCCCTCAGCCCAGCCTGCACCCTCTCCAATTGGGGACACTGTAGGGGATGCCTGACTGCCAGTTTAGGCCATAGGGATTGGGCCTAAACCGACAGTTGGACATCCCTTTCGCAATCTGGGACTGCCGGCTCCTAACCGCTCACCTGCCTGCCTGCCTGATTGCCCCTAACCTCTCTGCCTACCTGCCTGATTGCCCTTAACTGCCCTCCCCAGCCAGCCTGATCTCGCCCCCAACTGCCTATGCCTGCCTGATTACCCCTAACTGCCCTCCCCTGCTGGCCTGATCTTGCCCCCAATGGCCCTCCCCTGCCAACCTGATCTCACCCCAAACTGCCCTCTCCTGCCAGCCTGATCTTGACTCCAACTGCCCTCCCCTGCTGTCCTGATCTCGCTCCCAACGACCCTCCCCTGCCTGCCAATTTGGTTCTGATTGGTCGATTTCTATGCCAGTCAGTGTCTCTGGGCCTATCTCCAGGCCTGATCAGAGAGGCGGGTCTGATCAGCAGCCCCTGTGGAGGCCCGGAGAGAAACAGAGGTGTTGCTGCTGGCGAAGCCTGGAGAGAAAGAGAGAGACAACGCCTGATCAACAGCTGCCATGGAGGCTGTAGATCAGACCCTGCCTCTCTCTCTGGGCCTCTCTCTGGGCCTGATCTGCAGCCCCCTCAGCAGTTAGTGCTGGGTTGCTGCGCCCACACCGGCAGCAGTCAGTGCTGGTTCACCACAGCAACCCAGCACTGACTGCAGGACTGACTTCCGGTGGTCAGTCGAACCTTTGGTTGTTCGTTACGGTCCCTGGGTTTTTATATATTTTTATATATTAGGATTTCTTTTGCACAAATGAGTAGACGTGTATATTTTCTTTTTCCTTACATTAAAGTTGGATTACTATAAATATTCTTTTTTTTTGCCCTTCCTTTTTCACTTAACAGTATATTCTGCAAGTTCTCACTGTGTAATGTACCATCATTTCTTCAACTGATCTCTTATGTGTGGGCATTTAGGCTGTTTCCAATATGTTTCAATGATAAACAATGATCCAATGAATAACCTTGTGTACATGTATTTTTTGCATTGTATTTCCAAGATAGATACTTAGAAGTGGGATTATTGGCCAAAAGAGAAGAGCATGCATACTTTTCTTACATATTATTCAATTCCCCTTCAAAAAGGCTTTACTAGTTTGCATTCCAGTTCTTTTGTAGGTGGCATATGTATGGGTCTTATTTTGTTATGCATTCAGCCATCTTATATCTTTTGGAGCATTTAATCCATTTTCATTTAAAGTTATTGTTGATAACTATGTATTCATTGGCATTTTATTATTCATATTTGTTATCTTTTTTTCTCTTCTTAAAAAAGACTCTTTACCATTTCTTGTAATACTGGTTTGTAAAACACCTTTATCTGTTTCTACTCTGTGAAGCTCTTTATCTGTCCTTTAATTCTAAGTGATAGCTTTGCTGAGTAATCTTGATAGTAGATCTTTACTTTTCATCACTTTGAATATTTTGTGCCAGTTCCTTCTAGCCTGCACAGTTTCCATTGAGAAATCAGCTGACAGTCTTATGGGAGCTCCTGAGTAGGTAACTAATTGCTTTTTATTCTTGCTGTTTTTAAGATTCTTTCTTTGTAACATTTGACCTTTTAATTATGATGTATCTTGATATATCTTGAGTTCATCTTGTTTGAGATTTTGTACTTCCTGTGGTTATATGTCTAATTCCTTCACCAGATTAAGGAAGTTATTTTGTCATTATTTCTTCAAATAGGACTTCAATTCCTTGCTCTGTCTTCTGCTTCTGGTAACCTTATGATACAAATGTTGGTACACTTGTTGTTATCCCAGAGGCCCTTTAAATTATCCTTTTTATAGATTTTTTTCTCTTTATGGTTCTGATTGGGTGTTTTCTACTACCATATCTTCCAAATAGCAGATTTAGTCCTTTGCTTCATGTAATCTATTGTTAGTTATTAGCTTTATTAGAATTGTTAAAATTAATATTTGCCATTTCATGCATGCCTATATGTGGGTACATAGGGAATCAAAGATCATTTTCATGTGCTCAGTGGGAATCTTATTCTTTTCTGTTTTGTTTTTTTCTGTCTCTTTATGGTTGGGAAAAAGAAACTTAATGGCACATGGCAAGCTGCCAGCTGATTGCCGCTTTGAGTTTCAGTTTCATTTCTTTCAGACCAGGAAGTCAAGGATCTCAGCAGAAATTTCTGTCTCCAGAGTGTGGCTGCTGCACAAACCAGACGGAGCAGCTTGTACTCCATTTAAACCTGATCCAGCTTTTAAAACCAGGTAAGCGACTTCCTGCCATCCAATGTTTTCTCCTTGTGTGAAGAAAACGGCCTGTTTTTCTTTCTTAGAAAAAGAGTTTCCGAATGAAGTTGGTGTTAATGATCATACTTTTGTTGTTCATATGCTTTGCTTTTTAATGAAAATTTTAAGCACAGGGAACTGTAGAGAGAAAATTAACTCTAGTAAAATGTCCATATAGTTGTATCAGATTTGTATTTTGTCTCATTGCTTCCATTTGATGTATTTTCTTCTAATTCTTCCTTATAATGTGTATAACTTGATATTAAATGTATTCTTCAAGTTTTTCATTTCAGATTTATAGATTTTTAAATCCAGAATTTCTTTTTAATTTTTTCCATTGTGCTGTCAACCATTAAATCTTAGGTTTTAATTATTTGAATAAGCCAAGTATATTTATTTAAAAATCTATGTGGGTAACTACAATAGCAGTTTGGGTTTGTTTTTATTTTTCTTGGCTTTCTAGCATGTTGTTTTGTTTTGTACCTGTGTTTATGATCAGTATGAGGCATTTGATATTTAAAAAAAAGATTGCAGAGATAATTTGAAGCTAAAACAATGTTCTCTGTACTTAGACAAGATTTATTTTGCAAGCATCATGCATCCATCTAGTGTGGTTCTCAACCTTTCTAATGCCGCGACCCTTTAATACAGCTCCTCATGTTGTGGTGACCCCCAACCGTAAAATTGTTTTCGTTGCTACTTCATAACTGTAATTTTGCTACTGTTATGAATTGTAAATATCTGTGTTTTCCAATGATCTTAGGCGACCCTGCTAGCAGTTCTCAACCTGTGGGTCGTGACCCACAGGTTGAGAACCGCTGCTGTAGAGCCTAAAACCATCGGAAAACACAGATATTTACATTACCATTCATAACAGTAGCAAAATTACAGTTATGAAGTAGCAACGAAAACAATTTTACGGTTGGGGGTCACCACAACATGAGGAACTGTATTAAAAGGTCGCGGCATTAGAAAGGTTGAGAACCACTGTGAGGCACTAGCACTCTCTTTTATTTTAACCCTGTCATAGATTGAGATTACTAGCAGATGGGATTAAGTATGTCTACTTCCAGTCCACCCACCCTCACTGATTCCCTGTTCTTCAGAATCCTAACCCATAGCCTGGAGGGAGAGTTGCCAAGCATTTCCATGCTGTGCCATATTTCCTCAGCTTTATATGTCTAGTGAACACTTGGGCTAATTTCTTAGCAACTTAGGTACCTCTTATATGGTCGATAAATGCACCTCCGGGAAATGTGCTCCCAAATGCCAAGCTTAGTTCTCTATATTCAGTTCTTTTAGAAATCTTTGCAAAAAAAAAAAAAAAAAAATCTTCACTGCTTTGGTAACTCTCCAGTACTTTCAGATCTATGTATGTTACAGTTTATCTTGCATTTCTAATTTTTCTCATTGTAAGAATTGGCACGATGGCTCATGTTACATTTTGTCACTGTAGGACCTCCATAACTGTTAACACTTTTCATATTTCAATTTCCTTTTTTGTGAGGTCTTTTCTGTATGAATTCCTCATTTCTATCTTTTAATTCATGGGCTGGGAAACTGTGGCCTGTGTGTCAGCCACTTGATTTTTTAAAGAATGTTTTATTGGAACACAATCATGCTTATTTGTTTACATATTGTATCTGGCTGATTTTGCATTGACAAAGTTGAGTAATTATGGCAGAGACCATATGGCCACAAAGCCCAAAATATTTACTAATTATCATTAAGAAAAGGTTTTCTGATTTCTATTTTAATTTTTAAATTTTTCTATATTCTTTATTCACTATGTATTTTATTTTGCCTACTGGTTTAAAAACCTTTATATTTTTATATCCAAATTACCTGTTTTTAATATCTACCTGTTATTGTTCCATTTCTATTGCCTTATATTTCAAATAACATGTTTTAATTAGGTCAGAGAAAAAATAACTACTGGAGGCAGAAATCTCTACTTTAAATCACTATGCTATACTTTACTCTTGACCTATTATTGTTTTTTTTCCATTAGATACAGAACAATGGCAGTGACAACCAGATTGACATGGAATGGAGAAAAGAGTCTACAAAAGCTGCTTGGAAATGTTTCCTTGAGTCTTCTTTATAAATCTAGTGTACATGAATGTTCCATTGAAGATATGCTTGATAAGTGCAATCATCAAGGATCCACTGTAACAGTAATTTACTTGCCCAACTGTATTGTTGGGGCATTTTTACTTGGGCATTATCCTCAAATGCGTGAAAATTGTAGAAGTAAAAATTCTTCTTTCTATTTTTCACTTAATAACACTAAAACAACTGAATTTGTAAAAGTAGAAGCACAAATTGTTTCTAAAAAACTGGCATTTTATTCCTCTAATGATATCATTTTCTCCTTAATTCCACATAAGTCCCACGTTTTTATTCCTCTATCATTAAAGACTGCATTAGGAATAAGTCCTATCACTTCCTCAAATTATTTGGAATGTGAAGTTTTTCGAGTTGAAGGTATGTTAGATACTCCTACATTTTCACTCCAGTCTTTGTGTTTGGTAGGTTATAATCTATATATATAAAAGCCTAATATGCAAATTGTCCCCACAGGAGTTCAACTGATCGCTCGCTATGATGTTAGCTAACCACCAGGGGGTGGCGCAGAATGAAAGAAGGCCCTGGCCGGCAGCCAGAAGGCCCCAATCGGCCCCAATCACTGGCCAGGTTTAGGGACCCTACCCGTGCAAGAATTTCATGCACAGGGCCTCTAGTTGATCTATAAGCAAAAGGAAAAGTGAGAGGAACAAACAGATTTCATGCCATCAATTTTCTCTTTCATAAGCTCCAAATGAAACCTAAGAGACTGGAAAGTATAGGCAGTTTTGAGCAAGCTAAATTGGTAAATGTAAGAGAAGAGACAGAAATGGAGATCAGGGTAAGGGGTGGGTGAGAGAAAGATAGAGAGAGAGAAAGAGAGAGAGACAGACCTCACTATCATAGCAGGTCTATTTTGATTTTTGGTTAGTCTGAAAATTTCTAGGCATGTTTATGTGAATGTTTCCAGAGTGAGTTAATGTGTTGATGTTACCAGATGGGACTGGCATGGAGTGTGTCTGCCCCTGGCTGACCTGTAGTGTGTGGGTTCTTGACTTTGTGTAGGAAAGATTTCACAGCATAAATCCAGGTTATTTTGAGAGTGTGTTTTTATTAAAGCTGGGGCAATGAAACGAAGGACTTTGGGTTGAAGAAGCAACAGGGAGAGCTTAGGTGGTGCTCTGCTTTGGCTCTCTAGAAAGGTTATAGGGAAGAAGTGAGCCAAGGTGAGACTGCTGTTAGCGCACTGGAAAGTGAAGGTGCAGTGATAGCAGTGAGCCAAGGTAGAGATGCTTTTAGTTCAATGGAAAGTCAGAGAAAAAGAGGGCCTTGGAGACAGGATTGGGTAAGGGGGTGGGGAGTAAACCTGGGAAGAGCTATCACTACCTGCTGCTTCCCTGGTTGCAAACCTCATAGGAACCCTTGGAGTTTAGGAAGAAGTAAAAAGTCCATGCCCCACACCGGGTCTTTGTCTTAAGGGTTTTTATCTCTCTTCTGTGGGTGAGAATCTTAGGGGAGGGTTTCAGTAGAATATTCATTAGCTTTCCAGGTATGTTTTAAATATGCTGATAGATCAAAATGAGTGTACAGGGGTATTTGAGATTTTTTCTTTGGTCTGTTTACTGTTTTAATTTTATCTTGGGTATATGTGGCTTTAATCGGGTTTTTTGCTATTCGTTCCCCTGACTTCATCTGTCCTTGGGTTTAGCTGGCACAAATGGCATTAACTTGTTCTCTGTTCTCTATTTTCCTGACCAAGGTGATTTAAGCTATGTATCCTCTGGTTAGAGAGAAGAGGTATAAACCATTTGCTCTCAAGTGTCCTTGGTTAGGGAAGATAAAACCTTGTGATTCACTAGCTGGCTGTAAGTTGTTCAAATTATTTGGCCCTGTTTAATTATCTTGTCTCAGTTTCCCCATTCCACTTGTCCAGGAATTTTTCCAGCTTCTTACTATCCTGCCACATTGAGAAGGTACTCTTTCCTCTTATTATGTTGCCAGCACTAATTCCTCATTGAACAGTTCAACCCTGGGTTATGCAAGCACACTTAATGCCTTATTTAGAAGGTAGACCACATTTAATAAGACTTTAAAAAGAGATCTAAAGAATTTTTAAAAATTATGGTGCTGTTTTATTTCCTATAGGAATTAAAGATGATAAAGGCTACATAAGGAGGATAACAGGAGTCACACCGTAAGTTGGACTATCTAATTACTCATTTCATCCTATCTAATAAGGAGAGAATATGCTAATTGACCCTCACATGGTTGCAAAAATGGCAGTGCCCACAGCCAATAAGGAGGGAATATGCTAATTGACTGCCCCGCCATTAAAGATGGTGGCGCCTACAGCCAATAAAGAGAGAATATGCTAATTGACTGCCACGCCCTCAAAGGTGGCGGTGCCCACAGACAATAAGGAGGGGATATGCTAATTGACTGCCTCGCTCTCAGAGGTGGCAGTGCCCACAGCCACAAGATGGTGGTGCCCAGTCCCCTTAGCCCCCAGCCACCCAGGGCCAGCCCGAGGTGCAGGCAAGCCTCAGATGGCAGCTGCCCAGCCTTGCAGGGCCGCCTGAGGCCTAGGTAACCAGGGCCGGCCAAGGCTTGTGCTGCCGGCAGTGGCAGCAGCAGAGGTGTGATGGAGCATTGCCTTCCCCTGATCGCCGGGTTGCCTCCCGCCCCTGAGGGCTCCCAGACTGTGAGAGGGGGCAGGCCGGGTTGAGGGACCTCCCCTCCAGTGCATGAATTTTCATGCACCAGGCCTCTCGTTTAGAATAATTGTATATATGGCACTATTAAAGAATTATCAAAATAAAAATCACTTGGTGTGATAAAAATGAATTATGATGTTATTGACATAATATGTTCAATGCAGTTTAGAACAATAACAACAAAAACAAAACATGACCAATTATAGGCAACTTTAAAAAGTTGATGACAATTTAACTTCAGGTTTTACTTCTGACCTGTAATATTCAAAGTTTTCTAGACAAAGTATAGATGACTATTTTAGACAATGTTTCTGAAATTTTTCTATATGAATAAAGTTTTTGGAGAATGTCAGTAAATTTTCAAAACCAAGGCATCTTTCCCCAGTTATAGGTAAATATCTCTGCATTGCATATATTTTATTTTTATTTCTTTTTAATATAATGTTATTACTGAAAATAATAATGCATTTTCACTGTTGTTGATATTTCTTATAGATGTATGTAGCCTAAAGCTAATAGACAATGATTTGGTTGCTGGTCAATGTTTAACTTTAGTCAGATATAGACAAATGTATTTTCTTCAAGCACAAAGTACATAACCTAGACCAGTGGTCGGCAAACTAATTAGTCAATGGAGCCAAATATTAACAGTACAATGACTGAAATTTCTTTTGAGAGCCTAAAACCGACTTCTGCGCATGGGCCACGAAGTTTTAATTGCACTGTACGTGTGCACCCGTACGTGGTATTTTGTGGAAGAGCCACACTCAAGGGGCCAAAGAGCCACATGTGGCTCGCAAGCCGCAGTTTGCCGACCACTGACCTAGACCATTCAAATCATATGATAGAAGATGTTAACATAAACATAATAACTAAGTAATTAAGACATTTTTTTTAAAATTTGGAGTCAAGAAGCTCTGGAAGAATTGTGCTTTTCTTTATGGAAGTTTGGCTGTTGTATTTAACCACCATATTTTAACAGGTACAGAAATAGGCTCCTGGAAGAGCTCAGAGCCTACACACCCTATGCAGATTTGGTTTCAGAAATTAATATTCTCTTGCTGGGTCCAGTTGGGTCTGGAAAGTCCAGTTTTTTCAATTCAGTGAAGTCTGTTTTCCGAGGCCATGTGACTCGCCAAGCCGCAGTGGGGTCTGATGTCACTAGCATTACTGAATGGGTAAGTTATCTCTGAATTTCCTGAGGATTTTTATAAATTACAGTTATTAGGTTTGTTGATTTTTTTGCCATTTTCTGTCAGACCAATAACCTCCTTTTAATCTACAAACAATTAAATGCTAAATCAACTGTAAAACAAGAGTAAACGTTGAATGAGAACTACCCCCATGAAGTTATATTATACAGCAAGGCTTTTCACTTTTATGGATGCAAGAAGTAGTTATATGAAGAATGATTTTGGGGACTTGTACAAAACAGCAACAAAACTGTAAAAACTTTGTGTAAATCTTCAATCATTATATTTAATGTATATTTTTGCTCATGTCGCACATGGCTTTATCTGGATTGAAATGATTTTCTCTTTTTATAAAAAAAAGAAATGAAAATTATGTAATACAGAATTTCCCATTACATAAGATCATTTTATAAGAAATAATAATGCGCAACAAAATAGCAATTCCCTTTGGTGGGTCAACCTTCAAAGGGTAAATCTATAAATTTCCCCACAAACACCATCTTATTTATAAACAAATACGTTTAAGGAAATAAATACTAATACCATTTAAAAACTGTTACTCTAAAGATCTTCAAATTATGATGCAATATTTACCTAGAAACTCCCATTTTATGTTTGTCAAAATATTATCATACAATCAAACAAAGAATAATAAAAAAGAATAAATAGAAAATTTCGTAACCAAGCTGTGTTTATCTATAATCACTACAACCTAATATTGTTATCTTCTGATCGCTTATATGCTCTGCACTGCCAGTGCAAAATTTATCATAAAACAGTAATGGCCCATTTTAGTGCCATATTCAATAACTGAAAGCATTTTCTAGGATTTTCAGGAATCACATTTTGTCTTTTGAAGTTGTCTAGATCCTATCCATGTGAGTGGCTTTATTTTATACTAGAGGCTGAGTGCATGAAATTCGTACACTTCGGAAGTGGGTCCCTCAGCCTGGCCTGCACCCTCTTATAGTCTGGGAGCCCCTCGATCTCCATCTCAACCTGCAGAGGGAGGCCCTGCCCACCCGCCGCAGCCCACTGGTCGGTGGCCTGGGCCTCCCTTTGCGGGGCAATCATATCATGGGGTGATGGCTGGACCCCCGACCAATCACATGGCACCTGCCTTGGCTGGCATGGTGCTAGTGGGTGTCATAGCATGGTTGTTGGGATGGTCATTCCGCTGTTCAGCCCTTCAATCGATTTGCATATTACACTTTTATTATTATACATATCAGCCTAGTAACAGAAGCTAAGGCATTATACTGCAAAAGCAATTGAATAAATTAAATATTTGATTGAAATGTTTCTGTTTGCTAAATATGTATTATGTTGACAATAGAGACCTAAGTATATATAATACTTAGTCCCTTTGCTAAAGGATCTTAGATGTAGGTAATAAGAAGTATCATTCAATATGAAAATGCTCTAAAAGAGGTACTCATCAGGACAGGATTTCTCTCCCTTTTATGTTGAAAACTCCAAAGGCATTGCTTTAAATTAAAGCATAGATCCTGAACTCCAAATGAAATGCAAATACTATATAAACTGAAGGAATACAGGACAGAATGTTTGCAAGGGAAATAATATTTTATTGCTAAGAGACCCTTTTCTTTGAAGAATTAAAGTTCCCAGTAAAAATCAAGAAAACAAATTAATGGTCAATGAAACCATGAATGTGCATATTGATCTTAAAATACAGATGTACTTAAATATGTAACTCTAATGCTTTGTGTAATTCCTTTCATGTTGAGGTACCAGTAAGTTCCATTCACTTAGATCAAAATCTCCAATGAGACCACTCCTAGAGATTTATTGACCAGTTGGAGTTCTTGATTTTGTCACACTTTGCAATAGGTCATAGAAGGGTTCTAAACTTCCTGGTTTGTAATGGGAGAATTGTAATTAAAGTGTCATCTGGTGTCTCTAAGACCCCCTTTTGCTCTTTTCATTGGGAATAATTCTTCCCCAAGCTGCCATAGTTGTGTCTATATAAGAAATGCATTTGACCAGTAAGTAAATGTTTTCAGAGTGCTACTGAAAAATTCTTTTGGGTGCATTTATCCAGGAAAATAGTGCTCTTCAAAATGAGGTTAGTGGACCCCTTAGGGTTCCTGAGACCCTTTTAGAGGATCTGTGAGTTTAAAACTATTTTGATAACAAAAGATACCTTTTGCCTTTTTCTAGTGCATTGATAATTGAACTGACCATACAATCTTAGTTTTATCAATTGGCACCTTAGCACTAATCAAGTAATGGTGCCACACACTGCTAGTAGTCACTGAATTCTTCCTTACTACTGAGCTCCCATTAAAAACAAACAGAATGTGTTTCACACAAGAATAAGATTATCCTTAATAAGTCAGCAACAATTTTTATTTCATTTAAACTTAATTTTTAAGTATACATCATCTTAATGCTTTGTGTAATGAAATGAGAAGTATATATAAAGCGCTTCCAATGCATATTAAAGTATGGTGGTTGTTGGGCAAAGGCACGGGTGTGATTGAGTTGTGGAGCTGAAATTTTCTCATGTAACAAATTTTTAATCAAAAAGAAACTGAAAGTCTTGCTTATTCATATTGTATACTTGGTAGTTATTTTTTGGAAAATGCACAAAGCAAGCCTATCACTCCAAGGAAAACCAACAGTGCTTGTTTCCAATGATAACATTTTAGGTGTAAACAAAAATATTAGAACTTTAAGAAACATATATCCACCACTCTGAGCTTGATAACTTTCTAACAGTTACCTGATCAGATTAATAGTGGTTTTAAGAGATATGATGTTTTAATATTGTACAATGAAATGTGCTAATATTTGGAAAATCTAGGTAAGCCAGCCAGTGAACTGATATTTTAAATGACCAATGCATCAGGTTACAAAATTATCTGTGGATAAAATATATTTCAAAGTGTGAGATAGATCAGTGAATTTACTGTAACAGAGTATGAAAATGTCACAAATTCCATATTACAGCTAATCTTTGAGAACTTACCACTTGTTGAACTTTCATGTATATGAATGAGGAATATATAAAATTCTCTGAAAGATGTTAAATTAAATACTTCCTCTCTTTCCTACTACATGTGTATGAGGCCCAATTTTCTTTATATACTTCAACCAAAACAATATATTACAACAGATTGAATGCAGAGGTAGATATGAGAATCCAACTATCTTTTATTAATCCAAACACTAAAAAGAATTGCAAAAAATAAATCAATCCCACTCTCTTTAATAATATTTTTGGAAAGTAATTTTATTTTTTTTTCATAGAAGTCTTGTTTAGGTTAACATGTAATAAGTTCATAATTACATTTTAAAATGATTTAAGAAATATTTAAAATTCTTTCAGTTTTAATTTGTGTCAAGTATTAATAAATATAACTCATATAAAATATCTGTGGAATTGTCAATAATTTTAAAGAGTCTAAGGCAGGGGTGGGCAAACTTTTTGACTCGAGGGCCACAATGGGTTCTTAAACTGGACCGGAGGGCCGGAACAAAAGCATGGATGGAGTGTTTGTGTGAACTAATATAAATTCAAAGTAAACATCATTACATAAAAGGGTACGGTCTTTTTTTTTTATTTCAATAGTTTTATTCATTTCAAACATTTTAACAAGAAGAATGTAAACACTAATTATTATACTTTGAAACTTCAAAAAATGGAGGAATCATAGCACAATAATATACCTTATATTGAAGATGGCAAAGGCAAAATAAAATTGCCTAACAAAGGAAAGGTACAAAAGCCTTTCAAATTAAACTTAAATATAATAAAATAATTTAAAACTAAAACAAATAGAAAAGAACAAAATGTGTAAACAGTAAATTAAACATTTTCTTTAGTGCAACTTCCAAATTATGCCCAGGACGTAGATGTAGATGGCAATGTAGACTGGGTTGAAAGGTTTTTGGTCTTTAAAACATTAACTTCAGTGGGAACAGTGTTGTTGGTCTCCTTTTTAGCTAATGCTCTGATACTGTGCTCTCCAGGGGCATGTCTCCCTACATCACTACGATAACGTGTCTACGCATTCCCAGGGTGATGTTGGGGGACGCGTCCGCGGGCGTTACAAGGAGCCTCTGGAAGATTGAGAGGTTGTTCCTTCTACTGAATGGGCGGATATAAATCTGCCCACTCAGAAGAAGGAGCTGCGGCCGTGTTTCCCGACATTGCCATGTTAACACTGCTGCTGGTGAAGGAGCGGAGGGGAGAGCAAGAGAACCCTCCACTCTTTCGGCTCTGCGGGCTGAATAGAACAGCCGAACGTGCCGGATCTGGCCCATGGGCCATAGTTTGCCCACGGCTGGTCTAAGGTGATTCTGATACCAAAATGTTTGAGGACAGCAGTGTTCAAATATTAATCAGTCTCTGGTCTTTCTACTGTCATGAATGCTAGTTGAAGAATGCAATTTTACACCTCCCCCTTTTTTTGCAGTATCGGATATATTCTATTAAAGATGGAATAGATGGAAAATCTCTGCCATTTATGTTGTGTGACACCATGGGGCTGGATGAGAAAGAGGGAGTAGGATTATGTATGGATGACATACCCCATATCTTAAAAGGCTGCGTGCCGGACAGATATCACGTAAGAACTCTTTAGTCTTCTAAAACATTTCAAATAATTTTATTATGCTCTTTGTTGAATTTTTACTCCATAAGGAATTTTTAACTACCATAAGGTGATTTCAACATTAAACAACAATTCTGTACTTTAAATGAGTAAGTATTCATATAAGTAGAGTTACTGCTCTTCTTTTCTTTAGTATTAAGAAATATATCCAAAAGGCAGGGTTCTACTTCCAGTAAAAGGTCAGGAGGAGATTGTGTTTATATCACTCTTTATTATGACGTATATTTATAGTAAAGTGCCACAACCTTTTACGGCTAGGGTTCAGGATTTGAAGAAGGGGCCACACACAAATGAAAACACTGACAAGAAATATGAATTTAGAAGGCATGGGGGGCCAGTTGGAAACCTCTCTCTTGGAAAGGCATACCAAATTCTGACTGGTCTGCTTTTTATTCACTTTTTAGATACACAACTTGCCACAGGTAGCAGACAGACAGTCTCAAAGGTCAGTAAAGATCAGTAAACATTTACTTTGAGGCTATCAGGTCAGGAAATTGCTTCGAGCCACCACTATCTCAACACAGCCCTGCTAAGTCCAAGGTCTGTTGGCTTTCCACGTTCCTTGGTGCACTCTTATGACAGTATTGGGAAAGTGGTGGCTTCCCACAGTAAAGCAGTAGTTTAATCTCACATTTTTTTGATCACTTAGACAAAACATTGGAACAACTAACTTTTTTTTGGTTGAAGCATGATGTTATACTGTAAATACTTAGTATTCATTACTTAAATACTACTTAAATACCTAGATCTAAAGGTTGTCTCTGCCACTAACTAGATGTATACCCATAAGCATGTCATATACTTGTCTCTATAAGTCTTAGTTTTTTCATGTGTGAAATGTGTTGTAGGTAATAATAATGCCCATCTCATAGGGTGGCTGAAAGGATAAATGAGATGATGTACTCTAAATTCTCAAAAAGTTAACCATACATTATCATCTTTCTTTTATGTACTGGGTGTAATACAATTAGCCTCAATTTCTAAACAGTGATTTCTTTTGCCTCTCAATTGCACTTGATTGAAAACCATAACCATGTACTCATATAGGGTATCCCCAAAAATGCATGCAAACACTTTGAATAATTATAAAGGCAGTGTTTATTAAAATACATTTCATTTTCAAAATTGAGGTATCAGCTGTTAATGCATGTATGTATATATTTGGGACACACTATTTTAAAAACTATTTATTTAAAACCTAAGTTGTGTCAGACACTATGCTAGTTACTAGAAACATACACCTGAATAAGAACATAATTCTTACCTTCATGGAGCTCACAATTTAAGAAGACATAAAGACATAGGGAGGAAGAACAGAGGAGAAAAAAAAAATCATGAGCATACTAATACCTTCATTTTTACAAGGGAGAAAAATAATCCAATTCAGTCCAATAATGAAACATATAGTTAAAACTATGTGTAGAGGGGAAGAAAGGGCCAATGGAGGGAAAAGGGGAGACATCTGTAATACTTCCAACAATAAAAATCAATTTAAAACATAATGAATCAATCTTTTACTATGTTTTGTCATCTATTTCCCTAATCCTAGAAAGATTATTGTCTTCTGGTAATATTAACATTAATTTGAAATTTGGTATTTCATCTGTTTTACTATAGTTTTTTTTTTCCCTTCTGGGAAATAAAAGGAAATTATAATATTTTACTTTTAATGGGATTTTCAGTGTATTTTTCTCTCTCCTTTCCTCTCTATTCATTAGTAAGTATGTAAAATGCTTAGAGAGGAGTCTTAAATGGTGTTTAACATTGATAATGGTAGTTTTTCTGGATAATGTGAATTATGGATAATTATAATTTTTTACCAAAATAACAAAGTGTTTTTTTTATAACAAAGATATAATGCATTATGCTCTCAGTGGAAAGGAAATATGGAAGAGGCAACATTAATAAATCTGGGGGAGGAGGAGCTGTGGGGAGGGAAAATTACGGGTTGGAGGTTAATGGTGGTCACATTTGGAACATGAATTTTGTCTTAAAGAATTCAGCAGAGACTCTCTAAATGTTACTTTATGTTCCTCTAACAGTTTAGACCTCAGCAACCAATTACCTCCAGACATCCTACCTTCATCATCTCTCCATCACTGAAGGACAGGATTCACTGTGTGGCTTATGTTTTAGATATCAACTGTATCAACAGTCTCTCCTCTGAAATGGTGGCAAAATTCAAACAAGTTCAAAAAATAGTGTTAAACTGTGGTGAGTCTCATTTCACTTATTAAGATTTTTTAAAAAATTTCTTTATTGATTAAGGTATCACATATTTGTCCTCATCCCTCCATTCCCATTCCAAACCCCTCCCCATGCATGTCCCCACCCCCCCCTGTTGTCCATGACCACTGGTTAGGCTTATATGCATGCATACAAGTCCTTTGGTTGATCTCTCCCCCTTACCCCACCCTCCCCTACCTTCCCTCTGAGGTTTGACAGCCTGATCGATGCTTCCCTGTCTCCGGGTCTGTTTTTGTTCATCAGTTTATGTTGTTTATTATTTCCCCTAGATGAGTGAGATCATGTGATACTAGAAATACACTTATAAGAACCGAAAATGAGACAAGCAATAATGGTTATGCTGAGAGGCAAATGAATCAGTCTAAAGATTTTTTATTTTGAAATAATTATAGATTCATGTAGGCAGTTACAAAGGTAATACAGAGAGCTTCCATGTACGCTTCACCCATTTCCTAAGCCCTAGGTTGATTGGTGCACACCCTTGACTGAAGGAAAGGCCCTAAATCCTACTCTTCAATCCTGAAAGACTAAAATGGCCATAGCTTTTTGTTTTGTGTGGTGTTCCTGTGGCTTGATAGGGGAATCATCTCCCCACATTATGTGACTATACCAGGATGATCAAAACCAGGCAATTGACATTGTTTTAATTTGTGTGTATAGCTCTATGCTGTTTTGTCACATGTAGATTCATGTGACCTAGTACTATAATCAAGATACAGAAGTATTCAATCACCACAAAAATCCCCCTTATGATACCTCCTAATCTCCCACCATCCCTAATTCTTGACAATCACCAATCTCTTCTCTCATTCCATAATTTTGTTATTTAAGAATATTATATAAATTGAACTATACAGTATGTCATTTTTGACAATTTTTTCACTCAGTCTCATATTCTTTGAGGTCCATAGAAATTGTTGCATATATCTATTGTTCATTCCTTTTTATTTTTTAGTAGCATTCCATGGTATAGATATACCACAGTTCAAACGTTCTCTATCAAAGGATATTTTGATTACTTCTAGTGTTTGGCTATTGTAAATAAAGCTTATATGAACATTAGTATATGAGTTTTTTTATAGTTGTTCTTTATCAAGATGAGGAAGTTCTTTATTTCTAATTCTCTGTGTTTTGATTTTTTATCACTAATGGGTATTGAAATAGTTTTTTTTCCACTGGTTGACATAATCATGAGATTTTTTTTTTCTTCTTTAGCCTGTTAATATGTTGGATTATATTGAATGATTTTGAACCTTGAGTAAGCCTGGTTTCCTTAGAATAAAACCCATGTATTCATGGCATATAGTTCTTTTTATATATTGATGAATCCTATTTGATAATATTTTATTAAAATTTTTTACATTTATATTCATAAGGGATATTGGTCTGTAGTTTCTTTTTTGGTTTTGTCAGGCTTTGGTATCAGGTAATACTGGCCTTACAAAATGAGTTGGAAAGTGTTCCTTCCTCTTCTATTTCTGAAAGAGGTTGTGTAGCATTGGTGTTAACTTCTCTTTAAATATTTAGGAGAATTCTCTAATGAAACTATCTGGGCCTGGAGATTTCTTTTTCAGGAATTTTAAAATTGAAAATTCAATTTAAAAATAGTTATAGAGCTGCTAAAATGATCTACTTTATATTAGGTGAGTTGTGGTAGTTATTGGGAACTTAGATGACTGATTATGGACTTTTCCTATTTTCAGCTCCAAGCATTGAGTGCTAAATATTTTCCTATCAGCACTGCTTTAGTAATGTCCCACAAATTTTGGTATGTTATATTTTCATTATCATCCGATTTAATACATTTTTAAATTTTCCTTGGGACATCCTTTTGACTCTTGAATTATTTAGAGTATATTGCTTAGCTTTCAAGTGCTTGGAGTTTTTCCTGTTACAATTCTGTTACTGACTTTGAGATTGATTCCATTTTGGCTAAAGGACATACTCTGATTTAAATTGTTTAAAATTTTTTGAAGTTTGATTTATGCCTCAGGATATAGTATATCTTGATAAATGTTCCATAGGTGCTTGAACATAATGTGTATGCTGCTGATTTTTGGCATGTCCTACAAATGTCAATCAATCAAATTAGATTTTCTTCTTTTTGGTATAAGTAATTCTTGATTACATCATGGATATTTTGGGTACTACACTATAAGACTCTGGATCTTGTTTAAATCTTATGTTTTAGCACACCTCTCCTGACCTTGTGCTTCTAGGAGTGTAAGCACAGGCTTCCTACTAAGCTTTGTTTGACATCTTTAAGGAGGAAGAACATTTTTATATTGATCCCATATGGCTTACACTTATACCACAGTGGGATAGGAGTCTCATTAAGGCTGGGTAAATGAATGGTGGTTAAAGTTTCAATTTCTTTTATTTATTTATTTATTTATTTATTTATTTATTTATTTATTTATTTATTTATTTATTTCAGTCTTCTCAGCTCAGTTTTTATTTTTCAGAACACAAAAATTGCCTAAGAGGGAGATGGGGTCAAACCTGCCCGCTGCTTTTTTTTTAATTTCCTTATTGATTAAGGTATTACATATGTGTCTTTATCCCCCCCCATTACCTCCCCGACCCCTCACTAATGCCCTCACCCCCCTGTTGTCTGTGTCCATTGGTTAGGCTTATATGCATGCATACAAGTACTTTGGTTGATCTCTCCCCCTTTTCCCCACCCTCCCCTACCTTCCCTCTGAGGTTTGATGGTCTGATCGATGCTTCTCTGTCTCTGGATTTGTTTTTCTTCATCAGTTTATGTTGTTCATTATATTCTCACCTGGCTTCCTCTGACACTGGTACTGTGGTTTAAGTGGAAGTCTTGGATTCCCAAGTAGCCTCCATTGAAACCATTAAGGGGAACCTAGTACTTGGTCTTCTATGATACTACCCTAGCAGAGGGTGGAGTGTTTACAAGAGAAGAGATGCTTCCATGGATGGGACTGAAGTTATTTTCTGTGGTGTTTGGCTGGGATAGTGTAGCTGTTGTCTGCAAGTTTTCTGTCTTGCTAAGTTGTGCCTTTTCTCACGCTTTGGCTAGAAAGAACAGACTTCCCTCCCTCCTCTCCCTTCCTTTCTCCTCCCCTTTCCTCTATTTTTTTTCTTTTCTTTTGCCAGCTCTAATTGGCACTTTCTAGTTGCAAGCTTCTCCAGCAGTTAATATGGGATATATGAAGTAGAAAGAAAACCTGAAGAGCTCACCACCACCTTGTTCCTTGGATCCCAAGGTCCCTCCACCTTTCCATCTTTGTATTCAACTTATATATAATCCAGTGCTTTTAGCTGTACTTAGTGGAAAGAATTGTTTGTCTTTTCTATTTGGTACAGAACTGGATGAAAGTCTTCTCATTGAACTTTTCCAAAAATTTTAGTGTAAAGACTTTGTTTGAGCACTTATACTCCAGAGCCTCACTATTTAGTATATCAATAAAAAGACCACTTATATTTAGGTTCTGAAAAATAAATCTGTGCAATTTAATGTACTACCATGGTCTTAGTGGCTAATTAAACCTAGATTTTTTTAAACAGTCAGAATTTTTGATCTTTGGAAAGTTAACTCAAGTGCACTGAATTTATAGTCTCCTCTTCTGTAAAATGGGAATGATAAGTTCTGCATTTAAAGATTGTAGTAAACTTTAAATATACTCAATGTAAATATATAAACATTTAACAGATCTAAAAGCATAGTGGATTTGGAATAAGACTGAGTTACAGAAGTGTTCAGATTTGAAATTAGTTTTTAAGGGCCTATAGCTGCATACCATGTTGGGTGGCAATACTTAATGCATGTAACTGTGCTGACTTATAGTCTCTAAGAAGATACTGCATTAATTTGGAAAGAGAAGAATTGCATTGTAACAGAAGTTGAAAAAAATTTATACCTGTCAATTGAGTCCTGCCCTTTATTAGAGGCTAGGTTTTAATTAGCCAACTTTACTAGTTATTCATCAGGGACATGAATGAAGAGAAGATAGTAAAGGCCTTCATTTTGTAATAAGAAATTATAAACTCAAGGTTTCTATAAAGAGGAAATTCTAAAAAGCTCTACAAAAGAAGTCTCAGAGGCAGCCTGGAAATCTCAATTTTATAATATTTTTTTTTTCCTGGGGAAGCAATTGTTACTAAAGGAGAGCTTTGATTAGGTTAGGAGTCAAATGAGATTTATTAATCTCTGTGGTGTGAGTGAGAGGGCAAGAGGTCCTTAGAAATATGAAAACAGTGTATTTTGCTTTTATAAATGTATACATACAACACTCCTCACTTTACCTCTTTCTTGGGTTCCTTTTAGTTGTCAAAGTCCATCAGCCACTCCCCCAAAAACACTTTAAAATACACTATTTGAATGGAATAGTAGATGATTACAATATGGTGTGAATTTAGTTGCATTTAAAAATGATTTCTCATGTTGGAAGAAAACTATTATTTCTCCTAATAGAAAAAATTCAGGTCCCATATTGAGATGTATAGGGGATAATTCATTCTCCAAATCTTTTTTTTATTGTCTTAAGTTTTACATATGTCTCCTTTTTCCCCAATTGACCCCCCAACCCCCAGCCATTCCTACCCCGGGCAAACCCCCACCACCCCAGTGTCTGTGTCCATTGGTTATGCTAATATGCATGCATACAAGTCCTTTGGTTGCTCTCTAACCACCCCCCCGCCCTCCCCGCCCTGCCATTTGTCTCTGGATCTATTTTTGTTCATCAAATTATGTTGATCATTATATCCCACATATGAGTGAGATCATGTGATATTTATCTTTCTCTGACTGGCTTATTTAGCTTAGCATAATGCTCTCCAGTTCCATCTATGCTGTTGCAAATGGTAAGAGTTCCTTCCTTTTTACAGCAGCGTAGTATTCCATTATGTAGATGTACCACCGTTTTTTAATCTACTCATCTGCTGATGAGTACTTAGGCTGTTTCCAAATCTTAGCTATTGTAAATTGTGCTGCTATGAACATAGGGGTGCATATAAAGTTTCTGATTGGTGTTTCTGAATTCTTGGGGATGTATTCCCAGAAGTGGTATTACTGGGTCAAATGGGAGTTCTATTTTTAACTTTTTGAGGAAACTCCATACTGTCTTCCATAGTGGTTACACCAGTCTTCATTCCCTCCAGCAGTGCACGAGGATTCCTTTTTCTCCACATCCTCGCCAGAACTAGTAGTTTAGTTCTCCAAATCTTCAAACCATCCTACAGAGAACTGATTTTATACATATTTAATTACCTTGTTGACACATTACTGATTATGATATAAAATAACTGATTTATCTACTTGATCTAGGTGTACCACAGGTAGTCTTGCTGACTAAAGTGAAAAATTACCATGGAGTTCTTCAAGAAGACTTTTTAAACATGAATATTTCTATGACTTCTCAAAGCCAGGTAAAGAATATTGTTTATAACCAGCTATTGTCATAACAATATTATACTTTGTGTGTGTATGTGTGTTTGTGTGTGCTCACACTACATATTTACAGGTAAATAAAGAAATTATCAATTGCCTGGTTAAATCTCATTTTAAAACTATAATTATCTGAATTATAATTATATTCTGAAGATAATTTATTAAGTCATTGTTTTTGTTTATTTTTTTGAATTACATTTAAATTCAGTCAAATTTTAGATGTAAGACTGATCCTTATTAAATAATTTTTCCATAGATAATGGAAATCCAAAAAATGCTAAAAATTCATATTTCTAATATTTTGATGGTTGAAAATTATGCTCCAGAGTGGGAGCAGGACCCTTTAAAGGACATTCTGATCCTCTCTGCGCTGAGGCAGATGTTACGAGCTGCAGATGACTACTTAGAGGATTTGCCTCTTGGAGTAACAGGTAATCTGGCCCCTTCATGCTCCTCTCATTAAACCCTGGTTCTTTTTGAAAAACCCTAAGCTACACCTCAGTTAGATGGCTGGTGTCCTTCTGCCTGCCCTAGTACTAACATGTATGCTTTTTTGGACTCTTTTTTGTTTTGTTTTCAGATGAAGTTGCAGGAATGTCCCAGCTAGACATGGGCGATTAGTTGCCTTGTTTCTGACACTTGGCCCAGACCTGGATTGGCCTGCCTCACTTAGAGTCAATCTCTGCGGACAGCCTCCTTGGGACTTTGCCTCCATCATACTTTGCCTTCTGTCCCTGACAGCATCTAACTGATGGTTCATTTGAGGATCTGTCAGACCTCAAGCTCAAAGGCCAACTCTGAGCAGTGGTGGATGAAGATATCCCTACTGCAAACCACCCTTCATATTTCTGCACCACTTACAATTTAATTGTTGTGACATGTTCCTAGACCTCCCCAGCAAAATTAACTATTCTCTTATCTATTCATCTATAACACTTCATTTAAAACTTCATGTGTGTGGTAATCATATTGAATAATAATTATACGATGATTACATAGATATCCGCTTCCCTAAATAAACAGTGAATTCTTTAAAAAGCCAGGTTTGGATTTTACTTATCTTGTATTCGCAGAGCTTAACACAGTATCTGGCAGGAAGCAAGCGTACCCATCATTATGCATCTCTTTCAACCTCCCCCAAGTGATAGCATATGCTTAAATTTTTTTCTCATTATAAAAGGGAAGACTATAAAAGAATGAAATGCCAGAGAGAAGAAATGGAAATAAAGCAGGGAGAATATTTCACTTACCTCTGAATGACAATATGAATTCAATTAATTGAAAAGAGCAAATATTTTTTAAGGACTTAGGTTTTTCTTTCTGTGAAAAAAAAAAATTTCTTCCTCTAAAGGACCCATGCCTGATATTCACTAATTGAGTCCTGCAAACCACTCTAACCATGTCTCCAAAACAGAGCATTAAAATAAGATTACTAGTGCAAGTCAATAAGAGGGTTATATTATACAAGTGCTCCCAAATGATTCTGACATCCTTCAGGCAGCTATAGAAGTTAGGACTATAGATAAATTAAATAATTTAAAAATATATGTTTCAATTTTTTACCCCTAAAGCCTTCTTCACTATTTCCTCCAAATTTCTTAGCCTTTTCAAATGAATATGCTTTGCTTCAGTAGTTATTTATATTAAAGCATATTAATTTATGTTTACTCAGAATTATTTTCTTCTTTGAGAAGTCCTGGGTATTACAAAGGCAAGAATTCCTTAGAGATAGTTATGGGAAAATATTTTTTCCTAAAGCAAAACTGCAGGTGAAGCTGTGCTCAAATGAATGTCCAGGACCCATGATTCAATGGAAAATGTAAATGGGGTCTTCAGATATAGGAATAGAGTCATCATAGATATTGAGGAGTAGAGCCAGAAGTAGATATTAGGAACGAAAGTAAAGTGGCAGTTAGGATGGTTATAACATGGATCTAGGAAGCAACAGATCCAATAAATAAGGTATGTTTGTCTCCATAAAATCCAGGGGGAAATAGCCATAACCATTGTTCTCTGGGAAAGATTGAAGAGCCACCATTCTGCTCACCAATTATGGAGTCATAACTAATCCATTTCCAGAGTAGATTCAGCAAAAATCTTGGCAGAGGAAGATTTTGCTAGATGCAAAATTTGATTCAAGGTGGAATTTCTTATTTGAAGGGGTAACATACAGTAACATTATGAAGAAGATGAAGATTCTGAAAAAAGGAGTAATGCAAAACCAATGGATAAAGAATAAGGGACTGACCAGGTGAACCAACATTGAGGCTACCAAGAGTTTCCTTTTCTTTGTATTAAAATGTACAGTGTTAGACAAATGATATCACAATTTCTCATCCTATGGCTGTGTACTAATTTGGGAACATTTAAAAATCCAGTGGAATTAAATGTACATTTGGAATTTTGGTTGGAAAAGTTGGCTGGAGGGTGGTCTCAAAAAGGGAGAAAATAAATAAGTGGGACTATGTCATATTAAAAATCTTCTGCACAGCAAAGGAAACCATCAACAAAATGAAAGGGAAACCTACTGAATGGGAGAAAATACTTGCAAATCATATGTCTGATAAGGGACTAATAAACAAAATATATAAAGAACTCATGCTTCTCAATAGCAGAAAAACAAACAATCTGATTTAAAAATGAGTGGGACAGCTCATTATCGATGTATAAAAATGTCACCGACTTATGAATATTAATTTTGTATCCTGCTACTTCACTGAATTCATTTATTAGTTCTAGTAGTTTTTTAGTGGGATCTTTAGTGTTTTCTATATACTAGAGGCCCAGTGCACGAAATTTGTGCATGGGGGGGTGTGTGTCCCTCAGCCCAGCCGGCACCTTCTCCAATCTGGGACATTTCTCTCACAATGCAGAACTGCTGGCTCCCAATTGCTCACCTGCCTGCCTGCCTAATTGCCCCTAACCACTTCTGCCTGCCAGCCTGATCACCCCCTAACCACTCGCCTGACAGCCCGATTGACGGCCTGATTGCCTCCAACTGCCCTCCCCTGCAGGCCTGGTCACCCCTAACAGTCCTCCCCTGCAGGCCTGGTCACCCCCAACTGCCCTCCCATGCCAGCCTGGTCGCCCCCAACTGCCCTCCCCTGCAAACCTGGTTGCCTCTAACTGTCCTCCCCTGCAGGCCTGGTCACCCCCAACTGCCATCCCCTGCCAGACTGGTTGCCCCCAACTGCCCTCCCCTGCAGGCCTGGTCAACTCCAACTGCCCTCCCCTACTGGCCCGGTCACACTCAGCTGCCCTTCCTTGCCAGCCTGGTTGCCTCTAACTGCCCTCCTCTGCTGGCCAGGTTGCCCCCAACTGCCCTCCCCTGCAGGCCTGGTCCCCCCAAACTGCCCTCCCCTGCAGGCCGGGTCACCCCTAACTGCCCTCACCTGCAGGCCGGGTCACCCCTAACTGCCCTCACCTGCAGGCCCTGGGTCCCCCCCAACTGACCTCCCCTGCAGGCCTTGTTGTCCCCAACTGCCCTCCTCTACCAGCCCAGTCACCTCTAACTGCCCTCCCCTTCTGGCCTAGTGCCCCCCAACACTCCTCCCCTGCTGGCCTGGTCCCCCAAAACTGCCCTCCCCTGCAGGCCTGGGTCCCCTCAATTGCCTCCCCCTGCTGGTCTGGTCCCCCCAACTGTCCTCCCCTGATGGCCTGGTCACCCCTAACTGCCCTCCCCTGCAGGCCTAATTGCCCCAAACTGCCCTCCCTTGCAGGCCTGGTCCCTTCCAACTGCCCTCCCCTGCTGGCCTGATTTCCCACAATTGCCCTACCCTGCAGACCATCTTGTGGTGGCCATCTTGTGTCCACATGGGGGCGGCCATCTTTGACCACATGGGAGTGACCATCTTGTGTGTTGGAGTGATGGTCAATTTGCATATTACCTCTTTATTATATAGAATGGTAGCATGTCATCTGCAAATAATGACAGTTTACTTCTTCCTTTCCAATTTGGATGTCTTTTATTTCTTCTTGTCTGATTGCTATGGCTAGAACTTTTAGTACTATGTTGAATAAGAGTAGTGAAAGCAGACTTCCTGTATTGTTCCTGATCTTAAGAGAAACACTATATCATATGATTTCACTAATATGTGAAATCTAATGAACAAAATAGAAACAGACTAATAGAAACAGAGAACAGACTGACAGCTGTGGGGGATGTGGTTGGGGGCTGGGTAAAGTAAGTGAAAGGATTAAGAAAAAAATTTATAGGTATCAGTATGGTGATTATCAGAAGGAAGAGGGGTAGGGACAGGTAGAAGAGGGTAAAGGAGGGATAAATGGGGATGGAAGGAGACTTGACTGTTGGTGATGAACACACAATACAATATACAGATGATGTATTATAGAACTGTATACCTGAAACTTACATAATTTTATTAACCAATGTCACACCAATAAATTCAATAAAAATATATGTTAAAAATGATCAGGAGATCTGAACAGATAGTTCTCTAAAGAAGGCATACAAATGGACAACAAATATATGAAAAGATGCTTTACATCATTAATCATAAGGAAAATGCAAATCAAAACCATGATGAGATACCATCGCATACCTGTTAGAATGGTTAATATCAAAAAGACAAAAGTAAGTGTTGGCGAGGATTAAGAGAAAAGGGAACCCTTGTCTACTCTTGGTGGGAATACAAATTGCTATAGCCACAGTGGAAAACAATATGATGGTTCTTCAAAAATAAAAAAAATAGGGGTACCATATAATCCAGAAATTCCACTTTTGGGTATTTAATCTGAAAATAAAAGAAAGTACAAATTTAAAAATATATATGTATTCCCAATTCACAATAATATTCATTGCAGCATTATTTACAGTAGCCAATAAATGGAAACAATCTAAGTGTCCATTGAATAGATAAAGAATATGTGATACATGTGCACACATACAAATGGAATTTGTATTCAACCATAAGAAAGAATGGAATCTTTCCATTTGTGACAACATAAATGGACCTTGATGACATCATGCTAAGTGAAATAAGTTAAAGACAAATATCATATGATCTCATTTATATGCAGAATCTAAAAAAGGTGAACTCATAGAAACAGAGAGTAGAATGGCTGTTGCCAGGGCCTGAGGGGTGGGGGAAATGGGAAGATGTTGGTCAAAGCATGCAAATTTGCTGTTTTAAGCTGAATAAGTTCTGGGATCTACTATACAGCATGGTGACTATACTTAACACTATACTTAATACTGTGTTATATTGAAAGTTGCTAAGAAAGTAGATCTTCAATGTTCTCAACACACATATAAAAAAGGTAATTATTTCAGGTGATGTATGTGTTAACTTACCTTATTATGGTAATCATTTCACAATGTATATATGTATCAAATCATCATGCTGAAAATTTTAAACTACATGATGTTATATATCAATTATCCTAATATATAAAAACCCAGGGCCCATGACAACCGACCGAAGGCTTGACCGAACACCAGAAGTCAGTCCTGTAGTCAGTGCTGGGTTGCTGTGGTGCTGGGTCACCACAGCAACCCAGCACTGACTACAGGACTGACTTCTGGTGTTTGGTCAAGCCTCCGGACCTCTGTGGGGGTTGCTGTGGTGACCCAGCACTGACTGCCACCAGTGCGGGGACAGTGAACCAGCAGTGACTGCCAAGGGGACTGCACATCAGGCCCAGAGAGTGGCCTAGAGAGAGAGGCAGGGTCTGATCTGCAGCCTCCATGGCAGCTGTTGATCAGCTGTCACCTCTCTCTTTCTTTCTGGGCTTCGCCAGCAGCCGTGCCTCTGTTTCTTTCCGGACCTCTGTGGGGGCTGCTGATCAGCCCCGCCTCTCTGATCAGGCCTGGAGATAGGCCCGGAGATGCTGACTGGCATAGAAACTGATCAATCAGAACCAAATTGGCTGGCAGGGGAGGGCAGTTGCGGACGAGATCAGGCCAGCAGGGGAGGACAGTTGGGGGTGAGATCAGGCTGGCAGGGGAGGGCCATTGGGGGCGAGATCAGGTTGGCAGGGTAGGGTAGTTAGGGGCGATCAGGCAGGCAGAGGCAGTTAGGGGTGATCAGGCTGGCAGGGGAGATCAGTTAGGGGTGAGATCAGGCTGGCAGGAGTGGGCAGTTGGGGGTGAGATCAGGCCGGCAGGGGAGGGTAGTTAAGGGTAATCAGGCAGAGAGGTTAGGAGCAATCAGGCAGGCAGACAGAGGCAGTTAGGGGCAATCAGGCAGGCAGGCAGGTGAGCAGTTAGGAACCAGCAGTGCCAGATTGCGAGAGGGCTGTCCGACTGCCAGTTTAGGCCCGATCCCACTAGCAGTTGGACATCCCCCAAGGGGTCCCTGATTGGAGAGGGTGCAGGCTGGGCTGAGGGAAACCCCCTTTCCGTTCATGAATTTCATGCACTGGGCCACTAGTATCTTAATAAAGCAGGAAAAAAAGTAAAATAACAAACAAAACAAAAGTGGCTGTTTCTGACAGAAGTTTATAGCATTTTACAAATTCACCCAGCATCCACCTTAATGAAATATCAAGATGAGTAGTTATGGTGGGTGATGTGTCTTCTTTAAAGAAACAACAACCCAAAATTAATTAAAAATTATGTTGCTTCTTCACAAAAAAGGCAAGTTCATAACTAAAATGACAAAATTGATTGGAGGCCTCAAGTAAGTCCCAGATGCTTTAGAGACTAGCTGATGAGTAATCATCTTATAGGGACAAAACTCAATCTTATGCTAAAGTAGCCACTTCATAGCAAGACTGATAGAAACCTAAAAGTTGTGGGAATTCCCATCCTTAATGTGAAGAGTCTCTGGGCCAATTTATGGAGGATAGTAGATTGTTGATCTGCTTTTTTCTATCAATCTAAGCAAGATGAAAACGTACACACCAGTTGTAAACCCCTGCAAAATCTTTCTCTGGTGTTGAAGAAAATGCAGGGCACTGAGCCAGCCAGACTATGAAGTTAGGATTATAGCCAATATACAGCTACATGGCCCCACAAACAGATTCAAGATGTTCCAGGAACTGAGATATAAATGACATTGTAAGCAAAACTTCAAGTAAAGATTGCAGGAATGGGAGTGTGGGTGGGGAAGAAAGCTAACAAGCTATGCTTAACACTGGTGCATAAATAATTACAATATTTTTTAGTTTTTTTAAACAATTGATTTCTTTTGCACATTTAATAATGCTTATCTGACATTAATAAAAATGCAAGGAAACATATATTTAACATATATTTAAGCCTTTGAACTCATTTGTCTTTCATTTGGTGTTGTGTTGTGGAGGTAATTCAAATGTGGGTGAATTACTACTATTTAAATAAGCATCTACCTAATAAAAGAGTAACATGCTAATTGACTGTACCTTTGTGATGCCCACCAGCCAATCAGGAGTGAGTATGCAAATTAACCCAACAAAGATGGCCAGTTAATTTGCATACACAGGCACCGAGCAGCTGGGGGTGGGGCAGGATGCTTGCGTCATCGCCATGGTGACGACACAGATGTTCCACACCACCCCAGCCGCTCTGGGCCTCTGGGCAGCGTGGGAAGGCAGAAAGGCAGCTCCGGGCTGGAGCGTAAAGGCGGCTCCAGCCAGAGCGAAGGCGCTGCCAACAGCCAGGGGAAGGAAGGCCCATTCTTGCACGAATCTTCATGCATTGGGCCTCTAGTACTGATATAAATGCTTATGTGGTATTCAAAGATATGAGATCCTGTTCTCCCTGGTAGATAATCAGTAGTTCTATTCTCAGTGTTAGATTTATAGAGAGGAGCTTCTCAAAATCCCCATGACTGAGGAGTACAGGGAGAAAGAAAAGGTAATTCATCTGCATGGTATGATTTCATATATTTCAAATGGACACTGACTATAGCTAGACAATTTCTTAAAATAATAACTTTTATATTTTTTCTGTACTTCTTTGTATATAGTTCTTTCATCATTTTCCAGTCAGTCACATTATTCTCATGAGAATTAGATTGTTTAAACCAGAGAATTATATATATTATTATGACCACCTGACGTTTGTAGGCAAATTAGCCATACACTGAATCGTATGAGATATGGAAGCCAAAGGTCTGTTTGAACACCTTTGCTGTCTGCAGTTACCAAGATAAAATGTCTCCAATTCACACAGGGACACAAGGATTGGACAGTGGAGCATTGGAAAAAAGTCATGTGGTCTGATGAATCACGTTTCCAGTTGCATCATGCAGTTGGCAGAGTGAGAATTTCACAGAAACAGCATGAAAGCATGCACCCCACATGCATGAGTACAACCCTTCAAGCTGGTGGGGGCAGTGTTATGGTTTGGGGCATGTTTTCCTGTCATGATTTGGGCCCTTTAATTCATGTGGAACAACGTCTGAATAGCCAACATACCTAAGTATCGTTGCTGATCAAGTTCATCCTATCATGTTGATGGCATATCCCAATGGAGATGGCTTCTTCCAACCAGACAATGCACCATGCCACGGTGCTCGTATTGTGCAGGAGTGGTTTCAAGAACATGAGGGAGACTTTACCTTGCTTAGGTGGCCCCCACAATCACCAGATCTCAATCCAATTGAGCATTTGTGGGATGAAATTAAAAGAGCCATCAGGCAGCTGGTTCCACAACCATCAAATCTCACAGAACTGGACAGTGTTATTCATCAGGCATGGTGTCAGATTCCTCGCATCACCTTCCAATATCTTGTGAAGTCAATGCCAAGAAGAATCGCCCCAGTATTGAAGACAAAAGGTGGCCCAACGAAGTACTGATGGGGTGGTCATAATAATCTGGCCACTCAGTAAATATATATTCTAAAACACTGTTCAGATGTTTTAATTTCCATAGCAGACCAGGCCATGAATGAATCTGAACATAGAAATTACAGAATTACTATGGCTCAAAAAGGTAATAGAGGGAAAGCTGTGTACCATTCCTGTTTCTATAAAAACTGTAAGATTGTAATCCATTCTGGGAAGAAAGAAGGAAGAGAAATTGGACCTAACTGGTAGAAGTATGAGAGAGGAACAGAAGTGGGGGAACCAAATGGATGGGTATGGTTAGCATAAGGGGAATTCTGAGTACTATCCGAGGGAGTCAGAGCTAGGACAAGCAACATGCCCAAAGTCTTCATCCCCTTTTGAGGAAGCCCCATACCTCACATGGTGGAGAAGAAATGTTATCTGTCAGTCTTGTCAATGTGACTTGTGGGTCTTTCATTAATAATGGCCTTTCATCTATAGATTATCCAGAAGAATACTCTGCTTCGAAATTTAGCTCAGACTGTCTGAATAGTTGGAGCATACCCTCTTTATACAGACCTGAGATACTCAGAATACTCCCAAAATACAGAATGGTCTTTGACATTCCAGTAGAAGTATGGAAGGGGAAACCCAACACAGGACTTTAATGGGACCTATCACACCTGTAAGCTCACAGAAAGCAGCTGTCTTCCAAAGGCTCAAGGAAAGGAGAGTTGGGAAATATCAAGTTCTTGAATGTGCTGCTTCATCCAAATGACATAATTTATGAGCAAGGACTATCTAAATTGTTGGATTATTGTGTGTTTTGGGGGGCAGTGGGAGACAAGTTTGAAACTGTGTCTCAATAAATGCCAACTCTAGAGTATCTTTTGAAAGGATTTGAGGTAAGTATAGACTTCCAAATCACTGCTCTTCCCATTTCCATGTCTTGTTTCTTTGTTATTAAGGAGCTAAGCCTTGCTTATTTTGGTTCAGTTGATGATACAGGGAATTTGTCAAATATTAACCTAAGATTCACAGCCTTATCACTGCACTGAGAGCTATCTGCTAGACTATGTTAGACCTTCCTGCTCCTGTCTGAGTTCTGAGGCAATCTTTAAAATGAAAAAAGAGAGGGTCTCCTGTGCTTTGAGCCTATCAGGATCTGACCATAGAAGGTGTTCAGATGGTGGTGACCTTTTGCTTTACACTTGGGAATATCTGAAAGCCTTATGTATTACCCAGTGTCCGCTGCTTGAGATTGCTTCTCCTCTATCACAGCTCTTCAGAAATCTTATGATTCTCTGCTGGGTTCAGCTTCAAGGTTTGCCTTACCAATAGCAGCCTATAAAGCAGCAGGCCCTGATGAGAAAAACAAAAGGCAATTTGTTTGGCAAGAGGTTCTCTCCATTGAGCATGAAAATAAGGGAATGGAACTGCTCACCCTTGAAGATTCATGTGGCCTGAAGATTCATATGACCCTTAGGTTGCTTGCTAGCAACAGAGCACAGTGTGTAACTTAGCTTTGTGGAGACTTTTCAGCAGTTTTACTTCTTTCTTTTTCTGTTTGCAGTAGAGTTGTATTCTCACATCTAGCACTTCCCAGTATTTCGATCACAAGTGGTTATTACCATTACCCAAATGCCTGCTCCCTGTGGTGAGACAAGACCATTTCTCAAATTCCCAGCTCCTTAGAAAGAGAGTGATAGACACAGATCTTGTAGCATAAAAACTCACACCTGAAACCCACATGTTTGTGTTGGTCAATGTCACCCCAATCAATTTAATAAATAAAACATTCAAAACCTTTAAAAAAATGAGAGTGAGTCTTTCTAGACATATAAATGGTGGAGATTTTGAAGGAAAGAGTTCCATCATTTGATGTAGCTGACCACTTTCTTCTTCTTCATTTGACTCCTGGGGTAATTCATTCTTCTGGCCTTTCTCTACTTTTCTGGTCATACCTTCTTAAGTCATCTTGGATAGACAATTTTAATAATTATGACTTCCAAATGTTTTGGGAGGAGTTACGAGTGGTCCATAGGACTGTTCTTATTAATTAAAATTCACTCTTAGCTTTAAGTATATCTATATGTTGATGATTATCAAATTTAATCTCCAATCTTGACCCTTTTCCTGTTTTTTTTTGTTTGTTTGTTTGTTTTTTGTCTCATATACCCAACTACCTGTATTATGTATGCACCTACAGATTTCAAGGAAGACAGAATACTTGGTTTCCTTTCAAGAAATCTTCATTCAATATACTTATTTCAATAAATAGCTCCATCAATGCTCAAGACAAAAATTATTGAGGTTACACTAAATTTTCTCTTTTCTTTTATCCTTGACCCTAACCCCAAGTCCAGAAATAAGTTCTCTTGAATGTCTTTTATCCTTAAAGACATCCTGAATTTGACCACTTTTGAACTGCTTCCACCACTGTCACTCTGGTCTGCAGGACATTAATCTCCCACTTGATATTGTAATAGCCTTTTAATTGTTCTATACTCTTTTCTTTACCAGGGTGATCACTGATTTAGTTCTCTTCCAAACCTTCTCAGCTATTGCAACAAAGGGCCATCCAAGGTTGTTGGTACTTATCCCTCTCTGCCTTTGATACTCTACCCCTAGATATTTCCATGACACTCTCCCTCATTCCATTCAGGTCTCCCTTCCAATGTCATGTCATTTGAGAGACCTTCCATGATCATATGATCTAAAGTGGCAGACACTTTACCTTATCACTTCTTTTTTCTCTTATTCTCATTTATTTTCCTTATGACACTTTTTTTCTAGATGACATTTGTGTTGACTGCCTGCTTTCCCGAGAAGTATACTGTATATTGTAATGAGGACAGGAACTAAATCTCTCTTGTTTATTGTTATATTGTTAGCCGCCAAAAAAGTGAAGACACATAGTAGGTATTCAATTTTTATTGAAAAAAACAAATGAATGAAAGAACCATAGTTAGCAACACCAATTGGAGACATTGGAGTTAAGAGATAATTAATGAGTTTTGGGAAGGAACTTCTATTCAAGTGGAAGTTCAGTGATCTCTTAGCTGTTATTTTCATATTAATGGAACACACTACTTAAACATATTTATGAATGCCATTTCCCTTAAACTGTGGCCAGACGTTTAATGTTATTACAAACTTCCTTACAATACAGAAAAAAAAAAAAAAACCTTGTCATTTGGAAAGTTTGAAATATTTAAAAAACAACAACTATAGTAAGGTATAATTGAGATCATTGAAATATTGAGTTCACATGTTGAAAGTGTGTAATTTTATCAGTTTTAACAAGTGTATATACACACAAATCCATCATTCCTCTGTTTTCACTTAGATTATAGTTCAATCTTAGCTCTGCAGTTCAATAGCAGAGTGATCTTTGGTAAATAATTTAACTCCAAAATTCTGTTTGTTTATCTGAAAACTGGCTGTAATATTAATATTAAGATACATTTAAAGTGTTTGGCAAATAAAAAGCATATTATTACTTCTAGTTTTTTTTTTTTTTTTTTTTTTTTTTACCTATGTAAATAATACCCCAAAGCTGCTTAAAATATTTTAAATTGATGTTGCTGTTGATTTTTAATAAACACAAAACTTATATTTTTTTCTGGGCCAGGTGGGGAATTTAAATTTGTCAGAAACAGGAATAGGGGATTTGTGAAGACAATGGGCAACTAGAGAGTGGATGCTTAATGATATAAAAGCTTTCAAATTTAAAAGTTAAGAAAAGAAGAAAAGGAATTGTGATGGCCCTGCAAAACAAATCCACAGGATGTATTTAGCCATAGAACATATGTTTTTTTACTCCAAACATTGTGAAGTTAGGGAAGAAGCTTCAGTTAGAGATTGACATGATTTAGTTTATATTTTACAGACAAAGTTAATTCTGGCTGTTCTAAGAAGAATAGATGGGAAGGGGGCAAGCAGAAAAGCAATAGAACCAATTAGAAAGCTATTATAACAATAACAATTTACATAAGGAAATATGTTGGTTTAGAATAAATGGATAGCCAGATGGAGAGAAGTGGATGAATTTGAGATGTGTTCTGAAGTTAGAATAGACACTTCTTTCTATGTCCACATTAAAAATTGATTGAATTTTCTTAAAGGTCTTTAAAAAGTCACTTAAAATGGTAGTGATTTTTTTATTTGACATTGATTCTTTGATTCTCCCAGTTATCCTATATCCATGGTCGGCAAACTGCGGCTCGCGAGCCACATGCAGCTCTTTGGCCCCTTGAGTGTGGCTCTTCCACAAAATACCATGGCCTGGGAGAGTCTATTTTGAAGAAGTGGCATTAGTAGAAGTTTAAGTTTAAAAATTTTGGCTCTCAAAAGAAATTTCAATCGTTGTACTGTTGATATTTGGCTCTGTTGACTAATGAGTTTGCTGACCACTGTCCTATATAATAAAGAGGTAATATGCAAATTGACCATCACTCCAACACACATGATGGCTGTCACAAGATGGCCAGCAGGGGTGGGCAGTTGGGAGGGACCAGGCCTGCAAGGGAGGGCAGTTGGGGGCGATCAAGCCTGCAGGGGAGGGCAGTTAGGGGTGACTGGGCTGGCAGAGGAGGGCAGTTGGAGGGGACCAGGCCTACAGGGGAGGGCAGTTGGGGGGTAACCAGACCTGCAGAGAAGGACAGTTGGGGGGGGGGAATCAGGCCTGAGGGGAGGACAGTTGGGGGGGACCCAGGCCTGCAGGGGAGGGCAGTTGGGGGCAACCAGGCCTGCAGGGGAGGACAGTTAGAGTCAACCAGGCCTGCAGGAGAGGGCAGTTGGGGGTGACCAGGCTGGCAGAATAGGGCATTTAGGGGCAACCAGGCTGGCAAGGGAGGGCAGTTAGGGGTAACTGGGCCAGCAGGGGAGGGCAGTTGGGGGAGACCAGGCTGGCAGGGGAGGGCAGTTAGGGGCAATTGGGCTGGTAGAGGAGCAGTTAGGCGTCTATCAGGCAGGCAGGGGAGTGGTTAGGGCAGCCGTGGGCAAACTACGGCCCGCGGGCCGGATCCGGCCCTATCGGCTGTTCTATCCGGCCCACGGAGCCGAAAGAGTGGAGGGTTCTCTTGCTCTCCCCTTCGCTCCTTTACCAGCCGCAGTGTTAACATGGCAATGTCGGGAAACACGGCCACAGCTCCTTCTTCTGAGTGGGCAGATTTATATCCGCCCATTCAGTAGAAGGAACAACCTCTCAATCTTCCAGAGGCTCCTTGTAATGCCCGCGGACGCGTCCCCCGACATCACCCTGGGAATGCGTAGACACGTTATCGTAGTGATGTAGGGAGACATGCCCCTGGAGAGCACAGTATCAGAGCATTAGCTAAAAAGGAGACCAACAACACTGTTCCCACTGAAGTTAATGTTTTAAAGACCAAAAACCTTTCAACCCATCTACATTGCCATCTACATCTACGTCCCTGGCATAATTTGGAAGTTGCACTAAAGAAAATGTTTAATTTACTGTTTACACATTTTGTTCTTTTCTATTTGTTTTAGTTTTAAATTATTTTATTATATTTAAGTTTAATTTGAAAGGCTTTTGTACCTTTCCTTTGTTAGGCAATTTTATTTTGCCTTTGCCATCTTCAATATAAGGTATGTTATTGTGCTATGATTCCTCCATTTTTTGAAGTTTCAAATTATAATAATTAGTGTTTACATTCTTCTTGTTAAAATGTTTGAAATGAATAAAACTATTGAAATTAAAAAAAAAAGACCGTACCCTTTTATGTAATGATGTTTACTTTGAATTTATATTAGTTCACACAAACACTCCATCCATGCTTTTGTTCCGGCCCTCCGGTCCAGTTTAAGAACCCATTGTGGTCCTCGAGTCAAAAAATTTGCCCACCCCTGGGTTAGGGGGTGATCAGGCTGGCAGGCAGAAGCAGTTAGGGGCAATCAGGCAGGCAGGCAGGCGAGCTGTTGGGAGCCAGCAGTCCTGGATTGTTAGAAGGATCCCAGATTGGAGAGGGTGCAGGCTGGGCTGAGGGACCCCCCCACACACACCCCGTGCATGAATTTCATGCACCAGGCCTCTAGTGTTTTTATATGAATGTATTATCTAAAATGAGCTGGATTAGTTTATGCTGCCTCACAGAGGGAAGTTGGTACACTGCCAACTGGGCTGGGCCCCATTGACTTTCAGTTTCCTTTTCTGAGTCTCTGACGCCTCTGCTATTTTTTTATGCCTGCCTCGCTGTCCAGACAGAGCAAGTACTCTCAGCCTCAGCCTCTGGTACGGATTCTACAAACAGGTAAAAGACCTCCTGCTTTCCACTTTTCCTAGCCACTTGTAAACAATTGCCTTTAAAAAAATCTTTCTAAAAATAATAATTTAGAATGTTTTTTTCTTGCTATCTGTCCACCCTCATTTACACATTCCATGTGAAATGTAGAGTAAATAAGAGGCATAAATGCAAGCTTTGTGACAGTACATATTATCTGTTTTTCAATATTTATGGAAAATATGTTTGCTTTTCCACTAGGTTGAGAAATATGGCAACTCGTTTGACATGGATACAAGAAAAGAAACTGCAAAACTGTTTGGAAGGGAAGTTTAGCCTTCTTTATAAGGCTAGTGTCCATGGATTTACTGCTGAAAATTTGTTTAGGATATGCTCTTGTCAAGGACCCACTCTAATAGTGATTTACAGTTCTGATCATCTTTTGGGGATATATATACCTCAGAATGACAAAAATAAAACCAGAGTTTCCTGCATCCTTTTTGCCTTTAATGAGACTGAAATTTTAGGATGTGAAATAGGACCATGGAATTTGGAGGATTATTTTTATCGTAATAGTGAAAAAACGGAATTGCTGATTGATCTACTAGAAAAAAAAGTGACTATGAGCTTAAATACAGTTAAAAAATTAAAACTACCTGAACATCAGATAATATCCTTTGAAGAATGTGAAGTTTTTCGATGTGAAGGTAATTTTGACTACATAATCTTAGAGTTCTCTTCTGCATGCTGACCTACTGTATTTCTTTAAGGAAAAATGACCTTTCACTTGTCCTTATTTCTAGGTGACTCAGACTGAAACCTGGCCACAAATTGATGGCTAAGACACAACCATAGTCCAAAGTAGCATATGCATAGTTTTTTGAAATGTGTTTGTGGGGAGGAGGAGGAATTGTGAGAGGAGAAGAGAGAGAGAGAAGCAAACATAAAGATTGTGAGATTCTCTTGGGGAAAAACAAACAAACAAACAAACAAAAAAGCCAGAGCTTGAGTTTCTGTTGATTAGTACTCGATCCTTTCTGATGCAGTTTCCCATTATATCAAAAGACCAAAATTCATTTACCTTTTTTCTACTTAAGAACATTAAAATTGTTTCCAACATTTGCTGCTGTAAACAATGCTCCTGTGATATCTTTATGCATAAAGCTGTGGACAAAAATACTTTAGGGTAACTTTCTGGAACTGGAATTGTTGTTTAAGAGTTATTTACATTTTAATTTTGATAGACTTTTCAAAAGCTTCAGTTGTCTATGGTATCCCTAAGAGTGTTAAGAAATGCCTATTTTCCTGCATCCTTTGCCAAACTTCAGGAAATTTGCCAATTTGATGGTCAAAAGATGGTATTTTTCTCTTTGTCCCCTTAACCTTCATTACTAACAAGTCTATGTGTATTGTTTCTTTTTGGATGTTAAAATTATTTGAGAGAATGCTTTTTAAATTTCCAAGAGTTTGCTTTTTTGTTTGTTTAACCTGTTATTTTCTAGTTTTACTATATTGTAGTCATTGAGTGCAGTCTTTACTATGTCCACTTCTTATAATTTAAAGAGGTTTTCTTTGTAACCATACATATAGCTATATTTATAAATGTCCCACTCAGTATGCTTATTTTTTAGAGGATTGCATCATTACACCTAATTATTTCATTTTTTAATTCAACACAAAAGAGTCTCCCTTTTAGGCACCAAAAGAATTCTGGGCCTGAGTCTCATTGGTACAAATGAAGTCCTCAGCCCACCCCTGAGTCTCTCACTGTGCTCTGCTTAAATAGGCATGAGTCCCACATACTCTTCTTCTTCTTCTTGTTTTTTTTTTGTGTGTGTACATTTTATTTTTTTCATTTTTTATTTTTTATTGATTGAGGTATTACATGTGTACATATCTTCCCATTGCCCTCCCACCCCACTCCCATACATGCCCTCACCCCCCAGTGTCTTACGTCCATTGGTTATGCTTATATGCATGCATACAAGTCCTTCGGTTGATCTCTTATCTCCCCCACCTCTCCCTAACCTCCCCGCTGTAATTTGACAGTCTGTTTGATGCTTTACTGCCTCTGTATCTATCTTTTTGTCCAACAGTTTATAATGTTCTTTATTATCCATAAATGAGTCAGATCATATGGTATTTTTCTTTCATTGACTGGCTTATTTCACTTAGCATAATGCTCTCCAGTTCCATCCAGGCTGCTGCAAATGGTAAGAATTCCTTCTTTTTTATAGCAGCATAGTATTCCAATGTGTAGATGTACCATAGTTTTCCTGTCAGAATGGCAATCATCAACAAATTAACAAACGACAAGAGCTGGCGAGGATGTGGAGAAAAAGAAACCCTCGTGCACTGCTGGTGGGAATGCAGACTGGTGCAGCCACTGTGGAAGACAGTATGGAGTTTCCTCAAAAAACTAAAAATGGAACTCCCATTTGATCCAGTAATCCCACTCCTAGGAATATATCCCAAGAAACTAGAAGCACTAATCAGAAAGGATATATGCACCCCTATGTTCATAGCAGCACAATGTACAATAGCTAAGATTTGGAAACAGCCTAGGTGCCCGTCAGCAGATGACTGGATCAGAAAACCACATACTCTTCTGAAGTCAGGAATAAAATTATAAATTCCAGAAGCCCCATTATTAACAGTAACTTTTGGAAAACAATCTTGTGCCTGTGTTTTTTGTATTTTTTTTTTTCGTGTGTGTGTCTGTACATTATCCTTTTCAGATATTGGACTATGGAGGAGAAAGTAGAGCATTCCAAGTCCTTTCTTGTCTGTCCACGCTTCTAGGCCTTGCCTCTCTGATTCAGAAAGAATCCCCGCCCTCACCTCCCATGTGGGAGTGGGCCACACACTATTGCTGAGTAATTGGGTAAGAAGCAATCTGCAGACATCATAGTCTTGCCGTGCTCGCCTTGCCTCTCACCTCTTCAGATGAGGTGATGTTCAGGATATTTGCCGTAATTTTCTTCAAGTGCTTTTCACTAGAGTGCACTGTTCCCACAAAAAGGCTATTTTGGTATTTTTTTTCCTAGTGAATTCATTGGCATTCATTCAGTCAGCCAACCATTCAACAACTTGTAACCTTCATTATTCTTTCATTATTTCCTCAGATTTATTGGACACCAGGAAGATGAAAGGGGTTGCTAAGTAAGTCAGTGTTTTTAAAGTTCCATTATTCTGTTCATTATCTTAAACTTATTATATTATAGGTTCTGTTAATAAAATTAGTAGCACAAATTATGACAGATAACTTGTGGATCACTCTCCATAAGAACAAACTATATAATTATAAAACCATTTGATAATACTAACGTGAAAACAAAAAGAACACCACCAGAGGGAATACATTCCTAATTTTTGATATACTTGAAGGAAAATAATTATTTGGCTGTATGTATGCATTTTTTTGCTAAGAATCCTTGCAGTTGCATTTTCAACTCTTTTAGGTACTTGCTATAGAAGGGGTGGTTGGTAGATGGGGAAATATCTATTATGAATTTCAAGAACATGGTAGGAATGATCTCCTTCCATAAACTTCAAAAGTCACATATTATGTTGTGGTTTCGAGTTTTATTATTGACTAGAGGCCCAGTGCACAGGTAAGGTCCCTAGCCCTGGCCGGCAATCAGGGCTAATTGGGGCCTTCTGGCTGCTGGCCGGAGTCTCCCTTCCCAGGCTGCTGGCTGCCAGCTGGGGCCTCCCTTCATTTCACACTGCCCCCTGGTGGTAATCTCACGTCATAGAGAGTGATCGAACTCCTGGTCTCCTGGTTGAACTCCTGAGGGGAAACTTTGCATATTTCCTTTTATATATATAGACTAGAGGCCCGGCACATAAAATTCTTGCACGGGTAGTGTCCCTAGGCCTGGCCTGCAATCAGGGCCAATCTTCCCTGGCTGCTGGCAGCCGGCCCCGCTCCCACCACTGCCGATCTCCCTCTGTGTGTGGGGTGACCAATGGGGCAGTCAGGGCCCTGGCACAACCGACATCCACTGCCATCCACCCCTGGTTCCCAATTACCCATCGGGTGATTGGAGCCTGCTGGCCAGGGGGGAGGGACCGAGAGGTTGGCCGTTCCCACCCATTTGCCGGCTTCGCCCCCCACCACTGCCAGTTGTTTTCTGTGTGTGGGGCGACTGGTGAGGTGATCAGGGCCCTGGCACTGCCCGTGTCCACCACCACCCACCCCCAGTTCCTGGTTCCGCATCAGGTGATTGGAGCCTGCTGGCCAGGGGGATGGTTGGCCATTCCTGCCCTCTTGCCAGCCCTGCCCCCAGCTGCCACCAGTCACCCTCTGTGTGTGGGGCGACCGGCGGAGCGATCAGGGCCCTGATGCCACCCACATATGCCGCCACCCACTCCTGGTTCCGGTTCCCCATAAGGTGATCAGAGCCTACCAGCTAGGGGGAGGCTGGGGAGGGGGCCTGCGGGCTGGGGGTAGCTCTTGTGTTGAGCATCTACTCCCTGGTAGTCAGTGTGCATCGTAGCCGATTGGTCGTTCTGCCGTCTGGTCGATTTGCATATTAAGCTTTTATATATATAGATAATTTATTTTCATGTTTAACATAGTTGATATTGAATTCTAAGTTTATATGGTCTGCTTGCTTAAATCTGAAAGATTTTATGTCTGAATGGCCTTAGTTAAAAGTGTAATTTTTGCTTCTTTTTCTTTTACAACAGGATTTAAGGTAGGATAGTTTTATGTCTTCTTATATAAAAAGGCAAATTGATAATCAAAAATAAATAATAATGTATAAGAAAAGAAAATAAATTCAAGGGAAATTTATGGTAAGGTCATGTGATCTAATCTTAGTCAACTGTTAAAATGGTCTTATCTAAACAGGCTCAAGGAGAGCTTATTGTCTGCCATAAGAACTTACAAACCATCTAGGGACCTGGTTCACCAAATACGAATTCTGCTCTTGGGTCCGATTGGAGCAGGGAAGTCTAGCTTTTTCAACTCAGTAAAGTCTGTTTTCCGAGGCCATGTAACGCACCAGGCTTTGGTTGGCTCTGACATAACTGGGATATCTAAGCAGGTGAGTCCATTGTAGGTCACTCAGCCTTTGCTACTTTGTTCAAGTTATATTTGAAAAGTTTTGTTTTTTTCCTAATCAACTTCCTTACATATATATATATATATATATATATATATATATATATATATATATACTAGAAGCCCAGTGCACAAAATTTGTGCATGGGGGGCGGGGGTCCCCTCAACCCAGCCTGCACCCTCTCCAATCCGGAATCCCTCTCATAATCCAGGACCTCTGGCTTCTAACTGCTCACCTGCCTGCCTGCCTGATCGCCCCTCACTGTTCCCCCCTGCCAGCCTGATCACCCCTAACTGCCCCCCCTGCCAGCCTGGTGGCCCCTAACTGCCTCTCCCACTGGCCTGGTCACCCCTCATCATCCCCCCTGCTGGCCTGGTTGCCCCACACAGCCTGCTGTTCAGTCGTTTGGTCGTCCCTCACTAACCCCCCTGCTGGCCTGGTCGCCCCACACAACCTGCTGTTCGGTTGTTACTGTGAGGGCATCCTGACCAATTTGCATATTACCCTTTTATTATTATATACATATATATATATATATATATATATATATATATATATATATATATATATATAAAATGAACTCCTAAAGTTCCTTTCTTCCTCCTTTGCAGTACAGGACATATTCCATTAAGGATGGGAAGAATGGAAAGTCCTTGCCATTTATTCTGTGTGACTCAATGGGCCTGAGTGAGGAAGAAGGGCTGTGCATGGATGACATACCCTACATCTTAAAAGGCCACGTTCCTGACAGATATCAGGTATAATTTGGCTAATTATTGAGGAGTTATAATTTATATTTAAAATGTTTTGTCCACTATTAGGACATAAGACTCTAGTCTAGTTAGTGCATCAGCATTTATTTTCTTAAACTATAGTTGTTCAAGATCCTTTGTGTGTTTTTTTGATATTTTATTTTACAAGGAATTAAAACATCCAAAAGTCTCTTCTATCATAGCTGTCATAACAATTCTGAATGTTGTTACACACTCAATTGTTTTTGGATAATTAACTTACATAGGTAATTTTTTTATGTAGCAGGAAGTCTGGAGGTAGGTAGCTTTGTGCCAGTGTGTCAGCTCTTCGAGATTATTTTCAAGGTCATTCTGACTTTTTGTCCTGAGATCCTCAGCATAGAGTGCTGTGGATTGAATGTGTTCCTTCAAAATTCATATGTTGAAGCCCTACTCTACAATGTGATGATATTTGGAGGTGAGCCTTTGGAAGATGATTAAACCATGGAGTAAAGCCCTCATGAATGGAATTAGTGTCCTTATATAAGAAGACACACAAGAGAGATGCTCTCTCTCTCTCAGCCACATGAGGACACAGCAAGAAGGTGGCTGTCTACCAACTAGGAAGGGAGCTCTCATTAGACATGAATCTATCAGCAAAACCTTGATCTCCAGAACTATGAAAAATGAGTATTTGTTGCTTAAGCCACACAATATCATAATTTGTTATAGTAGCCCAAGATGGCTAAAACATGTGACTTTTTTTCTTTTAAAAATATGTTTTTATTGATTTTAGAGAGAGAGATAGTGAAATAGAAACATCAGTTGGCTTGCCCCCTGCATACCCCCTACTGGGGACTGAGCCCACAACCAGGGAATTGGTGACCTCTTTGTTCGTAGGTTGAGGCTCAATCATTGAGCGACACCAGCTGGGCACTGATATGTGACTTTTATCCTATTGCTCTCAAGATGCTCATGCTGAGTACTGTTAGTGTTCCAGGCAAGAGGAAAGGGGAGATTAAAGAGAAGAAGTAGTCTGTCTTTTAAAAAAAACTTTCCAATTCTTTTTGTAAATGTTTAGATCTTGAGTTATTCATTAATTTACCTTATTCCAAATGAATAGTCAGTTGTGGCAATATCTTTCATTGGACACTTTTGCATCTTTTTCCTACCAAAAATAGGGATTGGTTTTTGTATCCTGTAGTTTGTTCTATTGATGTAGTTATACATTTCTTTATTATGTTCATTACCATATTGTTTAATTGTTTTAGTTACTGTAGCAACCCATTATATCTTAATAACTCACTGGACAATACTCTATATTTATTTCTCACATTTGTTTTTCTTGACCATTTTCACAGATATACTTTCCCAAATGAGCTTGTTTGTATTTTATTTTATTGTTTGTGTTTTATTTGTTAGTGCTTTGAGTGAAATTGCATTAAAATTTCATACTCAAAGTTGTTTCGCATCTTCACATATCCAGTGTTCCTATCCAGAAACACAGTATATTTGATTTTATATTAATTTTATTTTTATATTCAATTATACAGTATTATATTCATTTTATTTTATATTATTTTATTCTTTAGCATAGAGCTAAATGAATATCTATATATATACACAAATATATATATGGACATGTATATCTTTTTTTTTTCACGACATACAAATCACAGATTTTTATTACTAAAGTCCACACATATTATTAAACATAACTGTAATACCCTTATCACATCTGGATTATTCCTTAATTTTTCCTTAAATAATTATCAAATATCACCCAAATTGGACAAATTTCTAATTGTCTTACAAGTACCATATTATGCATCTTTTAAAACAGTTTTTAAAAAATGATTAAAAAAACTTATCCAGCCTCTTTTAATTGCACATTTTGCCTCTATCTCTTTTGGCATTTTTACTTGCAATTTGATTTTTAAGAAATCTTTTTGGTTATTCTATAGACATATACTTCCCCATAGTCTGAAATTTGCTGTTTTCATCACTTGATGTAGTTTTATTTTTTTATGTATCCTGAAAATTGATAGATGAATGTAGACACACATTCAGATTCAGGTCTGCTTCATAAGATGATGTTGTGCTCTTCCATGAAAGCCACACAATTTTGAACTTTCTCACTTTTGTAATATAGGTTTCATTAACATTCAACACCTAGATACCTTTATTTACCAGGGTATGAAAATAGTGATATTCTATCTCTATCATTGCTTCTTCATTTCACATGTGAAAGACAACTTCCCCTCATCCACTATTTGATTACTTAGTGGTACAGTTAATACCATTAATATAGGATGGTCAGGATATCTGCTTGATTTTTTTATAAGCTTCTGAAATAGTAAGTTGGTTTCTTTACATCTGCCAATATTGACCAGTGATTATTTTATTATCATTATGAAATCGTGAATTGAAAATACTTGATGTGTTTCAATGCACTGTAGTTTATCTACATAAAGATGTTAAATGTAACATCTTTGACCACTAGGAGCTGCTACAATTTGGATTCTGAGTCCCGTTGACATAAAAATCTGCTGTATCCCTTGAATTCTTGTATGACTATAAATATAAACCATATTTTGTATATTTACAGTCCAGATTTTGAATTAGTTGTTTCTCTAAGACGTATTGGTTTGGTTTGGTTTGGTTTGGTCATTAGAACTCTTCATTGCTACTTAGTGGATTGTTGGTTCTTGATATTTTAGTGGACAAATCTAAAAATATCTATATCTATCTATCTATATTCATATACAGAACTATATAGTTTTTACTTAATCTCTTTTATCTTGCATCAATATCTGCTTTATCTGAACAGAAAATCTCTAGTCTCAAGGATACCAGAGATGACAAAATACGTCACAACTCATTTGCTTTATATCACTTAATATTCACTGTAATCTCAGAAATAATTATCTAACACTACCATAAATGATCTAATCATAAGTATATTTAATATCAATAGAATAAAAATAGCCAATAAAAATTGGAAACAATTTAAAAATTTTAGCAGATTTTTTTATATTGTGTTTAGCACATATCATGTAGTAGTAGTATACAAATTACTGTGTTTTAAAGTCAGTCAGACATAGTTTCTTTCTGTGTAGATATGACCCCAGTTGTATGCAAAAGTTCACTCATTTAATTCAATTTAGAGATTGCTTTTTAAATTTACTGTAATTTTGTTTTATATTTATATACATGTTTATAATTTATATGGTTCTAAAGTCAAAACTACAAAATAAGGTATATTCAAAGAATCCATCTTCCTTCTCCGTCAGTTAAAATGCATTTCTCCCTGCTTCCTATAAGAATCCATATAAAAATTTATGATTTAATTCAATTTTTTAATATATTAGAAAATACAGATTTGTGGTTTCCTCTTTTTTAGAGAAGTGATAGAATACTATATGTCATTGATGTAACATAATTTTGCTGCTACAAATAGTCCTGAAGTTAATAGCCTTGTACATACATTTGTGGGACAGATTGCCAGCAGAGGATTTCTAGTTTAAGAGTAAATGCATCTCATTTTGTACCACTTTCCCCCTTGCACTCTGCCTGATGATACCAATTCCACCTTTGTATACATTGCTTCTTCTATCTAGGATACTTTCTGTCATATTCTTATTCCTTTATTCAGATTAACTCACCTGTGTGTTTTTGTTGTTTTTATTTTTACCTTCATATGTCCCTTCTTCACAGAAGCTTTTCCTATGTGAAAGGACTGCTAGCTACTTGCATAATGACTGTCTTCTCTACCAGATAGTTAGCTTCATACTATTAAAGACTTGTTTGTTATGTTCACTGTTTTATTCACTTGCACAGTGCCTGGTACATAGTATGTGCTTATAAATATTTGTTGAATTAATATGTACCTTTTTGTTTACCAAACAGTTTAATTTCATGAAACCAATCACACCTGCTCATAGTAACTATATTGACTTCCCATTGCTGGAGGACAAAATCCATTGTGTGGCATTTGTGTTTGATGCCAACTATATTGAGCAACTCTCTGATGAGATGGTAGCAAAGGTCAAAAGAGCTCGAAGGGAGGTGACAAAGTGTGGTGAGTCTTATTCCACTGTACTTCTAAGGCTAACTGATTAAACCATATTGTAGAATGGATTTGAACAGGATGAAAAACTTACGAAAATGCATATTTAAATATTCCCAGGCCCATCAGTGTGGTTCATTCAAATCAAGCACTCACTAGCTGTATGTCTTTGTACAAGTGATTTAAACTTTCTATGCCACAATGACTTAATCTATAAAATTATTGTAACAATGGAGGTTTTAATGTAAGGATAAAACAAATTAATATATATAGAGAGAGTTTAGTACAGTCCTCACTGCATCCTAGCATGCATTTATTTACCAACAGTCCTAGACTTCCCCTTTGGCCTTAAAGGATTAGAAAGAAGAAAAAACATTTTAGTAGGAAAAAGGGAGGAAAATAAGATGCTTAGTAAATAGAGGTAGCATAAAGGCTTTGGAGAAGGTAAGCAGGATTAGGTAGTTAAAGTGCCCCCACACTGTCTTTTCTTTCGTAATATATTTTTATTGATTTCAGAGAGGAAGGGAGAGAGAGAGCAAGAGATAGAAACATCAATGATGAGAGAGAATCATTGATTGGTTGCCTCCTGCACACACCCTACTGGGGATGGAGCCTGCAACCTGGGCATGTGCCTTGACTGGGAATCAAACCATGACCTTCTGGTTCAGATGGATGCTCAACCACTGAGCCACGCAGGCCAGGCCACACTGGCTTTTCTTGGCCTTATTATTCATTCTGTTTGGGAAAGAGAAGCAGGGAGTGATTGACTTACTTGCTCACTGAAATTTAAAACCTTGAAAGGGTGGTGTGCAGAGATGTGCCTACTACCATTGTGATATAGGAGAAGTTTATTCGCAATATTTCAACATATTCTGTTTCCTTGAGGCCTCTTCTTCATATTGTTTATTAGAGCCCTTTGGCCTTTTCTATAGTTTTCATAAAAACACAACTGTTGGATAAGATATAAAATCAATCAGCAATACTGTAGCATAAAATTTAGTTACCTCTTCCAAGGGGGGTTTCATTTGAAGCCTGACTTCTTACCATGGGAGGCAATGAAGGGACTTGCTATGTTAGGAAAATTCCAGGTACCAGTAAGTAGTTCAGAGGGATTTTTTTTTTTTTGTGTGTGTGTGTGTGTGTGTGTGTCGGGGGGGCGGGTAGGGAACCTTCCCAAATTTCTGAAATTGTCAGTCTATTACATAATCGATAACTGATTAACTGAAAAAAAAAATACTGGTGCTGCCTATAATAATAAAAACAATATCTATCTATCTGGCATAGGTGTGGCACCTGTGGTTTTACTCACTTGTGTGGATAGCATGGATCTGATTACGAAAGGAGACTTTATAGACATATACAAATGTATACCTGTGAAGCTCAAGGTAATGAATGATGTCATTTGTAAACACATTTTCTGGTTTTTCATTATAATCACATGATATTACTTTGTATAAAAATTAAAATAGATACATATGAGTTTTAAAATATTTGAAACAATTGCTTGGATAATTCAGACTTATTTTCCAAGTTTTAAATATTAAGTATTTATCTTTCTGCTGACAGATAATTTATATTTATTACAATTTAATTTAATTAGGTTCAATTCAACAAATATTTGTTGATTATCTGCAATGATTGAGCCAGTGTGATAATCTCTAATCAGATACACAGATAATAGAAATAATTTCCCTGTGCTAAAAACTTGCAGCTTTATAGGTGAAGGTGAGTGGATAGGGGAATTAGAGAAGAAAAGGTTGACAAAAGAATATGACATGATATGATTGAGTATAATAAATACCATGAAATAATGAAAAATAAAATGCGGTGAAAGTTTAGATGAGGAAAATGTTGAGCTAAAGGGCAGGGGGGAAGATTTTGTTACTGGGGTGGCACTAGGAAATGGCTTTTAAGGTGGAGTATTTCAGGGGGAAAACTCAGGCCCAGGGAATAGCATTAGTGAATTTATCAATGCAGGGAAAAGTAGCATTTCAGGAGGCATAGAGTGTTCAGTTTAGTGGAGGGCTGGATCATTGTAGGGAAAGATAAAGTGAGAAAGAAACATTTGCATGAGGTGATTTTTCTTAATCAGGTGCATGATAGGGAAGCATAGCAACTTTTTGAAAGAGTAGTGATGTGAACAAATTCAGCTTCACATTTAATCTGACACCTTTGTGAAGAATAGATTAGAGTCAAAAGGAACATGAAGGTGGGAACACCAGTTGGGAGAATATAGTGATAGCTAATATTTGTTAAGCACTGATTAAGTGACCGGTTTTCTTATTCAGTACTTAAAACAAGCTGATGAGGTGGGTGTTGTCATTACCATATTTGGTAGAGGAGAAAACACAAGTGCATAGAGAAAAGCATTTGCCGATGCTTATTGACAGTGCTAAGAGGTATATTGATCCCAGGCAATCTGGTTGCACAGATAAACTAGTCTAATTAAACATCAGCACTGTACACTTGAAACTAATTTAAAAATTAACGCATGTCAGCTGTAATTGAAAAATAAAATAAAAAATAAATTGAATATCAGCATTAAACTAGTAAAATCACCTTATCCTAAGAATAACTTTTAAAAGAAAACAGGGAAATTATGGACTGTAATGTAAGTATATTAAAAATGCTTCAGTTTCAAATTAGTTTATATAGAACCATGTTACCTTTGTATTTTAATTCATATTGAATCTGTTATATGTTATATGTATTCTAAGTGACAATTAGCAGTGATGTTAGAGCTTGACTTGTGAAGTTCTGTAGAAAAAGTACTTTATGAGCCAGATCTCTATCTCCGTTTCTCACTGTAGGAAAAATATTGCCAAGCGCCTACCTTTGTTATTGCTTTCATAATTTATATTGACATTAAGTGGTGTTTTTCACTGTTTTGAGATTTCTGGGTTTTAATTTCTGTATTTCAGCAAGAGGAAGTCCACAAAAAACTTGGATTTGCTCTTTCTGACATCTTGGTGGTCAGTAATTATACTTCAGAGTGGGATCTGGACCCTATTAAGGACGTTCTGAACCTCTCTGCATTGAGACAGATGCTGTGGGCAGCAGATGACTTCTTAGAGGATCTGCCTCTTGAGGAAACAGGTAAATGCATTTGGTGGTATAGAAACTTGAAGATATCCGTATTGTGGCTACTTCCTGCTTGGATCTATTGGGTACATGACAATTCTGTGTCTCTGTGAGTTGTTGCCCTGTGAGTAATCCTGCCTTTAACTCATTGGTGGGATGTGTTTTTCCCCCTCACATTTCTTGATCCTTCCACCCCCACCCAAGGTACAACTTAGAGGATTTGCACTACTTTTCCTCCCCTGGTCTTGTTTTAAAATGAAATTTTTTGAAATGATGCAGCTCTATCATGCCCACTGTCTGAACATCCCAAACTGTGTCCTTGCCTTCATCTATCAAAACGTGCTTCTTTGCTTCGGACCTAGATTTGGATTGGATCAGCATTGTTTCTCATCAGATCTGATCTTTGATCATTTGGCCTTTCCTTGAGATCTTATGCTTCTGTCTCTTTGACTTGACTTGAAAACTCTCCCTCCTTTGAGTCCTCTCAATGCAGTGTGGCTGGTGCTAGGTAGGGGGAAGTGCCTTTCATATGCATGCCTCAGATTTTAGCATTATGTGTATTCTCTATTACCAATCTGTGCGCAACACACACTGTATTATTCCAATCAAAGTTGAGATAGAGTTTCAGTTTATTCTCAAATATTATTTTAGTTGTGAGAAATCAAATTAGAATATCATATCCTCTCTAATTCTCTTATTCACAAACTTCTGGGAAACCCTCAAACAACTTTGCTGTCCTGACTGTGCCATCTTGGTTTCTCCATTTCTTCTCTCCTCATGGTGCATGCACTCCCAAAGTCAGGATTGGCTTAGACCTCTAGTAGGCCAATGCTCCTCTTCCTTCTGATCGCATTTTCTAAATAATGTATTAAGAATATTTTGTTTCTCTTTTCTCAGCTATCAGAGAAAAGCACTTACCAAGTGTGCAAGAGAAAAAATAAATATGTGATCCCATTCACATATTAAAACTTATCAGAGAAGAGCAAACATGTGGAAGTGAGAAAACAGGAAAAAGACAAGTAGATGAAGCTAAAGGGATGTATTTTACTTATGGCTTGGATGAAGATGCACAAAAAATTCATAATACATATTAATAACTTGGAACAGCTGAATTTAAAGTTGTAAAAAACAATTAAAATCTTTTTGGATATATGTTCTATACCTGTGAAAAATTTCTTCTTATAAAATCTCTGTGTGTGTGTGTGTGTGTGTGTGTGTGTGTTTGTGATTTTGGAAAAAATTTATTTTGATGCTAATGACCTGGTGCACAGATTCGTGCACATTGAAATAAAATTAATTAGAAGGTGGCTGGTGGGGTGAGACTGGGTGAGATGGGTTGGACACGCCCTGGAGCCGACCTTCCACAGTTCCTCCCTGGGGCAGTGCCTTGGCTGGAAAGGCATCTGCAGAGTGAGTGAGGTCCCTCCAGCAGGTGGGGTCCCTCGGCCTGGCCTGTGAGGATTGGGCTGAAACCAGCTCTCCAATATCCCCCAAGGGGTCCCGAAGTGCAAGAGGGCACTCTGCAAAATTGCTGCCATACAGGGTGTGGAACACAAATGCAAGTGTGCAGTAAATCAGGTTCGGGGCTGACAGTGCCCCAGCAACAACATAACCCATGGCCGAAGGCGGAATTGTGTGGCCCCATGAGGAATCGGGCTCCCTCCTCTCTGGTTTTGGGGTGCATCACCTGAGAACCACCACTGCCAAGTCAATGCAGCTTGGCAGCTCCTGCGATGAGTGTCTGCCCCCTGCCTGGTGGTCAGTGCACATCATAGCGACCGGTTGGATGGAGGTAAGGACACTTAGCATATTAGCCTTTTATGTATAGATGACTTGTCAGCATCTTTTGATCTCTACCCATGTCATCCTATTTTTGCCTTCTTATTTTATTTCTAAAGTATCTCATTGGGTCCTCAATTAATGCAGCCATGTTTTGTTTAATATCCAAGCCTCTCCTGCAGGATGTGGCTATTAATATTAATGAATTCCATAAGACCACAGCTGAAAGAAACTATAATTTGATTGCTCTGAAATTATAACTATTTTAGTTACGTGACAAAACTCAACCTGAACTACAATAAAAAAAAATACAAAAAGAGAAGTATAGTATTGGATTAAGGAACCAAACCATAGAAAAGGCTGTGACTGAACTGAACGTGCCTCAGAGATGGTTGAATCTAGGGATTCAAAAGCTACTCTCTCTCTCTCTCTCAAAATTAAACAGCAAAGATTATTCAAGCAGCAATTGAATTTGAGATAGCAGAGGTTATACTTGTGGCAAACCATAGGCAAGTCTGAGGAGACAAAAAAGAGGTAGGCTTTTATTGAGTTTTAGGAGAAAATTAGGGTGAGGATGTGGTGGTGTCTTATTGCCGGCTAGTAGTCAGCTGATCTCTGTTGCTCAGGAAGGAAGCTAAGCAGCTGGTCACTAAGGAGGCAAACAGGGAGGGGATCTTCTTTCTTCCTCTTGATTGTATAAGCTACAGGTGCTGGTTACATAAATGGTGAGGGGTAAGTGTGCGAGAGCTCTCCCTTCATGGCTTCCTGAATCCATTTTTAATGAGGGTTCCATTTTCACATTTCCCCCCTTTTGATCAAGATCTTCTTAGAAAGCATTAGTGATCAAGAGTCAGGTTTGTCTGTATTTAGTGGTTTTGTTCGTTGGTGCTAGGAAAGATGTTTCCTGGTTATCATGTCCCATGTCAGAAGAAAAGTACATAGTGATTAGAAACCATTTAAGGCCACATTTGACTAACAAGGAAGGTAGAAAAGGGAACTCTTAGGCATTTCCCACTCAATGTTTATATCTTGCAAGTATCAGAGATCATCTTGAAGTGTTGGGCTAACATCATCCTATTCAGTGTATTGCTTCCATAGAGATTTGATTAGCAAACAGGCACAGAGTTTAAAAATGATTACACACAACCCAGCTGGTGTGGCTCAGTGGTTGATCATCAACCTATGAACCAGGAGGTCATGGTTTGATTCCCCATCTGGGTACATGGGGGCTTGATCCCTAGCCCTAGTGTGGGGCGTGCAGGAGGCAGCTGATCAATGACTCTCATCATTGATGTTTCTATCTTTCTCTCTCTGTCACCCTTCCTTTCTGAAATCAATAATATATATATATATATATATATATATATATATATATATATACACACACACACACATATATATATACACACATGTATATATATATATATGTATATATGTGTGTGTATATATATACATACACAAATTGAGGAACAGAATAATAAATCCCATTTGTAAAATGGTCCTAAACCTCTAAACCAAAAGCCCAAACCTAAAGGTAGCCGGCTAAATAGATTGAAAGACCAGGAGTCATCAGGTAAAGATTGTTGCAACCAATTGGTTTATCGTCTAATTTTATGTAGTTAAGTTTCTACTTTCCCAGAGGAATTTATCCAAGTGCAGCAGGTAGTTTTTGCTACTGCACATACACCTCCTAAGTAAATAATCAAAAGCTATTTTATGGTATAAAACTAGTTTGATTAAATAATCAGAAGCTATTTCCTTGGTGGTGGAATTGGCAAGTTTTCCCAGTGTCAGAGAGAGACTTATGATCATAGATTCATTGGCATGTACACCAGCAAAAGGGAAGAGTACTCTCCCTGGGGAGATAAGTCTGAATACCTCTTGAAAGTTTCCACTTGTGGTGGCTGTGAAGGTCTGGTGGAGAGGACCAAGGAGAGGATGAATGGGAGACTTAAGATTTATTATGGATGACGATATGAATAATCAAGTTCCCAGTGAGCATTGGCCTCTGATCTGCTAGCTATCTAGGCATTCATAGGCCCATTGAGAGTGTCATTTGCCACAGACAAACCAGGTAGTGCCCATAAGACTACTGCTATGGATTCATCAAAGCAGGGTGTGGGGGACTGGGTGCAGGAGCCTTACTTTTGAAGTAACATCAAGGGGAAATTGGGCGAAATTAGCAGTATCATTAGGAATGAGATAAGCAAAGGGGATAAAAAAGATATGCAGGCTCCATCCAGTGATCTTGGGAGAACTCTCTGTATCAGATGTTGTTTGCTTAAAGTCCAGAAAACTTTAGTTTTAGATCATTGGTCAGTATGCAAGTCTATTCAGGTGTTGGAGCTTCCTTCCTGGGTGATACATGAATCCAAAAATCGATTCCTTGGAACTTGGAAATAAGTCTTTTGGAAGGTGTCTTTTACAATAAACAAAATCTCCAGGCTGTAAAGGGTGTTGTTTGAGGTTTTCAACTCCTGGGCACACACTATGAGAAGATTGCTCTACTAAAGCCTGGTTCTTTTCAGTGGATGCTTGCTTTTATTAGTTGTGGATCAAAAGAGGCAGGCATTAGATGCATGGGGAGCCCAATAATTATTTCAAAGTTTGAGAGTTTATGAGCTCCAAAGGGGGTGTATCTAAGATTTAGAAGGACTAACGGCAATGCCAATGGCCAAGGCATTGGGAGGGTTTCCATAAATTTTGCCAATTGAGTTTTGATAATGTGGTTGGTTCGCCAACTAGTAGCATTGGGAAGATTGATTAGGGGAATAGAGATGTCTGGAGCACTGAAGTTTATAACAGTCCATTTGCCAATGGACTGTTTTGTTGTTTGTTTGTTTTTTTTAATAGTAATGAGAGAGGCAGGTAGGTTTTGTGTAGGGGCTCCAAAGCTGAAGATTAAGAACCTTCGTGGCTTTTTTATTTGTTTGTTTTTTAATCATCTGAGGTACAGACAAGTTGGTTTGCTAGATTGATAAATCTGGAGTGAACATGGTCTCCCATTCTCCCAAATCAATAAAACTAGAACTCAAATAAGAAGCAGAACATTGTCAGTTCCTGAAAGTCCCTTTTATGCCACAGTCTAGTTCAGGGGTGGGCAAACTTTTTGACTCGAGGGCCACAATGGGTTCTTAAACTGGACTGGAGGGCCGGAACAAAAGCATGGATGGAGTGTTTGTGTGAACTAATATAAATTCAAAGTAAAGGAGCGGAGGGGAGAGCAAGAGAACCCTCTGCTCTTTCGGCTCCGTGGGCCGGATAGAACAGCCGAATGGGCCGGATCCAGCCCGCGGGCCATAGTTTGCCCACGGCTGGTAGGACAGTGGTCGGCAAACTCATTAGTCAACAGAGCCAAATATCAACAGTACAACAATTGAAATTTCTTTTGAGAGCCAAATTTTTTAAACTTAAACTTCTTCTAACACCACTTCTTCAAAATAGACTTGCCCAGGTCGTGGTATTTTGTGGAAGAGCCACACTCAAGGGGCCAAAGAGCCGCATGTGGCTCACGAGCCGCAGTTTGCTGACCACGGCCCTAGGATATTCACTATTCTAACTTCTAATTGCATAGATTACTCTTGACTGTTTTTATCTCTTATACAAATTATTCACTATTTATTCTTTGGAGTCTGATTTTCATGTGATAGTGTATTTACTTAATTCATCTTTTTGCACATAGATAAAGATAATTTATTCTCATCTAAACTAGCATTTAGGGCATTTGTATAGTTTTAGTTTGGGGCTATTACAAATAGTGCTACTATAAACATTCCAATACATATTTCTTTGGAAGACATATAGAAACATTTCTGTTGGGTATATATCTAGGACCAAATTGTTTGTCATATAGAATGTACATGTTCAGCTTTAATATATATTGAGAGGGTGGAGGGCACACAGTACAATATACAAATCTTGAATATAGAAACCCACAAATGAAACCTATATGTTTATGTTGACCAATGTCATCCCAATAAATTTAATTTAAAAAATAAATAATAATAATAAATAATATATATTGAGAATTTTTAAAGGACGTTTGAAACGTATTTTGTACCATTTAAAAATTTAAGGAAATAGACTTTTTCAAATTTTAAAAACTATCCAGAAATTAATATATTTAATTTCCTATTTTAGTGGTTCAATTGCTTTACTAAACCTTCTTGAGTACTAAATGACTTTTACAGATCTAATATCTTGACTCCAAAATCCCAATAAACTTAAAGTTATTCTAAATTTCAAAATCTATAACATGATTTTAATAAGATTTTAACTTAAATCCACAAGTTCAAATTAATTACTCAATCAGATATTTTAAAGGAGAGATATAAGAAATTTGATCTTTCAGTAAAAAAAAGAAGGGACCTTATATTTTGTTGACTCTTGCTACCTATGCAACTACTCCAAAATATTATGTCTTAGATGAGAATTATTCCTCATTATCTGTGTCTGAGGATTGGCTGCAGGTTGGTTATCCCAGGATGGGCTTAGCTAAGGGGTTCTGCTTCATGCTACTGCTGTTGGAATTAGTTGGTAGGGGCTGTTCCACTCTACAGGTGTGCATTCTGAGGCCGGGATTGAAGAAACAGTCACCTGGTGCGGGGGTGGGGGTGGGGTGGGGGTGGGGTGGGGGTGGGGTTTCTTTTTGTGTGGCAGAACTGCAAGAAGACAAGGGGAACCATGCAAGGTCCCTTTAAGCCTAGGCTTTTGACTAACACATCATCACTTCTGCCCACCTGCCATTGGCCAAAGGAAGTCATATTGGCAAACCAAAATCAAGGAGCTAAAAAATTCCACCACCCACAATGAGGTCGTGGCTAGTTTGTGAATGCAGAAAGGAGTGAAGAATTGGGACCAATAATGTATGTGTATGTCTATCTGTTATATCTATATCTATATGGTAACCAGTTGCCTTCTGATTTGTTTTCCATTCTATGTCAAAAGAAAGTCAGGCTTAGTTTACTTTCTCATGAGAACAACAACAGTATATATTTTCCATTCTTATTCAAAGGTGCTTATATATCCTAGTACATTGTCATAATTTTATAAGGTAAGATTTTTACTTGATAATTACCAAAAGTAAGTTGATTTATTACAGTGATGCTATTGTGATAACTTATCTATAAAAAATAAAGCCAAGGAAGAAATGAGAATTGTGATAGCTCATTTAGTTCAATTTTGAGGGGAAAACTTGGGCTGAGATTATAGGACACTTTCCTGAGATAGCACAGAATATATGTAATATCTTTGTACATTTATACAGTATTTTCGCCAGGCCTTACTAATTTGAAAGAGGCTCAGTGGCTTGTAGGACTATTTGGACTTTGGTGGGCACATATGCTACACTCAAGATACTATTAACTTTTATATACCAAGTGGCCAAAAATAAAAAAATATGAATTTGAGAGGGATCTGAAACAAAAGAGGCTTTGAGAGATTTACAAAGGAAGAGCTATAGCTCACGTAGTAAAATCAAGGCTATATAATGCTGATGAATAAGTTATTTTGGAATTATTGGATGAGTTCTGACATATGAACACATCTGTAAAACTATCTTGGCAGTCAAGGTAACAAACATTTTCATGGCTCCCTTAAGTTTCAAAGTGCCCCTGTAATCCATTATCATTGTTTTGCCTCCTGCTCTGGTCCTCAGACGACCATTGGTCTGCATTCTGTCACTCAAAGTTAGTTTGCATTTTTAGTATTTATAGAAATTGAATCATACAGAAAGTACTCTCTTTATATTGGTTTTCTTTTCTCAGCATAAAGATTTGGACAGTCATCCATGTTGTTGCCTATATGAATAGCCCCTTCTTTTTATTGCTGAGTAGTACTCCGTTGTGTGGATATACCACTGTTTTTCCCCAATCACCTGTCAATAGACTTTTGGATTGTTTTCAATAAAACTAAATATGTTTTTTGTTGTTGTTCATCAGTTTATGTTGTTCATTAGATTCCACATATGAGTGAGATCATGTAATACATTATCTTTTCTCTGACTGGCACAATGCTGTCTATGTCCATCCATGCTGTTGCAAGTGGTAAGAGTTCTTTCTTTTTTTTTGTAGTAATGTAGTATTCCATTGTGTAGATGTACCACAGTTTTATAATTCACTCATCTGCTGATGGGCACTTAGGGTGTTTCCAAATCTTAGCTATTGTAAATTGTGCTGCTATGAACATAGGGGTGCATATATCCTTTCTGATTGGTGTTTCTGAATTCTTGGGGATATATTCCTACAAGTGGGATTACTGGGTCAAATGGGAGTTCCATTTTTAATTTTTTGAGGAAACTCCAAACTGTTTTCCACAGAGGCTGTACTAGTCTGCATTCCCATCAGCAGTGCATGAGAGTTCCCTTTTCTCCACATCCTCGCCAGCACTTGTCATTTGTTGATTTGTTGATGATAGCCATTCTGACAGGTGTGAGATGGTACCTCATTGTTGTTTTGATTTGCATCTCTCAGATGATCAGTGACTTTGGGCACTTTTTCATATGCCTTTGGCCTTCTGTATTTCCATTTTGGAGAAGTGTCTAATGAGGCCCTTTGCCCATTTTTTAATTGGATTGTTTATCTTCCTTTTGTTAAGTTGTATGAATTACCTGCAGATTTTGGAGGTTAACCCCTTATTGGATGTATCATTGGCAAATATGTTCTCCCATGGAATGGGCACCCCTGTTATTTTATTGATGGTTTCTTTTGGTGTGCAGAAGCTTTTTATTTTGATATAGTCCCATTTGTTTATTTTCTCTTTAATTTCCATTGTCCTAGGACAGTGGTCGGCAAACTCATTAGTCAACAGAGCCAAATATCAACAGTACAACGATTGAAATTTCTTTCAAGAGCCAACTTTTTTTAACTTAAACTTCTTCTAACACCACTTCTTCAAAATAGACTCGCCCAGGCCGTGGTATTTTATGGAAGAGCCACACTCAAGGGGCCAGAGAGCCGCATGTGGCTCGCGAGCCGCGGTTTGCCGACCACTGTCCTAGGAGCTTTATCCATAAACATAGTGCTATGAGAGATGTATGAGATTTTGCTGCCAATGGTTTCTTCTAGGATTTTTATGGTTTCATGTCTTACATTTAAGTCTTTTATCCTTTTTGAGTTTATTTTTGTGTATGGTGTAAGTTGGTGGTCTAATTTCATTTTTTTGGGCATGTATCTGTCCAATTTTCCCAACACCATTTGTTGAAGAGATTGTCTTGACTCCATTGTATGCTCTTGCTTTCTTTGCCAAATATTAAATGAGCATAATGACTTGGGTCAATTTCTTGATTCTCTGTTCTGTTCCATTGGTCTATATGCCTGCTCTTTTTCCGGTACCAGGCTGTTTTGAGAACAGTGGCTTTGTAGTACAACTTGAAATCTGGTTTTGTGATTCCTCTAACTTTGTTTTTCCTTCTCAAGATTGCTGCAGCTATTCGGGATCTTTTTTGATTCCATACAAAGTTTTAGAGAATTTGTTCTAGCTTTGTGAAATATGCTGTTAGTATTTTAATAAGGATTGCCTTGAATCTGTAGATTGCCCTGGGCAGTAAGGACATTTTAATGATGTTGATTCTACCAATCCATGAACATGGTATATTCTTCCACTTGCATATATCTTTCAGACCCAGAGACATAGAAATATCGAACAGACTGTCAAACCTCAGAGGGAAGGCAGGGAAGGGTGGTGGTGGGGAGACATCAACCAATAAACTCATATGCATATATGCATAACCCAAGGACACAGACAGTGGGTGGTGAAGGCTTGTTGGGGAGGAGGATGGGAGAGGGCAATGGGGGAAAAAAGGGACATATGTAATACTTTCACCGATAAAGATTTATTTATTAAAAAAAAAGCTGAAGATGTGCAGATAGACCCCATGGATGCTTTTTATATCTACATCAAAATACATGTATAAAAATTTTTGTAGTAGCCTTGTTCATAATATTCCAAAATTGAAAACAATCCACATGCCCATAAATAGTAGAATAGATAATAAAATTGTGGTATATTACATAGAGTATTTCATTTCATGTAGCAATACAAATTAAAGAGTTATAACTGTATAAAAATTATAGATAAACATTACAAATATAATAATGACAAAAGAAGAAAGTCATGAATGAATCTATATGCTTTGAATAGATTTATGTGAATCTCACAGAGTTCTAAATAAAAGAAAGAAATGATGACTATACAAATGAAGATGGTAATTACTTTTTAAGGAGAAGGGATTGTGAAGAGTGAGCAGCTCACCTGGTGCTTCTGAAGGAGCTAAAAATGTCCCCATTTTTGAACAGGGTGGTGGTGAAGTGGATATTTGCTACACAATTATATTTAAGTTGTACATTTGTATATTATGGACTTCTCTGCATGTGTTTTATATTTCATAATTAAAACAGAAAAAGTGAGAGTCATATCATACAAAAACTTTGGAGCTATAAAAAATGGGTCTGAATCTCTACTCTGTCTCATAATTTGTGATCTTTTGAAATTTCTAATTTCTTCATTTTATGGATGATAGCTCTTAATTCATAGATATGTTGTAAGAATTAAATTAGATAGTATACATAACTAGATTATCACTGTATATACTTAGATACATAGAGTCAGGTTCTGATAAACGTTGTTAATCCTATATAACATCAAACTGAAAACTTACTAAATCTTTGCGAATTTAATTTTATTGTAGTTGATAACAACGATAAGACTTGGACTTGGTAGCTCATAAGAAAACGAAATAAGCTGAAAGTTAAAGTATCAGAGTTTAAATTTGCTTGTTGTGATATTCACTTTTAAAGAAAAATACACCTTTGACTTCAAGATCATACTGTAGCTCAAATTCAAAATTTAAATTGAGGCATATTAAATGGCGTGGTCACGTCTGCCCCCTAGTGGCCAATGCTCTACTATATGGCGAGAATGCTGAAGGTTAAAACTTGGAAGCTGGAGTAAAAGCTGCTAAGGCTTCTAATTCTTAAAAGAGAAATCACAACAGAAAACTTTAAAAATGCATAATTTTGTAAAAGGTATGCCATATTTAAATTGTAATTTGCTCTTTGTGTTGATTATGTGGTAGTATTTGGAAATGCTGTGTTCTGTGTTACATTTTAAAAATCTTATTTCTGGCATTACATTCATGCCTATTCGCATTTCAAGCTAACATGAGTTCATGTTATTGTAGCATGCTTGTCAACTTTCAGAATAGGAATTTGAATGCATTACAACCAAGGTGTATGGTGATCAGTGAACACATAAAATGAATACGTTTGCCTTTTGCTTTTTATAAATGTGATCCCCAATTACATTACTTCTGAATAATGAAATTTTGAACCTACTTATATGTAAATTAATTTGTACAGCCAAAATGACAACCTGTGGAATAAGAGAAACATTTTGCTTATAGTGTCATGCTTCTTCTATTTTAATTTATATTTGATTTAGGATTATTTTCTAAGAGGCAAGAGTTTGCAAATTAATTACTATGGTAAATTGGTATAAAATCATGACTTGGTGTTTCCTTCACAGAGATTTAAAATGAATTCCTTTCAGCTACATAACATTAAGTCAAAACTTCTTAGGACGGTTTTCCTAATCTGGAATATAGTTGATCTCAAACAATAAAACAAGAACTCCACTGATTGACCTCCTCTTCCTGACTATTTTATGCATCCTACCATCTTCATACTTTTTCTCATACTTTGGGGCAGTTACTTACTTTCTATTTACCTTATTTTCTCATCTAGATAATGGGGATAATTATAGTACCTGCCTCAGAGAGTTGTTTTGAGGATGAAATGAGAGAGTATGTGTAATGCACTTTTAAAAAGTGTGGGAAACACTATAAGCACTAAATAAATGCCTATTATCATTATTTATCTTTCCCAGATCTTCCTTCTATAATATCCCTCCCCCTACACCCCTTTACTACCTGCCAATCAAGAATTGTTTTCTCTGGTGTTTGTATTCTGTTGACTCCCTGTAGATACCTGTCAAGCATTATCACACTGTATGTCAATTCTTTAGCTACATTGCCATGTGTATGGCACACTGCTTTTTGTGGGCAGGAGTTCAATTAGTATAGATTCTGCACATAATAGATGTTCAATAATGTTTTGGGAAATTAAATAAAGTGATTAGAAAACATATGAAGGCTGATAGGATGTCAACCTGATTCATTACAAGCCAATTGAGAGCAACAAAACCAGCTGTTTTTATATGTAGAGGATAGAGGAGGAAAAGGCAAAGAAAGGTGAAGCAGAAGCCTTCCTCCTTTTATTAGTCCATTTTAGTGGCCACCTGCACCCATCAGACTACACACAGGAAACAGGAGCAAATCCAGGTCTTTTAAGCAAGCAATTTAATGTAGAAATCTGGCTACACAAGTTATGGGAAAACTGAGAAGTCAAATGAAGGGTAGAGAAGCAAGCCAAATGTTAGCCATGGAGGGGAAGCAAAACGTTACCTCTGCCAATCCTAAACTTTCACCCGGGGCTCTTTAACAAAAAGAAAGGTTAACAAAAGAAAAATGGTTTATTAAATGTATAGCACAGATCATGTGGGGGCAACAGCTCAGCAAAAAGTAACTGGAAGCTGTGGCTTAGAACTCCAGCTCATACAGCATTTTCAACAAAGAGCAATGAATTTGTAGAGAAATGTTTGCACAGAGAAAAACAGTTTCAGGCTCCCAAGGATGGGAAACTGTGGGAAGGTAAATATGCGGAAGGGAACTAATGGAGTAAGGTTTGTTTGTGGATTGCTCTGGTGCTGTCTCTGGGCTAAGAATCTGTCTCCCGGTAAAGGGAGAATTTACATCCTGCCTTTAGGCAGCAAAGGAGAGGATAGAGAAAGCTTTTCCTGCTTCTTCGTTACCTTTAGCTCAGAAAAATTTTTATGTCAGAGGCATACAGAATTGTGGGTGACATATTCTGATTTCCTTCAACTGAAATGGGAAGCCACTACCACCTGTAGGGCAGAGAGAACATGAAGAGATGGTGTTACAGTACCAAGAAGCCAAAGCTCTTTGGATGAAACTCTAACCATAGTGGGAGCTTCCTTGTGAGAAGTGAAACCGCACAGGTGGGGCCGTCTGTGGAAGCTGCAGCCACGAGGAAGACCCAGTTGCTGCTAGAGGTCATGCTCAAGAGTGAGAGAGGAGCCAATGCTGCAGGATCTCCACACCCCTGCCCTCCAGTCCCAGGCTGGCATCTCCTGCTGGCCAACTTAAAGCAGCTGAGGTGCGAGCCCGGGCAAAGCAGTCTACAGGATAGAGCTGCTCTGTGATATGGAATGGAATTGGATGCCTCTCTGAAGAACATATCTGGAGGCAAAAGTTCAGCTGACTGTCCTATAACCCCTTTCTCTGCCCCCAAATATGCATTCCAATCTCTGGCCTTCTCTCCATTCCTAAACACGGGATAAATGTTCATGCTTCTACTACTCCTGCAGCACAGGACACAATCTCTATATGTTGTTGTTGTTTTTTTCCTATTAGGATTCAATAAATTGTTCAAAGCTCAATTTGAATACCACACCATTATGTAACTTTTCTCACACTATCAGTCAAATGAAGAATTCCATCAATACTTTATAATATTTTATATATCTCATAGTATTAATTTTTGCTTTACAGTATAATGATGTATGTATATGTCTTCTCCTAATAATAAAATCATTTTCTGCTGTTGCTTCACTAAAAATCCCCAAAGATTCAACACTTGTTTTAGTGCCAAAATGTGTGGACTATGAATTGCTTCCATAGGGCATTGCCTGAGGTGTTCTGCCTCCACTCAGCCCAGGGCCCAAGACATACATTCTCTCTGTCTGGACACCAGGGAGCACTTCTATGAACTCGGAGATATGGTATGAAAAGAACTTCCTCCCAGAGGCACGGGCAGGTTGGAACTGCAAATGGATGTCAGGATTTTACTCTTTTTGGAGAACCCACCACTGCTGGCATGGGTGTAATTTATTTTAAAAATTAAGTGCATTGAATTTTTTAAAAAAAGATACTTTCTTCTTCCAAATTCAGAGAAGATTTTCATCTCCTTTTCAAGACAAGGCTATAGATGGTGAGAAAGTTATGAGTAGTATGCTTTTCCTTTACAGCTGGTATGGAAGCTGATTCATGAACACAAATGGTAGGGTTGGTCATTATCTGCAGTATCCATAGCTTCAGACCACATATTTCCCTGTGTATCAAATGGCAGATTGAGTGCATAGAAAATGTAGCCCAGGTGAATGCCAGTATCTTTGGAAATGATAATTCACCTGTTCAACAACATCCTTTATTGAGCATTCATGTGCCATGAACTGTTCAAGTGTTTTAGGAAGGTCAAGTTTGCACAAAGTTTGGTCCTAGTGATTGCTGGGATGGTGAGGCAGTTCCTTTCAAGGATGTGGATTGGGGTTATTGAGGACTCAGCTTGGATTAAAGTGATACATTCTAACCACATCATAGCAATGTCAAGGACGGGCATGGAAAGCCACTACCACCGGCATGTAGCCACTGCTATATGACTCAGTCATTACAAGATCCTGGTATCTAGAAACTTGCCACTATTCTTTCTGGGACATCCACAAAGTTGGGATATTCTTCAAGAGTCTCAGACGGTGGGTTTTTGAGATTCACTCCTTTACTGTTTTAGTTTTGCTCCTTTCCAGGCATATTTTGTTTTTAAAACATTTGGCACTCATCTAGGCTACATTTTCTGTGCATTCAATATGCATGGAAAATATGTTTACCCTGAACACCATGTGAATTTTAAGTTAACAAGAATGGACTCCTGCTTGTATTCAAGAGACTCGATTCCTTTCATCCTTCATGATCATTCTCCATGTGAATCCCCACTGTGCAGGGTATTGTGCCAGATTCTAGGGACTGAAGGGGTAGCATTACAATGGGACTCTGGAGGCACAGTCAGCATTTTGCAGGATTGTTAAATAGCTTTGTGATCCGAAGTTAATTTCTTTACTTCTGTAACATTTAAACATTTATATTAGTAAAATTTGGAGCTTGAAGTTCACAAGAGTAATTCCAAGCTCCTTTCCAGGTCTAAAATTCTATAATAATATACCTACAAAAATCTCAATGTAAACATTTGCATATATAGGCCAGGAAGTTAAAATTCCATAAAATATCTATCTCATACACATAATATATAATAAAAGGGTAATATGCAAATTAACCATCACTCCATCACAAAGATGGTGGTGCCCATAGCCACAAGATGGCAGCGCCCAGTCCTCTCAGCCCCACCAGAGTCCCCCAGTCCGGGGGGTCAGGGGGCGGCTGCTGAGAGCAGGCAGCGTGAGTGGCCTGGTGAAATGCTTGCTTCATCGTCCCAGTGACGAGGCAAGCGTTCCACGCCTGGCCACAGATGGGCCTCTGGCCAGGCCAGGGCACGGAACATTTGCATCGTGGAGAACCTCTGGGCAGTAGGTGTGGAGCGGCCAGGCCCCACAGAGAGCTACTGGCACACGGATTCGTGCGCAGGGCTACTAGTGAGGTTATAAGTGATATAATTTGATTTTAAAAGCATATTTGATGAGCAAGTGGTGGGAAAAGTACTGACATAAAGACATTGGCACCTGTAAGTTACAAACTGTCTTCCTGTGACTTTTAACTCACCTTTCCCTCATTTTCTATTCAAAACAAGTTTTGTCACCATTTGCAGTTGAGTAGATTCGAAGTGGGATATAAGATTCAGTCCAATTCTGTTTTTCTACATCATTTAAAATCACCAAATGGTGTACCAAATATCTATCATTGGTTCCAGTTTGTCATTTGTGGGCTCAAATGACAGGACTGTATGTTCAGAGAAGTGAGAATATTTCATTACTTTAACCAGGTTAAGTCTGTGTGACCAAGAAGAGACAAGATCATAATCGGCAATGAGACCTGGGCCGGGGAGGAGAATGACAGACCAAGCAGGTCATAAGACACAGGAAGGGCAGTTGGAGAGGGGACTAGAGATCCAGGAACACAACTGCACTGAGAGGGAGTCATCTCCATGCAGGCCTGTGAGCTTCAACATTGATCAGAATGATGGCTAGGTGGCTCTGTTTAGCTGCTAATTTCACATTTCCTCTTTTTCTGCTGTTAGTCACAAAATGAATTGGTTGCATTAAGAGCCAGTATAAAGTCATAAAACCACAATATATTAATTATGCTGAACAACATTTATTATTGCTTTTTTCCCTTAATTCCAGTTATTATAAATATGTTGCAGAAATTTAGAATAATATACAGGATTATAAGACAATGACTCGCAAGGGCTAATTGTAAACCACACACTCTTTTACATAATCATTTATGAATTTATATGACACTTCTGGGTAATCAAATCTCCTCACCAAAATCAAAGATAAAGAAAGACATCAATGCACAGTAAAACTAAGTTTAAGATATCTTTAAAAAATATGTTGTGCCCAGCAGGCGTAGCTCAGTGGTTGAGCATAGATCTATGAACCAGGAAGTCACAGTTGGATTTCCAGTCAGGGCATATGCCTGGGTTGTGGGCTGGATCCCCTGTGTGGGGCATGCAGGAGGCAGCCAATCAATGATTCTCTCTCATCATTGATGTTTCTATCTCTCTTCCCTCTCCTTTCCTCTCTGAAATCAATAAAAATATATTTAAAAAATATGTTGTTTACTTTATTCTTCCTAGATACCTACCAAAAGGTACTTGGATATGCAAATAGGTGGAGAATCAGGTACACTCTAAGCTATGCCAAGTCACCAAGAAAACTGCCTCCATCTCTAAGGGACTTTCCTAAAAGTGAGTCATTAAGAGAGGTTCTGCCTAAGCTCAAACAGATGACCTGCTGTTTTAATGTGGCCCTTCCTTGCTGGCGCCATAAAAAAGCATCAGAAAAGGCACTTAAATGTTCAATGGATTTTTCAAAGTTCCAACATCGTTCAATGGGAAAAGACAGTCTTTCAAAACAGAGCTGGAACAAATAGGTAAATACATGTGGGATAAAGAAGGTATCTTACTTTATATGCAAAATTAACCCAAAATGGGTCATAAAATTAAATATAAATGCTGAAATTATTAAATGTCTAGAAGAAAGCTTAAAAGGAAACCCTTTATGATATTGGATCAGACAAAGACTTCTTAAACAGGACACAAAAATCATGTAAAATTTTTAAAAAATTAAAAATGGATTAGATAAAAATTAAAAAATGTTTTCTGTTTTGAAATACCTATATCAATAAAGGACTGGTATCCAGAAAAATAAACAAAGACCTTATCCAGAGCATATAAATGACTTGCACTTAAAGATTCCAGATATAAGCTAGATCATATGGCATTTGTCTTTCTCTGTCTGACTTATTTCACTTAGCAAATGTCTCAAGGTCTATCCATGCTGTCGCAAATGGCAAGATTACATTCTATTTTCTGGCTGAGTAATATTCAAATATATATATATATGTTAGGGGCCCGGTGCATGAAATTCGTGCATGGGGGTGTGTGTCTCTCAGCCCAGCCTGCACCCTCTCCAAACTGGGACCCCTCAAGGGATGTCCAACTGCCCGTTTAGGCCCGATCCTACCTGGATCGGGCCTAAACGGGCAGTTGGACATCCCTCTCACAATCCAGCACTGCTGGCTCCCAACTGCTCGCCTGCCTGCCTTTCTGATTGCCCCTAACCACTTCTGCCTGCCAGCCTGATCACCCCCTAACCACTCCCCTGCCAGCTTGGTTACCCTTAATTCCCTCCCCTGCAGGCCTGGCTCCCCCCCAACTGCCCTTCCCTGCAGGCCCGGTTGCCCCCAACTTCCCTCCTCTGCCGGCCTGGTCACCCCTAACTGCTCTCCCCTGAAGGCTTGATGGCCCCCAACTGCCCTCCCTTGCAGACCTGGTCCCTCTCAACTGCCCTCCCCTGCTGGCCATCTTGTGGCGGCCATCTTGTGTCCACATGGGGACAGTCATTTTTGACCACATGGGGGCAGCCATATTGTATGTTGGAGTGACGGTCAATTTGTATATTATCCTTTTATTAGATAGGATTAGATAGGATAGAGGCCTGGTGAATGGGTGGGGGCCAGCTGGTTTGCCCTGAAGGGTATCCCGGATCAGGGTGGGGGTTCCCTTGGGGTGTGGGGAAGCCTGGGTGAGAGGCCTGTGGTGGTATCTGAGATTTATTTATCTTCTATAATTGAAACTTTGTAGCCTTGAGTGGAGGCCTGAGCCTGCCAGAGCAGACGGAAAGCTTGGCTTCCTCCATTGCAGGGGGCAACTCAAGCCTCCTGCTCTCTCTGTGGCCGCAGCCATCTTGGTTGGGTTAATTTGCATACTCGCTTCTGATTGGCTGGTGGACATGGCTTGTGGGCATAGCGGAGGTATGGTAAATTTGCATACTACTCTTTTATTAGATAGGATATATATATCACAATTTCTATACCCATTCATCCATCAATGGACACTTAGAATGTTTCCATGTCTTGAATATCTACACTAATAAAACAGAAACATGCAAATTGACCATACCTCCACTATGCCCACAAGCCACGCCCACCAGCCAATCAAGAGCGAGTATGCCAATTAACCCAACTAAGATGGCAGCGGCCACAGAGCTGGAGCAAGCAAGAGGCTTGGGTTGCCCATGCGATGGAGGAAGCCAAGCTTTCCACCTGCCCTGGCCTGCTCTGGCCTCCACTCAAGGCTACAAAATTTCAATTATAGAAGGTAAATAAATCCCAGATACCTGCTTCCAGCCGGCCCTGGCCTCTGCTCCAGGAGGCACTGAAAAAAAAAAGGGGGCTGGGAGCTTGGGTTGCCGGAGGGGGGGGATAGCCAACCTGCAGACAGCCCTCATGCCCTCACCAGGCTGGCCAGGCACTCCAGCAGGACCCCCACCCTGAAGGGACTCTGGCCAGCTTGAAAACAGCCCTCAGCTCCTCACCCAGGCTGGCCACGCCCCCCCAGTGGGGACCCTCACCCCATGGGGGCATGGCTGGTCTGCAAACACTACAGGCCCCTTGCCCAGGCTGCCCCATGCCCCAAGGGAACCCCCACCCTGATCTGGGACACCCTTCAGGGCAAACCAACCTGCCCCCACCTGTGCTCCAGGCCTCTATCTATGCTAATAAAAGGGTAATATGCTAATTAGACTGGGAGACCTTCCAGGAGACCTTCTGGACGTTCTTCTGGACAAAGCTATGGTGGCAGAATCAAGGTAGAGGCAGTTAGAGGCAAGAGGGGAGGGCAGTTGTGGGTGATCAGGCCAGGATGGGAGGGCAGTTGTGGTTGATCAGGCTGGTGGGGGGTGGGGCCGTTGGGGGTAAGCAGACCAGCAGGGGGGGGGCAGTTGGAGGCAAGCAGGCAGTCAGTGGGGGTCAGTTGGAGGTGAACAGGACAGCGGGGGGGGGCAGTTTAGAGTGAGCAGGCCAGCAGGGGGGCAGTTGGGGGCAAGCAGGCCAGTGTGGAGGGATGGTGGGGGCAAGCAGGCCAGCAGGGGAGGCAGTTGGGGGCGAGCAGGCTGGCAGGCAGAGTGGTTAGGGGCAATCAGGCAGGCAGGTGAGAGGTTAGGAGCCAGCAGTCCCAGATTGCGAGAGGGATATCTGACTGCCAGTTTAGGCCTGATCCCTGTAAACCGGCAGTAGAACATCCTTCAAGGGGGTCCCAGATTGGAGAGGGTGCAGGCTGGACTGAAGAGCACCCTCCTCCCCCGCCTCACTAATTTCGTGCACTGGGCCACTAGTTTTAAATAATGCTGCAATGAACATGGGGCATTGCCTTTTTGAATTAGTGTTTCTGTTTTCTTCAGATAAATAACCAGAAGTTAAAATACTGGATCATGTAGTACAGGCATAGCTTAGAGATATTGCAGGTTTGATTCTAGACTACCACAATAGAGCAAATGTTGCAATAAAGCAAGTCACACAAATTTTTTGGTTTCCCAGTGCATATGAAAGTGATGTTTACACTATATTTTAATTATTAAGTATGCAATAATGTCTAAAAAATGTACATACCTTAATTAAAACATGCCTTTTTCCTAAAGAAAAGCTAAACTGTCGGAAAAATAGCATCAATAGACTTACTGGATGTAGGATTCCCACAAATCTTTAATTTGTAAAAGCAAAACAAAATGCAATAAAGCTAAGTCCAATAAAATGAATATACTCGCAGTTCCATTTTCCTTTTTTGAGGAACCTCTCTACTTAGTGGTTGCACCAATGTACATTTTCACTGACAATACATAAGCTTTCCCCTTTCTCTACATTCTAATACTTGTTATCTCTAGTCTTTTTGATAATTGTCATTCTAACAGGTTTGAGTGGTTTTGATTTGCATTTCCCAAATGATTAATGATGTACAGCATCTTTTCATGTACTTGTTGGCCATCTGCATGTCTTCTTCAGAAAAAAAGTCTATTCAGATCTTGTGCCCTTTTTTTTTTAATTAGATTTTTTTTGACAATTGAGTTCTATATACAATTTGTATATTAGACCCTTATCAGATAAATGATTTGCAAGTATTTTCTCCCATTTAGTTGGTTGCCTTTTCATTTTGTTGATGGTTTCCTTTGTGGTGCAGATGCTTTTTAGTCTGATGTAGTTTCACACAGTAAGGGGACCTCAAGATTCTTGAAACCAGCATCTGGTGATGAATGGATTACATGTATGAAGAAGAAAGAGCAATGAATTTTGAGAGGCGAGGGGTTGAATGCATTGGTTCTCATGTTTTCCCTGGAAATCCACTCATTGATGTCTTAGGCTCTAGACTCTGTCCATGACTTCATAGCACCTCACTTCTCTTTAACCAGTTTTGACCTTAGGGCAGGTGTCAGCAAATGTTTTCTGTAGAGGCCAGTTAGAAAATATTTTCAACTTTTTTGGGCCACATAGTCTTTATTGTGATAACTCAACTCTGCTGCTGCAATATGACAGCGGTCAGAGACAAAATGCAAATAAATGGAAATGGCTGTGTTCCAATTAATTTTTCTTTATGGCCACTAACATTTAAATTTTCTATAATTTTCATGAATTATGAAATTTTATTATTTTGATTTTTTTCTCATCTATTATTAAAAATGTAAAAAAGTATTCTTTGTTCACAGACTGTACAAAAACAGGTGGCAGGTGAATTTGTCCTAAAATTGTACCATACAGTTGTAAGATCCCTGTCTTAGGAGCTCAAGTCCTCCCTGATTTAATTTTCTGTTCATGTAGCAACAGCACTGTGGTCATACTGGATTTGGAAATATTCTGAGGACCATATTCAGCTGGGAACCAACTTCAGCTGCTTAGTAGCCACATCTTCAAGGAAGAGAAGGTGGTTTGTCAGTTTAGTGATTATTCTCCCTGTTTGCTCCAGAAATAATTTGCTTGATTTTTTTGGCTTTCAAAGTAGCAGACACTAAACATGAATAAGAAATGATTCAATATGACACACTGTTCTGTCAAAAAGGGAATGTGGAATGAAACAGGATTTTTGTTGTTATAGAAATTTTACATTGGTTAATGAATGACTTTTGTTTATGAACAGTTAGAAGATTTGACTAGACTCTGCACATGTCCAGGGGGAACATCGGTAATGAAGTAAGTGACTGGCTATCTGGCTGAAACAGCATTAAAAATACTGACATTTATCTTCTCTTGATGAGTTGAGCCAGAGAATATAGTCTGATAAGTAAGGAAATTAAAAAAGAAAGACAGAGGAAATGGCAATAAGGTAATAAGGGTATATGATAATATACATACAATTGTGAATAAGATTGTTATAGTACAGAAATTTACATTAAAAGTAAAAAAAGAAACCCTAGAAATTTATCTCCAAGATTATAAACAGTTTATGCAAATTTTAGAAATTCAAATGAGAAAGTATTTTAAATGTATTTTAGGTAGATAAAAGGACACCTCGTTCCAAAGCAAGTTTTCAGCTTTAGATAAGGAAACTCAAAGCTGGTGTATATAGCAAATTTGCTTATGTCAGAAACTGCATCCAGTTTTTCCCTGAAAGAGTGTCTCTAAACAAAGAAGTTAATTCTGCAGAGTTTAACTAACAAAGAAAAAGCTTAAGAAAGAACTTGCCAGTATGGGGGCAAGAGGTTGCTTCAGAGAAGATATCTTTAGGAAGAAATGGAGTATTTGAGTGGAGAGACTCAGTACTGGCTCCCAAATAACCCTCATGTTGTCCCCATCAAGCAACAAGCGAGAGTTTTGCAAAGGCGGTTAATTGAAAAGGCCAGTAGATGGCATAAATAAGTCAGGATAGACTCAGAGGCTCAAGGAAAGAAAAAGGACAATTTGGCAGCTCTTTACTTTTATGTCTACTCCTTCTGTCTAAGTTGTACTATTTGCTTCTCTGATCCTAGCACTCTGCAATGTTAGTCCACACTCAAGAAGGGTCCTCTGAGCACATCCTGAGGGACTCAGGACCAAACTCTCAGTGAAATGATGATGTTAGAAGGGAGTTGTATTTATCATCATTGTATTACTACTTCCAAATCCATGCTCCTTTCCCTCCCTCCCTCTTTTCCTTTCAGTTTATACACATAAACTCAGATGCAATATCTGAGCCACTTATACGCTGCTTACCCTCATCACTGGTTGCAAACCCTTCTCTTATTTAAAATTTTTTTCCCTCTTTCCCTGAACTTCCAAATCAATCTCCCCTTAGGCATTCATGCACATGTACTTGATAGTTCATCTTGACATTCTATGTACATTTGTAAAATACATAGTGTTTTGTGAATGTACACATTTTTAATTTTCATATAGTATTATATTATTGATTTCTGATTTCTTATTTTTTTTTCACTCAACACTAGGTTTCTAATAAGAAATATTCAATTTGTTGTTACTCCTAACTGCTATTATTATTCCACTAGAGGCCCAGTGCATGAAATTTGTGCATGGGGGGTAGGGGGCCTGTTCCTTAGCTCAGTCTGCACCATCTCCAATCTGGGACCCCTGTGGGATAGGGCCTAAACTGGCAGTCGGACATCCCTCTCACAATCTGGGACTGCTGGTTCCTAACCACTCACCTGCCTGCCTGCCTGATTGCCCCTAACCACTCTGCCTGCCAGCCTGATAGCCCCCTAACCGCTCCCCTGCCAGCCTGATTGACGCCTAACTGCTCCCCTGCCGGCCTGATTATCTCCAACTGCCCTCCCCTGCCAGCCCCATTGCCCCCAACTGCCTTCCCCTGTGGTGCTGAGGGGACTGGGGGGCTGAGGCTGGATGAGGCAGGGTTGAGGGAACTGGGAGTCTCTGGCTGGATGAAGGGTGTGGCGCCTGCTGCCCCCTGGCAGGGCTGAGGGGACTGGAGGACTCTGGCTGGATGAGGTGGGGCTGTGGGGGCTGGGAAACTGAGGCTGGATGAAGCTGTGCTGAGGGGACTGGGTGACTGAGGCTGGATGAGGCGGGGCTGAGGGGACTGGGCACTGACATCTTGTGGCTTTGGGTGCCACCATCTTGTGAGGGCATGGCAGTTAATTAGCATATTCTCTCTTTATTGGCTGTGAGTGCCACCATCTTGTGAGGATGTGATGATCAATTAGCATATCCCCTCTTTATTAGATAGGATAGTATGAACCTACTACATTTTAATTGGCTATTTCTTTAGTTATGGACAAAACTAGACCTGGATAATTTGGGGCTAATCTACTTTTTTCTTTCTTTTTTTAGGGTATAGTGACTATACTATAGTCAGACTTTAGAAAACAAACACATTTTATAAAATGACTTCTAAAAATGTAACAAACAGTGAATAAAACAGAAAACAAGGTATGTGTGTATTGGAAAAAGTATTCTTAGTCCCTTACTACAGAGCTGCTTTGTTCCTTTCAGGCTTCTGGAAGGGCTTTCTGATTCTTATTATTACCCATCTTTATATTTTACCATGCACAAACATGAAAATCATTCTACTCTTAGATTTTTTCTCTGTTCTAAGAATGTATTTTGAAGAGAGAACCAAAGTACAAACATTATAAAATTAAAGTAACTGGGTGCTGTTTTTAAAAAATATATATTTTTATTGATTTCAGAGAGGAAGAGAGATCAAAAGATCAATAATGAAAGAGAATAATTGATCAGCTGCTTCCTGCATGCCCCCTATTGGGGATTGATCCTGAAATCTGGGCATGACCTCCCGGTTCAAGGGTCAACTCAACCACTGAACCACACCAGCTGGGCCTGGGTGCTGTTTTATAACCAAAATCATGGTTATCTCTCATCTGACCCATCTCCATATACATAATAATTTTTATGAAAAATGAACATTAAACACCAGTAAAATATCTGTGCCAGATAGATGGACAATATGGTAGAATAAAAATACCATATTCTTTGGTATAAATCAGGAGTGGTGAACTTTTTTCTACAAAGGCTGCTATGGATTAAAATGCGCCTCTTCAAAATTCATGTTGAAGACCTAACTCCCTGTGTGACTGTATGGGAAGCAGGGCATTTAATGAGGTGATTAAAGTTGAATGAGGTTATGTGGCTAGTTCTCTGATTCCATAGAACTGCTGCCATTGGAAGAGGAAGAGACACCAGAGCTCTCTTTCTACTTTGAGAGAACACAAGCCCAGAAGAGAGCTCTAACCAGAACCTGACTATGCTCGCACCCTGATGTCAGACTTACAGCCTCCAGAACTGTGAGAAAATAAATGTCTGTTGTTTAAGCCACCCAGTCCGTGATATTTTGTTATGGCAGTCTGAGCTGACTAATGCAAACGCCCAGAGGATAAATGGTTCAGGACCAGCATTAACAGGCTTATTCTGGAAAGTCTTCCTAAGAAGGTGATGGTTGGCTGAGAAATCAAGCACAGGTCAGATCCCGTTATGCAAAACTCAAGGTGTTGTTGGCAGAGTGAAGAGTAAGCTCTAAAGCCTTGAGTGGTGAGGCTTCCAGCTTATGGGGGCAAGAGGAAAGGGGAGATGCTCAGGGCAACAGACCCAATGTCTGGTTTAGAGTGAGGGTGAGGCATAAGGAAGGGGATGAGAAAGGTGAGCTTAAGGTGAGGATAGGAAAAGGAATTTTGATTTTATAGTAAAGATTGTGGGAAAGATTTTTGAATGTGTGTGTATGTGACTTTTTATTTTCATGGAGCACTTTAAATCATGGAAGTAACTCAATCTGATTTATGTGGGGTTTTTTTTGGGGGGGGAGTCTTTTTAAAAAAATCACTTAAGTTACCAAATAGAGTAAAAGCTGGGAGCCCAGGCAGGAGGCAATTGTAAACCTAGAACAGTGATGCTGAAAAGAATGGGTAGATTTTGGATATTATTTAGATTCAGAATCACCAGGATTTGTTGATGAATTGTAAATGGAAGGCAAGAGGAAGACTCAGATAACACATCATTTTTGGTTTTCAACGACTGTAAGAGGGATAGTACAATTCACTAAGATGGGAAAACAGGGAAAGAATAAAGTGTTTTTCTGAGGACAGGGAAGCAAGTGTTTATTTGAGGAATGCTGCATATAAGATGTTTATTAGAAATCTATGAAATTATTGATTAGGTAGTTATATGTATAGGTCCCCATCTCAGTAGAGAATGTGGGTTGGTATCTGGTCTTCAACACAGAGATGGGAAGAAAAAGCCATGGGACTGAATAGGAGCCCCCAGGGCAGGAATGAGCAGATAGGAGAAAAGAGGAGAGCCCAAGATTGAGCCTTGGGACTTTTAGAGGCTGAGTGGAGAAAAGGGAGGAGGAAGAGGAAGAGGAGGAGGAGGCGGGGGGGGGGGGGGGGAGAAAGAGGAGGAGGAGGGGCCATCAAAGGACACCAGGGAGGTAGGAAGAACACTTATCTCAGGATAATAGTAATTATGACAATGAAGATCAGAGACAATCCCACCCCACCTGCCCCTAAATAAAGGGGAGGGGCAATTACTTTGGAGGCTGCTGAGAGTTGTGAAGGATGGAAATGGAGCCATGACTGACAGAGTGGGCCATGGAGGTTGCGGTGGACCTGACAAGAGCAGTTTTGGATGGAAACTCCTATGAACAGTGTTGAAAGGAGAAGGAGGGTATGAACTTGGAGATTAAGAAGGACAACTGGATGAGCACTGAACTTGTCTCATAAGACCTGAGACTGAAGTTGGTCTCTGCCACTTACGAACTGACCCATCTGGGAAAAATCACTTAAGTTTTTTGAACCTCATTTTGCTTCTCTGTAAATTGAGAATAAAATACCACTCATAAGCGTTGTTAGGAGAATTAAATAAGATAATGTAGGTAAAGTGCATCATGAACATCATGGACACTTTACAAGTATCATTTACTTTTTCCTTTCACATTCTTTTCAAACAATACACACCCCTCCTCCTGCTAATGAATATTTTCAATGTAAAGAGCCACAGATGGCCTGTCCAAAGACTAGAAAAATCATATTCTGAGTATAAAAATTGCTAAAAAAAAAAGACTTTACTGTTTTAGTTTCTTTACCTATGAACCATGAGCAGTAAGCATAAAAACCTATATCTTGGTCTCTGGAGGCCACTTACACAGGTAAGAAAAGGATTATTGCAACATATCCTGAAAACTCCCCTTGGGATCCATGATCTCAGGTCCGTCCATCTCTAAGGTGTACCACCCTACAGACTGAGTGACAGTAAAACACATATAAGGCAAGGATGACGCACTTTCACCCAGAAAAGTACAATTGGCATTGTCAAGGAGGTGCTGAGAAGTTCTAGAAACCCTGTAGTGTGTTCGTATTTGCTTTGCATATGCATTTATGTCCATAATAGGAAAATGGGTTGCTAGAAGCCAGTGAATGGCCTTCCCTGCATCTCCTACAGTGTTGTTTTTCCCAGGAGCTTTTGTGACATCGCTGGCCACACTGGTGCCCACCATCAAAGAAAAGGGAGCTATTCCAGTTGTGAGAGCTGCCACATTCAATTTTCCTTCTTTGAAGCATGTCTCCTTATTTTTCTCTCCTTCCCCACCCCTGCACCTGTCATTGGGAAAATATAGTCTCTTTAAGTTCATAATTAAAAATGCTTTACTGATTAAAATAGTTGTTTATGTAATAACAACAATAATAAGTAATTACAATCCAGCCTGTTGAGTTGTATATCGCTTTTCAGCAAGGAAGGACTCAAAACAGCTGAGCTATTAAATCCTGATAAGTGATAATGGAAAAGACTGCTCAGCCTTAACTATAGTGATGCTACCAGCGGTGCTATAATTATAATTTCCTTTTTCATTAAGGAGCATAATTTGCCATTGATTTTTATGTAAAACCCCATTGACTTCCATGGGAGTTCCTTATGTTTAGCAAGGAAAATATGGCCTTTGATATTTTCCTTGAATGTTTTTAAAACATTTAAACTTGTATTCTTTATAGTATGCTTGGGTACTATATCACCCAAATTTTTATCCTATGCTTTACATTTTATTTTCTGCTAGAAAACATACATAAAGTCATTGCAAATCTGCTTAGAATGTTTATTATTTTTGGAAAAAGTTGTTATAGAATCATATTCCCAAGACAACTGCAGCACAGATTGTGTCTGTTTGAAGATAGATTTAAGTTCAAGAGAACAATCTGTATGGAATGCACAGAATTCCTTTTCTCACGTTTCATGCCACATTTGCACAGTTTTATTTATTTGTGTCTGTGTGTGTTTTGATAATGTCTGCAGTCTGTGTACTCTCTGGAATCTGTTCACATGGGACATGAGATGCTAGAAAGGAGGCAAATTCCATTCTCCTCCCAACTATCCACTCACCATTCCAGCCACATGTCCTTCCACACTCTGCACCCCTCTCTCCCCTTACAAACAGATCTTTACACCTAGATGCCTTCTATTACATGGGCGCAATGACAGTTACCATTAGAAAAGCATAGTACCAAAAATACCATAATGACCATCATGCTTTTGCTCTGTTTACTGCCATCAAAGCAGCTGAGCTGGAGAATGGTAAACTTGTTAGATCTCTTGTCATTATTCCTTATTTCTTATCCCTTCCCTCCCTGCTTCTTTCCCTGCCTCCCTCTCTCTCTCTCCCTCTAGTTATCCTCCTCCTCCTCCATCTCTTTCTCTTCCTTCTTTGTCATCCTCTTTCCTCCCTCCCTCCCTCCCTCCCTCCCTCCCTCCCTCCCTCCCTCCCTCTTTCTTTCTTTCTTTCTTTCTTTCTTTCTTTCTTTCTTTCTTTCTTTCTTTCTTTCTTTCTTTCTTTCTTTCTTTCTTTCTTTCTTTCTTTCTTTCTTTCTTTCTTTCTTTCTTTCTTTCTTTCTTTCTTTCTTTCTTTCTTTCTTCTCTTCTCTCCTCCTCCTCCTCCTCCTCCTCCTCCTCCTCCTCCTCCTCCTCCTCCTCCTCCTTTTTCTTCTTCTTTTTCCACTAAGGGATTGATGCTCACTATTTAGAAGATTGAACATTCTCATCTTGTTAATTAAAGCAAAGGCATGTGTAACCTTTATTGTGGGAGGGAGCAACCCAACCCAAACACTTACTGAGTATTGTGTAAGAAAGTCCTGGGAATTATGGTTGGCTGTGCATCCCACCTTCAGGAGTGGAGCTGGCTCCAGGCCCCTATACAGTGTTCAGGGAAAATGAAACATGGTTCTCCCTTGCTGATGATTTTATAAAGCAAAGAGTGCCCAAGCAGTTCAAGGTAAATGTGGTTTCATGAGCATGCGTCCATCTGTGTGTGCATGGGAAGTTCAGCTCTGCAGTTTTCACCAGGTGCACATGCACAAGTTATCTATCCTCTCCGGGCAAAGTTACTATTTCAAGTTGAGAGTTAAGGATCAGGTGAACTAAGGTCCTGTATCATCAGTTATTGATGCTTACAAAATCAAACCAAAATTTAGGTGGCAAACAACAATTTATTCCTGCCTATGTGCCCATGGTGGCCTGGGGTGAACAGGTCTAGGGTGAGTGCATTTGGGTGGCTCTGCTTCAGATGGCGGTCTAGCTGGAACTGGCTCCTTGAGACTTGAGCTCAGATGTACTCCTCGTGTTTATTCTGGTCTAGGCCGACAGGGGAGCAGCCAATCTGCAGGAGCTCTTCTTACATGATATCATAGGCACAAGAGAGCCAAGCACCTGCCAACCTTTATTTTTGTGTCACATCTGCTAGCATTCTGTTGGTCAAAACAAGTAGCATGACTGATCCTGAGCTCATTGTGGAGTAGGGACGCCGATCTGTCCCGTGGAGGTGGGGCAGGGAAGAAGAGTCACTCTATGAATAATTAAGATTAAATACAGAATTTATTTTTTTCTAGATATTTGTTTCCATTTTATATGTTGGTACGTACAGAAAGGAGGGCTTCAATAAAATACATTTTAGGGGGAAGTTTTTAAAATTGTGATGATGAAGTGCTAGGGGTAAAGGAAAAACAAAGTTTTCAAAGTATTAATTAAATAAATGCTATGGAAAATTTCCCTACGTTGATTTTATTGTATTTTTACTTTTAAAAAATGTCATTAATTGATATGGTATTATTTATGGAAGAGTGCTGTTGGGGTCCAGAGAAGATAAATGCATGCAAGAACTTTGGAGTAGAATCTCTGAGCCAAACAATACCATTACATTTTGTGTTGTCTTATTAGAAATAGAAACATAGAAGAAATTAATTTTCACCAACTGTATAATCATTTGGTGAAAAGTAACTTCTTTTTCCTATAACTTACCTAAATTTTTATTTTAAGCCAATATTGCCAACCGAAGGCAGGAAAGGTGTTTATTTTCCCTCTTACACTTTTAGGTAAATTCAGGGATTTGTTTTGTGGGGGAGAGAGATCATTTCAAGTTTAAACTAAATGTAAATCAAGATTTCCCTTCTCTTCATTCTTCTCTTCGATCCTGGGACAATGACCCACTGCTGTGGTGTCAGTGAGCAGAGGGACCTGCCCTGTGCTGGCATGCATTGAGGTGTTCAGCCTTCAGATAATGTTATCCCTTTATAGCATCTGAGTTTGGAACTCAATCATACAGTATTGGTCCGTACATAAATTGTATCATCTCAGCTCTGAGGATCCTTAGAGTGGTGCAGCTCACTTCCACAAAGTCATGCCATACAGGAGAAAAGGAAAGCAATCCATACAATGTTTGGTAATTCTCAGCATCCTGCTGGGGCCTGCTGGAGCTCTGTAAGAATGCCTAAGGTGTTCTTCTTGGCCTTTCTCTGTAGCTGCTCTCTCTACAACCCCATGACTCCAGAAGGGTAATGAGGCCCATACCTCTTGTGTCCATAACTTCCCCCAATTTATCCTCCCCAGGGACTCTGAGGCTAAAGGCAGGGCATAAGTTACCTGGAACAGTGATTAAGGACTTTCTTTTTTCTTTTTTTTAATATATATTTTATTGATATTTCACAGAGAGGAAGGGAGAGGGACAGAGAGTTAGAAACATCGATGAGAGAGAAACATCGATCAGCTGCCTCCTACACAACCCCCACTGGGGATTTGCCTGCAACCAAGGTACATGCCCTTGACCGGAATCGAACCTGGGACCTTTCAGTCCGCAGGCCGACGCTCTATCCACTGAGCCAAACCGGTTTCGGCAAGGACTTTCTTATCCAACTCTTCTTTCTTCCAAATTTGGATGATCTTTATGAAGTGGGGCATAAAAGCAGAGGAAAAAGTATGTCCCATATTATTTTAAATACTTACACTCCTGCCCCTGGATTTACCAAAGGACTGGGCTTTTTGACTTATAAAGCCAAGAATTTAACATCTTTCTTCTTTAGTACCACTTCCCCTTGTGATGAGCTACTCTAAGGAAAATGACCACAGAGCAAAAAGGAAGGAAAAGAAAAATATGCTGGTTAATAGGGGAAGTCGAAGACTAGAGAAATGAAATGCCTTTGACACTGTCACCCAAGAGACCAATGCTTCGCCACTGATGAGACAGTAAGTCTCTGAGCTTGCTCCTGTGTACATCCTTAAACCTTTGCTAATGACCTTCTGCTGAGCATCCTTCTTGTCTGGTCTTGGTGCTCTAGTTGCAAAACATTACATGGTTAACTGCTTCTTCTTCTTCTTTTTTTTTTTTCTTTCCCTGAAGGTCATATATGCAACAGTGGGGCACTCCTATTACTGGGAAGACAAGAATCTAGCTGTGTTTTCAAATGCTCATGGTCTTGGCTCTCATTTTTCACAAAAGCAAATGAAGATCTAAATTTTAAGGCTTGTGGGGGATGCACTTGGGTTTCATTATGGCCAGTGGACTGATGCATCCATGCCATCTGTCTTCCTTATAAATGTGCAGTCCATCACAGAGCAATGGTTCTAATGAGCCTTCCAAACAAGCAGAATCACACTTTTTAATAAGGATTGGAAAATGAGACCCACGATTTCCTGTCTGTCAGAGAGAGAAAGGAATGTGAAAACTATACAAAGTCCTGCCTTATGTAAATTGGTACTTGCCTTTCCAAATGACATGTTTGCTAGTAAAGTACACAAAGATGCATTAGCAGGTAGTGGAGAGAGCTGTGAAGTCTTCAGGTGTGCTGTGAATAATCATAGACAAGTCTGAATTTGGGGTGGGATAAAGTGGGGGCAGGAGGAAGTAAAATCTGTTGTGCATTGTTTTGTCTTTCTAATGTCTCCCTTATTCCCATAATAATCAACCATAATTTTGACTACAAGGATTCTGCTAACATTCCATACTTTCTATAGAATCTGCCTAACTATATACTGGAATGAACCCCAGCCAATTTAGCCTGATAATTAATTGTTTATCAATAGAATTAGGGCTTAGAAAATACAGGAGTATGAAGATACACAACTAAGGGGTCATTTTTCCAGATGAAAAATAGTAGATCAGAAGGGACCACATTTCCAACACTCAGTTTAATCCTCATTCTGAAGACAGAGTCTTGATCTCAGCTTAAGAAAGTCTTTGAGCAAACTGTTGGAGAAATGTAATTTGGCTGTTGAACATCGCAAACAGTGGATATGGGTTGTTCAATCTGACAAATGGAAAAGAATATCAAATAAAACAGAGTCAAATTCTTTAGAGATCAGGAACTAGCATTCTGTCCATTTACTGATAATCAATACATGGTCTTTGTAGCACAGAAAGTCTCTAAATGCTTCAGGGTAACTAACCAGTCTCAATTACTGATCTGTATTATACTTTAAGATTAGTTCCTGGGTTAGGAATAAAAGGCTGCATTTTTTTCTCTTCCATACTCTGAAACATGAAAGTCCAAAAAAATGCATGTAGTATTTTTTGTAGGCTAAATATGAAATACCTTATACAATGCAGTAAAGGTAGCTATTTCTTGTTTCTTTCCATCTGAGCATGATTTAACAATGAGATAATGTGATTATATATTATATAAGAGGGAAAAGAATTTCTGAGTAATCTTATGCTCAGCTTGATTGCTTTATTGATAAGAAAGGAGGACTGTGAATGTATATTTTATGAGTAATGCATTTATTAAGCACAGAGTGTACATAATACATTAGGCTTTATGTGAATTGCATTGGATTTATCTTTTTTTACAGCATATTTAAAAAAAACATTTTACTGCATTTATTATAACCCCTTTATAACTGAAGTGTTACTTCCTGGTGACAATGGTTTAGCATCTTAGAGTAACTTGTAAGATGCTATCAAGGTAAGAAAGGTCAGGCAGGCATGCCTGATCAACAATCAACATCTCTCTGGTTTTCCTCTTTCCCCCTTGAACAATGCTTTTTTTTTTTCCTCCTGTAATCTTCCAGTCAAGTTCATTGACAAATCTGTGAAGAAAGAACAATTATACATGAATAGTAGGAGAGATAAACACATCTAAAAATAGTTTATAGAGGGCTAGTCAGATATCTCGGTCTAAGCAAAGTAGCATAAAGATTGAGAGTGTGTCATGATGCCTGACAAAGTGAAGCAAGCTTCTGATTGTTCTTTGTTGAAAACAAACAAACCCCTGCAGACAAATAGGGTTGGCTTCCACAGCCAGCCTTAAAAAGGAGACCACTGTGGAAATTATGCGCCAGCCACCTGTTTTCCCTTTAACACTGCCTGCATATTAGCAAATATATTAGCTCCAAACTTGTTTTAAGTTCATTCATAAGGATAAATCCTTGGGAGATTTTTCTGAGTTTTATAAAATTCTAATTAAAATTTTTCATATATTCTCAAATTTGGCATAGCATTTATCATTTTAGCATTAACCTGACCATACGACTTTACCACCTGCAGCATGAATAAGCTATATCCTTTAATGTTGAAATAATCTAAATAGAATAATATGATTTATTCTCCCAATAAAATATTTCAGCTGTTTGGAGGTTTATCATGGTACTGAGATGAGTATTAGAGCTTCTATTGGATTAAGCTTGTGTAACTAGACTGTGCAAAGCTTTCCTATTTTTTCCTAGCTTTGTTATTTACAAGAAGCATATTGTATATGAAAAAAAGTTTAAAAGAGTTTAAAACAATCCAAATTACACTGTAGATTTGAGTTGGGACTCTCAGTATCACCTATTAGTTGAATTAACCAATAGTAAGGTCTTAGAATTATACTTTTTTGACCAATCTGACCCAAAGATTTCAAAACATCGTAAAACGTTATATTATACAATTATGGTGTCTGTTATACACAATTTAATATAAAGAAAGAGATGTCTAGAAAACACTAGATCTGAGTTATCTTATTCACCTGTTCTTCCCTAATGTCCTTTGGTGTAAATTCTTCCTGTTCACAGGGAGATTTGATTGGCAGAGACTACATGCACCACTGAGAAAGAAAAGATTTCAGTTATTCCCACAATCATTCTGTAACAATGATTTTTTCTAGTTCCCTCTAATAATGCTCACTGTGATAGGGTATCAGACGGTTTATAGGCCTGCCTGTTGTCAGCATATTTCCAGTGCTTTAAATTCCATGGGGGCCAACACTGCCTGTTTTGCTTACGACTATACAGCCTAGTGACTGGCACATGTGAGGTTCTTAATGCATATTTATGGAATGCATGAATAAGTGAATGAATTATGCAGCTGTTCTTTGCCATATTTGATCCGCCCAGAGTAATTGCATAGAGTGGACATCTCTGTTCCAGTTACTATGACTGTAACAAACCCAACACTTAGTGATTTAAAATGACATTTAGTTTGCTTACATAACAAGAATCAGCAGTATGGGCAGGGCTCTGTGAGGATAACTCATTTCCTTTATACTCAGCACGGCTGAGGCAGTCCAGTGGTTGGGGGCTGAAGTCAGCTAAAGACGTCTGACTCAGGTGTCAGAAGGCTGGGCTGAAAAGACTCAAATTGCTGAGGGCTAAAACATCTGGGGCTCCTTGATTGGGCACTTCTCTCTCAATGTGGTCTCTGCTGAATCAAAGCTTCATTATAGCTAGACTCTTATGGAGTGGCTTGGAGTTTCAAATGCATGCCCCTCAAAAAAGAAAGAGAAGTTGAATTGTCTTTTGTAGCTTGGCCTGGGAAGTCACACAGCATTATTTCTACTATATTCTATTGGTGGAGGCAGTTACACAGGTCCATCCAGGTAAAGGGGAAATCAAATACATCTCACCTCTTGATGGAACAGTTATGAACATCATATTGTAAGATTACCACAGGAAATGAGCTACATATGGGAGCAGCAATTTTTGAAAAAATACTATCTGTCCCAATGCTCAACCTTGTGTTATTATTTTACTTGGAGACTATAAGGAGATTCTCAGTTAGAAATCAATAAATCCCTATTCCAAGAAATGAATTAGAATATTAAGTGAATTATCTTACCTAATAAAAGAGTAATATGCAAATTGACCATCACTCCAACACACAAGATGGCCATCCCATGTGGTCAAAGATGGCTGCCACCATGTGGACACAAGAAGGCCGCCACAAGATGGCCAGCAGGGGAGGGCAGTTGTGGGCAGTTGGGGGCGACCAGGCCAGCAAGGAAGGGCAGTTGGGGGGAACCCAGGCCTGCAGGGGAGGGCAGTTAGGGGTGACCGGGCTGGCAGAGGAGGGCAGTTGGGGGAGACTAGGTCAGCAGGAGAGGGCAGTTGGGGGGGGGCAGGACTGCAGGGGAGAGCAGTTGTGGGGGGAGGCCTGCAGGGGAGAGAAGTTGGGGAGGACCCAGGCCTTTAGGGAAGGGCAGTTGGGGGGGGGACCAGGCCTGCAGGGGAGGACAGTTGGGGGGGACCAGGCCTGTAGGGGAGGGCAGTTGGGGGGACCAGGCTAGCAGGGGAGGGCAGTTGGGGGGGGGGACCAGGCCTGCAAGGGTGGAAAGTTGGGGGGAACCCAGGCCTGCAGGGATGGAAAGTTGGGGCGAAACCAGTCCTGCAGGGGAAAGCAGTTGCAGGGGCCAGGCCTGCAGGGGAGGACAGTTGGGGGGGACCAGGCCTGCAGGGGAGGGCAGTTGGGGGGGACTAGGCCTGCAGGGGTGGAAAGTTGGGGGGAACCCAGGCCTTCAGGGGAGGGTAGTTGGGGGGGACCAGGCCTGCAGGGGAGGGCAATTGTGGGCAATCAGGCCAGCAGGGAGGACAGTTAGGGGTGACTGGGCCAACAGAGGAGGGCAGTTGGGGGAGACCAGGTCTGCAGGGGAGGGCAGTTGTGGACGATCAGGCCAGCAGGGAGGGCAGTTAGGGGTGACCAGGCCAGCAGAGGAGGGCAGTTGGGGGAGACCAGGTCTGTAGGGGAGGGCAGTTGGGGGGGAACAGGACTGCAGGGGAGGGCAGTTGTTGGGGGGAGGCCTGTAGGGGAGAGCAGTTGGGGTGGACCCAGGCCTGCAGGGGAGGGCAGTTGGGGTGGACCCAGGCCTGCAGGGGAGGACAGTAGGGGGTGATCAGGCCAGCAGGGAGGGCAGTTGGTGGGGGGGGGGGACCAGGCCTGCAGTAGAGGGCAGTTGGGGTGGACCAGGTCTGCAGTGGAGGACAGTTGCGGTGGGGGCAGGCCAGCAGGGGAGGGCAGTTGTGGGCGATAAGGCCAGCAGGAGAGCAGTTAAGGGTGCCTGGGCCAGCAGAGGAGGGCAGTTGGTTGAGACCAGGCTAGCAAGGGAGGGCAGTTTCGGGGGACCTAGGCCTGCAAGGGAGGGCAGTTGAGGGGAACCTGGCCTGCAGGGGAGGGCTGTTGGGGGGGCCAGGCCTACAGGGGAGGGCAGTTAGGGGTGACCAGGCTGGCAGAGGAGGGCAGTTGGGGGAGACCAGGTCTGCAGAGGAGGGCAGTTGTGGGCAATCAGGCCAGCAGGGAGGGCAGTTAGGGGTGACTGGGCCAACAGAGGAGGGGAGATGTGGGAGACCAGGCCAGCAGGGAAGGGCAGTTAGGGGTGACCAGGCTGGCAGGGGTGGGCAGTTAGGAGCAATCAGACCAGACAGGGAGCAGTTAGGCATTGATCAGGCTGGCAGTGGAGTGGTTAGAGGGTGATCAGACTGGCAGAAGTGGTTAGGGGCAATCAGGCAGAGGCAGGTGAGCGATTAGGAGCCAGCAGTCCTGGATTGTGAGAGGGATGTCCGACCACCCGTTTAGGCCCGATCCTGGTGGGATCGGGCCTAAACGGGTGGTCGGACATCCCTCTAGGGGTCCCAGATTGGAGAGGGTGCAGGCTGGGCTGAGGGACACCCCCCCCCCCGCCCCGTGTACGAATTTCATGCACTGGTCCTCTAGTGACATTATATTTGTAAGACCATTTAGGACATTGGCCAATGTGAATTTCTTACTTTATGTTTTTGGAAAGATGCAAAATTATTTACATTTTGCTAAACATGAAGATTTTTAATTTTTAATTTTTGGTAAATTCCCATGCCCACAAGAGTAGAGAAAATGAAATGAAAGCATTCACAATCTACTTTCTTATGTCCCAAAGAACATGCAGTACAGTATTATCTGAAGAGCATTCGATGGCAAACTCCAGAACCATATTATAGCTGAGTTTTAGCCCAATACTTGAAAATATGTCGTAGCTAGTATGCATTATTATACCGTAGGGATTTATCAAATCCTGTTCTAGTCTCCCTGGTCAGAAAAAAGTAACTTTTTCACCACAATTACAGAATTTAGAACAGAATCTGTCAGATCATATCTTAAATAAACATTTGTAAAATTTGTGTGCTACTCACAGAAAGTAACATGGTGGTTAAAATAAAAGTCTACTGACACTGATGGCAGTAAAATCAGAAAAGAATTTGTAAGCATTGCCTGTGTATTTTCTGTTAATTTTTTATAATTTTAGAAGATTCATTTGTTAGTCAATTTTAATGTCCACATTTGAAATACAAAGTATACAAAGTTCTCATAGTTGAATTTTAAATAAGAAATTATAACAAAAGGCAAGAATACTCAAATTATGGCAGAAAGTTCAGCTTAAGTCCCCATCAAACCACACGTTCTGCAACCCAGGCAAATAATTTCACCTCTTGTGGACTTGGTTTCAGACTGAGTAACTGAATAAAGGGCTGGATAAGTAAATGAAAGAACCGTAATGAGCAGGCTAAAAAGAAAGTGCACAGGTTGTAATCCATAAGAGATTCTTAAACATAACTAAGATGCTAGAGCCTTAGTTAAAATACAATAAAGAAAATTTCATTTATTTGTATTTCTCAGAAAGAAATTCAATGTAGATGAAAAAAATGCATTACTTTGATAAGCCTCTTTGGTGTGGCGTGAAACCCAACAAAAGCTGGGAACAGATTTGTCCTCTAAGGTAGTAGGGCTTTGGTTTTGTGGAGTGAGTGAAGATTGTGAGGAAGGTTCAAATTCAAGGCATAATAAAAGAAAGTTAAGCTCTGTCCCAAGGGAATTTCTTTTCTTCTTTCCTTTTTATTGAATTTATTGGGGTGACAACGGTTAACAAAATCGTACAGGTTTCAGATGCACGATTCCACAACACATCATCTATACACTCTATTGTGTGTTCACCACCCCAAAGGAATTACATTCTCTACTTTTCCTCAGTGCTGTTCAGTCTGTCTATCCTTTCTTCCTCTTTTTCCTTCACTTCTCTCCCCTACCCTCCCCGTTAATTCCTCCCTTCTTCCTTCCTTCTTCCCTTCCTTCTTTCCCCATTCCTCCCTCCCTCTGTCCTTCCTTCCTTCCCCCTTCTTCCTTCCTTCCTTCCTTCCTTCCTTCCTTCCTTCCTTCCTTCCTTCCTTCCTTCCTTCCTTCCTTCCTTCCCTCTCCATTTCAGCTAACATTTATTGGCCACTTATTTTGTGCCAGATACTGTGTTAAGAACTTTCCTTATAGCAACATTTACAGATAAATGTTGGATACTTACTTAATGACTATTTACTAACCTGTATATGCATAATGCTGGAGTAGTCACATCTGTTACCTAATCTAGTCAGAGATTTTCACTTTTGTCCAGTTCCAGGTCTGGGGTTTACTAAATTCCTGTGCTGATGAACAGAAACTTCTCTTGGAGCGAAGCTTGATCATTTTGGGTTTTCCTGATGACTCATCTCTTAGATCCTAGACAGGTTAAATTCCCCCAAACCAAAACACACACACACACGCACACACACACACACACACACACAGAGAGAGAGAGAGAGAGAGAGAGAGAGAGAGAGAGAGAGAGAGAGAGAGAGAGAGAGAGAGATAGACACCATTGCCATTACTACTACAAGGAGTTTAGTCTCTCTGCAAGCTAAAGTACTATGTAAGGTGAGATAAAATAAATACCAAGGCATTATGACCAGAACCATAACAAAAGATGAAATGAGTTAAATAACAAGATCAAAGATAATACTAGAATAAAAAAATTAGCCATTGAATGGTGCTGAGAGGTAAGAAAGGAAAAGTAGAGATTAGGAAGCTGAGATCATGGAAATGGATGATTACTACAGTCTATGAGTGTTTGTTAAGGAAAATATAAGAATTTCAAAACTGCACAGACTTTGGACAAACTGTAGTCCCCTTCCCTCACCTACTACACACAGACTCCTGGCTTCACTATTTTTCATTCCATTGTTTTCCTTTGAAAATCGCATAGCAATTCAGCTTTTCCCAGCTCCTAAGATTAAATTTAGTTACTCAAACTTCCACATAGTGGTCAGTGAAACATATTCTACCAGTGTCCTGGGCCCACAGTCCTAGGAGGAAGTTTAATTATCACTATTTATTACATTATCATTCTGTTGGAGGCACACTTCAACATAATATGTTCATACAGTTATTTCAAAAAATTCATTGCAGAATATAATTTGGTGAATATGATTTTGTCCATTTTATTACTTACTGCATATATTTCAAGGGCTTATTGTGTCTCCTTCCCCAAAAGGTCCCCCAGTTAGGAACTATTACTATGAGCAAATGAGCACTTATTTCTCTTCCTAATTAATATTACTAGCTTAAGTCAGATATTCTGTGTGGCAAACATATGTCATGTTGAATATCTCCTTAGAGAAGATGTCTGTATAATCCTTTATGTAAAGTCCATGTTACATATATGTGATGTGAAACGTGTGTGTGTTTGTGTGCTGATAAGGTTAATTTAAATAACAGAAGTAACAGTGTGAGATCTGGGATGGGATGTGGTACAGTGTTAAATAGAACTTAGAGAAAAACCCAGTGAGAAAAGTGAGGAATGATATAAATTCCTGATGGAAACCTCTCCCATGTTCACTGATCTTCTTCTGGAATATTCAAGATTATAAGCTCCTTGAAGGCATTTATTCTATGTTGTTTACCACCATGTTCTCTGTATTCCTGGTGCCTCAACTTGGTGTCTGGCACATAGTAGTCACTCAATATTTATTTTCTGAGTGAAGAAAATAGGGTGTGATGGGAAAGTCAGGTGGTTAAAAAAATGCCAGACTCTCAGAATGGGAGAGAGATGGGGAGAGGCTGAGTAACAGGTACCCTGAGCAGAGGTGAGAGATAGAGAGACTGTAGGGATGCAGGTGGAGCCAGCAGTGCTGTCTAGAGCAGTGGTCGGCAAACTGCGGTTTGCCGCTCTGTTGACTAATGAGTTTGCCGACCGACCACTGGTAGAGCAAAGAGGAATTACTCCTTACACATCAGTAATCTGCTGGGGTGAATCCTTCTACAATCAGTGGCTCAAAGAGGTCACTCATTTGAGACAAAGCCTAAAGAAAAAGGGATTATCAAATTAAATCATATTTTGCAAAAAGGAAATAAAAGTGATATTTTAAAAAAGAAGTATTAATGGATATTATCTCTTGCCAAGAAGTTTTAGTTTGACCTATTCTTACAAACTTAAACTCTTTTCTTAGACTCTATTGACTGCTGAATCTGATGAAAATGTTATTTTATGAAAATTGTAAATCCTGTGAACTGGATGCCAAAGTCAAAGGCTAGATTGATCCCTGTACTCATACTGAAAAGAAATAGATGCACAGAGCATATGCTTGCTTAGGAAACTGGTTAGAATAGAGCATTGCCCAAGAATAATGATGGTGGCTTCTCCTTGCCACGGAGGGTCCTTTCCTTTAGCAATTTTACACACCTAACACACAATAAGGATGTATTGAGGAACCAGTGAGAGATTTGCCTGTGGATACCTAGATAAAAAGAAAATTTGTTATTTAAATTCACATTTATTCATGCCCTGCCTCCACAAAAGATTTGTGTGAGTTAAGAAACACATCCAATCTAATAAAAGAGTAATATGCAAATTGACCGTCACTCCAACACACAAGATGGCCGCCCCCATGTGGTCAAAGATGGCTGCCCCCATGTGGACACAAGATGGCCAGCACAAGATGGCCAGCAGGGGAGGGCAGTTGGGGGTGATCAGGCCTGCAGGGGAGGGCAGTTAGGGGTGACAGGCTGACAGAGGAGGGCAGTTGGGGAGACCAGGCCTGCAGGGGAGGGCAGTTGGGGGGACCAGGCCTGCAGGGGAGGGAAGTTAGGGGCAAACAGGCTGGCAGGGGAGCAGTTAGGTGTTGATCAGGCTGGCAGGGGAGTGGTTAGGAGCAATCAGGCAGGCAGGCAGTTGGGACCCAGCAGTCCTGGATTGTGAGAGGGGTCCCAGATTGGAGAGGGTGCAGGCTGGGCTGAGGGATACACACCCCCATGCACGAATTTCATGCACCGGGCCTCTAGTAAAAAATAATGGCAAATAGAATTAATAATTAAAATAATGGCAAATATAAACCTAAAAGGAAGAAGTTATGCCAGAGTAGACTGATGAGACTGCAAAAATATTTGTGCAATCTGTTAGGACTGAAATAATTCTTTTGATCTAACCTCAGATTTAGTTGCTAAATTCCTGGGAGCCAAAGTGAAAAGGAAGATATAACCAATATTATAAGTCTTACGATAGTAAAGGATAAAGCATACCAACTATTCAAGAGAAGCAAAGTTTTTCCTAGAACTGAATTTCCAAAATAATTGTTCATGTGGGACTTTATTGAAAGGGCATTTTTGTTATGTGGCATATACAAATTTTTAAAAACATATACTTTTATTGATTTCAGAGAGAAAGGGAGAGGGAGAGAGAGATAGAAACATCAATGATGAGAGAGAAACATTGATCGGCTGCCTCCTGCATGCCCCCTACTGGGGATCTAGCCCACAACCCAGGTATGTGCCCTTGACCGGAATCAAACCCAGGACCTTTCAGTCCATAGGACAATGCTCTATCCACTGAGCAAAACTGGCTAGGGTTATACAACCTTTAATAGCATTCCTCTGGAGTGATGAATTCCATAGGGCTGTTTCCTGTAATTATTTTCCATGAAAGCTGAGACAATACTAAAATGAAATTCATAATATGTGTTAGAACCTAGAATTAAAAACAAACAAAGATGTCCCTGCTTCCTCATCTTTAGTCTGAATTTGAGTTTTTCATCTTTAGATTAAATTGTTACAAAGTTTGTAATTTATGGAATGCTGTGAATGCTGACATTTAAAAATAAATCTTACATTATTCTTTACATGCATTCATTACAATTTAAACAACACAATAATGTAAAACATATAATCACCCCAATACACAAATAATATAAGCTCCTTTTGACAGAAATTTTACATTGTTTATCCTTAAATTTTTAATTCTATTCCATTTCTTCCACAGAATTTAATCCTAATGCAATTTTCCCCTTGAAACTTTCTAATGACCAAACATATTTCTCTGTAACAAAAATATGCATATAAATAATTTTGTTTGTTTGTAAAATTCTTTTGACCATAAGCTTTAAATATTGAAACTTCCTACCAAATTGAGATTATATAATAATAATTACTAATAGAAATGGATTCATTGGTAATGCTTAAAATTATGTGAATAAGTATTAAACATAAAAGTAAAATACATTTCTTAATGAGATAAGTGGGGCTTTTTCCCAATTATTCTGAATGAAAGATATCCTGTTCTTTTATAAAATGAGAGTACACTTGTGAAAGAGAGATAAGAAAGAAAAACTTGGGACAAAGTCATTCTCTTAGGAAGATCATTTTTAGGACGGAACATTGTCTATAGATATTAAGATGTGGAAATTGATTCCCATTTATCTTTCTATACATATTACTCTTTGGAAAATTTTTATATATCCCAGTTTGAATTGTCTGGATCTCAAACTTTCAGAGTTGAATGGGCCAAAAGACCCTGGAGTCCACATGTCTTGCTCTGTCCTAATGGCCCATGTGATTCTAAATAGTTGCACATGTGTAGGCACAGTAAAGGTTTACTCAGATTACTTACTGAAATCTTAAAATAATAATGCACAATAAATGGAAAAATAAAATTTGATTTGGTTTATAAATACCAAATTTAGAAACTGTACAGTTACTACTATGTTCCTTTAATCATCCTATCTAATAAAGAGGGAATATGCTAATTGACCATCATGCCCTCACAAAGATGGTGGTGCCCACAGCCAATAAGGAGGGAATATGCTAATTGATTGCCACACCCTCAAAGATGGCAGCACCCACAGCCAGAAGATGGCAGTGCTCAGTCCCCTCAGCTCCCCAGCTGCCCAGGGCCACCCGAGGCACAGACAAAATGACTGAACAAGCAGGCTGCGTGGGGCGACCAGGTCAGCAAGGGGGACTGTTGGGGGCGACCAGGCCGGTAGGGGGGGCAGTTGGGGGTGACCAGGCAGGCAGGCAGGTGAGCGATTAGGAGCCAGTGGTCCAGGATTGTGAGACAGATGTCCAACTGCCAGTCTGTACCAGCAGACAGACATCCCCCAAGGGGTTCCAGACTGGAGAGGGTGCAGGTTGGGCTGAGGGGACCCCCCCATGCCAGAATTTTGTGCACCGGGCCTCTAGTCTACATAATAAAAGGCCAATGGCCATAATGATCAAAATGACCAAATGAAGTCGCCAGGAAGTGCATGGAGCACCTCTTGGTCCCTCCCCCACAGCCCACAGGCTCCTATTACAGCAAGGCTAGTGGCCTAGTGGCCGGTGGGTGGGAAGAGCAGCAGGGGGGGTGGGCGGGGTGAGACGGGTGTGGCGAGGTTGTTATGCCTCCGGCCTGGGTCTGGGCCAGAGGCGTAACAACCTCACCACCACCACAGTAGCAGTGGATCAGGCCTGGAGAGACGCCTGGAGAGAGAGGCAGGGCCTGATCAGCAGCTGCTGCGGAGGCTGCAGATCAGGCCCAGAGATAGGTCCAGGGAGAGAGGCAGGGCCTGATTCACAGCTGCCACGAGGCTGTGGATCAGGCCTAGATATAGGCCCAGAGATAGGCCCAGAGATGCTGACTGGCATAGAAACTGACCAATCAGAATCAAATCTGGGTGAATTGCAAAGAGCCAAAGGCTGCCTTGGAGGCAGAGCTTTTGACACTGACTGGCATAGAAACTGACCAATCAGAACCTAATCTGGGTGAATTGCGAAGGCAGAACCTTAGGTGGGGGCTGAGGAGGGGTTTTAAGGGCAACAGCTGTTTGGTGTAAGGTGTAAGAAAGCAGTTCAATTTTTTTAATAATCGGTTTCGCAGTATAGTGCATATGGCTGGCTATCAGTCCAGATATAGGGGTTATGTATTTTTGTCTGCCAAGAGCATCTTCTCCTGCTGAAAAAGGCCGCTCCCCCCCGCCCATTTAAGCAATCCTATCCTATATAATCTATCTATACTAATAAAAGGGTAGTATGCTAATTAGACCAGGTCGACCAGCCATCTTCTGGACCTCCGACTTCCTTCCAGACAAAGCCATGATGGTGGGGGCTGAGGCAGAGGCAATTAGGGGATATTGGGCTGGCAGGGGAGAGCAGTTAGGGGTGATATCAAGCTGGCAAGGGAAGGCAGTTGGGGGCAAGATCAGGCCAGTAGGGGAAAGCAGTTGGAGGCAAGATCAGGCCAGCAGGGGAGGGCAGTTGGGTGCAATCAGGCTGGCAGGGGCAGGCAGTTGGGTCAAGATCAGGCCGGCAGGGGAGGGCAGTTGGGGGCGACCAGGCCTGTAGGGGTGGGAAGTTGGGGGGACCAGGTCAGCAGGGGAGGGCAGTTGGGGGTGATCAGGTCAGCAGGGGAGCAGTTAGGGGTGATCAGGCCAGCAGGGGAGCAGTTAGGGGTGATCAGGCAGGCAGGTAGAGGCAGTTAGGGGCGATCAGGCAGGCAGGCAGAGGGGTTAGGAGCCAGGGGTCCCAGATTGTGAGAGGGCAATCGGACATCCCCCGAGGGGTTTCAGATTAGAGAGGGTGCAGGCGGGCCTGAGGGACATCCCCCCCCCCCCCAACCCATGAAGGGATTTTGTGCACCAGGCCTCTATGATAAATAAATATGATAAATAAAAGTCTTTGGAATTTTATGTTTTTTAACAATTAAAGAAGCACTCGCATGTTTGGATCAATCTGTGGCTCTGCAGGGGGCCATGAGAGCCAAACAATGGCCCTCAGGAGGAACTCTGCAGCTTACTAACCTATTGCAGTGGATGTCTGCATGGTTTCCAAGTAATCCATTATAGATACGACCTTTTTAAACTGAGTTCATAATAATTTGACTCCAAGGCTTGTTTTCTGTGTAGTTTCCTTTCTCTTCCCTCCCTCACTAGTACACTCTGGCGTACTTAGGACACAACAAAGTAAAACAATAACTCAAGAAAGTCATTCCTAAGTGCAAGCCAGAAAGGTCCAGAAGTGTGCCCATGAAGCTGACTTCTTCGTGCTCAAAGACCATATGAAATTTAGGTTAGCACCGTTCCCGGAACCAGGCTTTTGGATTTTAATCTCATCTCTACTACTTACTAATTCTGTGCAACCTGGAGCAAGCCTCTCTGTCACTCAGTTTTCTCATCTATAAAATGAGACTTAAATGAGTTAATATTTGTAAAAATGCATAGACCAGGGCTCAGTGCATATTAAGCAGTATAAAGAGCCTGTAACATAACACTCGCATAGCATTTTACATTTTACATATCACTCTCATATTATCTGCTTAACTTAACTGCTTCATCTTTTACAGTATATGAATTTCAAGAGAATACATCTCATTGTTTCTCCTAGATAAAATAACTATTAACTCACATATACAACTCAATCCAAATTCTAGGTCCACATTTAGAGGTTTCGTTTTGTTCTTGCCAATGCTATAGCTGAATTCACTTTATTCCTGGAGTTTCGTGTGACTTATAAATTGATTTGTTGATATTTAAAGCTTTAACTTACAAAGCAGTTTGCCGTGCTTAAAGCAGACACATCTGACACTGGATCTTAGCCAGACCTTTCACCATCCTAGTGGACAGAGTTTTTCTGGTCTAGTTTTTTGCATAGATTTTCCTGGGCCTTGGATACACCTAGGGAACTGGCATTTAACTGCCAGTTAAAGAACTGTCATTCAGGAAAGGAAATATGACTTCAAACAGTATCAGGTGATAGTTTACTTGAAGCAAAATACCTCTTCCATACCCATTGCACTGTCCAGCAATAAGATTTTCCCAGGTTTCCAGATAAACATTGCGGTTAATAGAGGATGATATAAATATGCCAAAAAGTCATATACTTTCCTTCTGCTTCAAGTTCCTCTAATACAAGTTCCATTATATTATGTCTGACTAGAGGCCCGGTGCACGAAATTCATGCACGGGGTGGGGGTGTCCCTCAGCCCAGCCTGCACCCTCTCCAATCTGGGACCCCTCAAGGGACTGCTGGCTCCCAACTGCTCGCCTGCCTGCCTTCCTGATTGCCCCTAACCACTTCTTCTTGCCAGCCTGATCACCCACTAACCACTCCCCTGCCAGCCTGATTGATGCCTAACTGCTCCCCTGCCAGCCTGTTTTTCCCTAACTGCCCTCCCCTGCAGGCCTGGTCGCCCCCAACTTCCCTCCTCTGCCAGCTTGGTCACCCCTAGCTGCCCTCCCCTGCAGGCTTTATCACCCCCAACTGCCCTCCCTTTGCAGGCCTGGTCCCTCCCAACTGCCCTCTCTTGCTGGCCATCTTGTGGTGGCCATCTTGTGTCCACATGGGGGCAGGATCTTTGACCACATGAGGGCAGCCATCTTGTGTGTTGGAGTGATGGTCAATCTGCATATTACTCTTTTATTAGATAGGATAGAGGCCTGGTGCATGGGTGGGGTCTGGCTGGTTTGCCCTGAAGGGTGTCCCGGATCAGGGTGGGTGTTCCCTTGGGGCGTGGGGTGGCCTGGGCGAGGGGCCTGTGGTGGTTTGTAGGCTGGCCACGACCCCTGGTGACCCAAGAGGAGGCCCTGGTATCTGGGGTTTATTTAGCTTCTACAATTGAAACTTTGTAGCCTAGAGCGGACCCAAGACTCCTGTTCACTCCGTGGCAGCAGCCATTTCTGTTGGGATTTATGAATCTTCTATAATTGAAACTTTGTAGCCTTAAGCGAGGCCTGGGCTGGCCAGGGTGTGCGGAAAGCTTGGCTTCCTCCATCACCATGGGCAACCCTAGCCTCCTGCTCTTTCCAGCTTCGCGGCTGCCGCCATTTCTGTTTGAGTTTATGTATCTTCTGTCATTGAAACTTTTAGCCTTGAGTGGAGGCCTAGGCCGGCAAGGGCAGGTGGAAAGCTTGGCTACCTCCATTGCCGGGGAAACCCAAGCCTCCCTCCTGCTCTCTGTGGCCATAGCCATCTTGGTTGGGTTTATTTGCATATTCGCTCTTGATTGGCTGGTGGGCGTGGTTTGTGGGCATGGCTTGTGGGTGTAGCGGAGTAATGGTTAATTTGCATATTACTCTTTTATTAGATCAGATTGGTAATTATTTTCTCCTATTGTTTGAACTAAACTTGGATAATAATTTTTATGGTTTCATTTTGTTAAAATAAAATTACTCCTGGTCTAGAAATAGAGGAATTTGTCTTTTAGAGTTAAAATTTTTCCCCTTAACTTCCACTACGTTAATTTTGAAATTTTATATCTGAGATTGAGGGGGGAACTCTGAAAGATCTCTGCACTCCAGTTGATTGAACCTGAAATGTCACCCAGCCCCTTGGAAGCCGTGGGTCTGCCCAGTTTACAGGCCCCTGAGAGTTTTTGCTCAGCCTCATGGAGTTCCAACATAAAGCACAGGTAATGCATAACTTAGACCTCAGAGTCAATGCAAGGAGATTTCTAGTGCATGTTCTCTTCTAGGCTATCCCCTCCCAGGACTCTGTCCTACACGGTCAAGCCTCCTCAACTTCACCGAACTCTGTGTCTGCCTCCTCAGAGATGTGAACCTGTCCTGCTCTGCCTCAGTTCCCCTTTCCTGTGTGATGCCTCTAGACAAAAGCTTGGGTGATAATGAGGCTCACCTTGTTCCGTTTCCTTCTCTTAGGGATGACGGTCTTATTTTGTCTATTGTCTAATGTTTGAAAGTAACTTTATCATAAGTTTCTGATGGGAGGGCAGGGATGGTACTTCTTACTCCATTATGGTCAGTCTGTTGAATCACAGAAGACGTTGGCTTGTCCTTTGCATGTCTTTACTTTTTTAAAAAAAATATTTTTCTAGAAATGTATTTTTTATTTATATTATTATTATTATTATTATTATTATTATTATTTTTAATCCTCACTGAGGATATTTTCTCCATTGATTTTTAGAGAGGTTGGAAGGGAAGGAGAGAGAGGTAAAAGATATGAGAGTAAGAGAGAGACATGGAATGGTTGGGCCAGGTGGTCGAACCTGCAATCCAGGTACCTCCCCTCGACTGGGAATCGAACCAGCAACCCTTCAGTCTAAAGGCTAATGCTCTAACCACTGAGAAAACCAGCCAGGGCACTAGCAACTCATTTTTTGATACATAAGGTATAACAGTCTGTGACAGACGGGAAATAAAAACGAACTGTTTTAACCACAAGCGTTTACACTTTAGTGTGCGTGCAAATCAGTTGGGGATCTTGTTAAGATTCTGATGCAGCAGGTGTGGGGCTGAGGTGCTAACAATCTTCCAGGTGATGCCAAGGACCACACTTCGTGTACTGATGCTCTCTGCCACAGAAGAATCAACTTTTAGACTCAGTCAGATAATGAACACTGATAACCAGTAAGTTAATTCCATTGAAGGAGCAAAACCAATGGAGAAACATTGGTAGCCCTCCTGCCTACCCCAATCCTGGTGGAGTTTTATTAAAGGGGGCATGGAAAGATATGAACCAGAGAAAGATAACATCTTAATTTTGCCTTCTTTTTAAAAAAATATATTTTTATTGATTTCAGAGAGGAAGGGAAAAGGAGTGAGAAATAGAAACAGGATGAGAGTGAATCATTGATTGGCTGCCTCCTGCACACCCTCATTGGGGATCAAGCCAGCAAACTGGGCATATGCCCTGACCAGGAATCGAACCGTGACCTGTTGTTTTATAGGTCGATGCTCAACCACTGAGCCACACCAGCCAGGCTCTTAACTTTACCTTCTGAGGCCGCAGAGTCAGGTTCCCAGCTCAAATGGTCCTGTGGCAACTGGCTGGCAGCACATAAAACCTTAAGAGAGTTTGAGATTAAATTTTTGAATACTGAAGGTGCTAGAACTGGCCCAAGAGAGCATTGAAGCATAGGAACAAAATACAGCAATGATTGGGGGGGAGTTATTTCATATTATACATCTTAATATTAAGACTATTTGAGAAAGTGGTCATGTATATACAGTACTTGCCTCAAGAAAAAATTTCAACCACATTTTAAAGTTTGTATGAAAATGAATTGAAATCATGAATAAAATTATTTTTAAATGTTACCATAGAACTGTTTATGCAAAGATAAAAAACACCCTCTATACCCAGAGCAAACACACACATACACAAACACACACACATCAATTTTTATAATAAAGCCACGTTACCATTTTTATGAGTTGCATCTTTTGCCATCAGCTCAAGGTTAGTCCTTTATTTCTAATGTGTTTACTTATTTGAATGCAAACTTGTTCAGGTTGAAAGTTATTGTGCAATGCAGTGAAATTTAGCTAATAGAAAACATACAATGTAAGGCTGACTAACTCTAAAGACAAAAGTTATTTTGTGATACTGCATCAGCAACAGGATCAGAAGATTCCATAGATGCATAGATTGAATTACAATTATTGCCAAAGGCAAGCTGCGCCATTAGAAAGCACACAAAACAGTTATCAAACCAGATACACTGCCAGCATTTTTAATGGGTGTATCAATTGTCTGTAGAGATGTTGTTGATAAATAACTAGATGAGATTCTTCTTCTGCTGTGCTTTGGAAAAGGGAACTATTAAGATGTACATTCCATTGGTTTAGGAAACAGTGCATGTTTTCGGAGGTTAAGTGAGCCAACTCATGAAAACCTGTGGATGAGCGTGTGTGCACACGCAGGCACACATGCACGGGAAACTTATGCTGCACTCACTTTTTTGATGTTCGAGATAGAATAATTGTCCATCAGCGTCAGCCAGGAAACTGTATTCCCTAAGGACTCCTCAGGCTCTTTTTCATAATTCTGACATTCAAAGTCCTTTTTCAACTCTCCTATAGGAAGAAGAGAAGAGGCAACTAAAGTTTCCTTAAAATGAATCTCCTACTCTAGAGCTCAACTTCAATTCTGCTCCCTTTGTGAGACTTTTTTCTGGCCACTTCTGGACCTATTTCTCCAACTTTTTAACTAATTAACCTCTTACCTATATGACTCATTTAAGCACTGCTTAGCATCAAGAATTATTTTCCTCGTGTTATTTTCCCAAATAACTTCTCAAGGGCATGGAATTTGTCATTTCAGGGTATCTCACAGTACTTTCCATGGTGTCCAACACACAATAAGCATTTGATAATAATCACTACCGTTTATGGAACACGAAGTACCTGCTAGATATTGCTACATCATTCACATCTAACATCTCAATTAATTCTTATGGCAACTCTGTGAAGTAGTTATTTCCTCCATTTTTGAGATGAGGAAACTGAGGCTGAGAGAGGTTAAACCACTTGCTACACCCATGCTTTGGTTAGAATGTCGGTCTGACTTCAAAGTTTTTGTGCCTGTGCTATCCAGCTTTCCTGGACCCATGATATGTGTTAATTAATAAGTCAGGAGGTCAGATTCTAGGTCTAGCTCTGTCTCCAAAAAGCTCACTGATTTTGCATTAGCCACTTTATCAGCTTCAGTTTCTCTTACTATAATAAATCTGTAGAGACTACATATGTGTTTTCAGGAGAACTACATTTATTGAGGACTTATTATGTATCACAAACTATATTAGTTAATTTCTTATGTATGTTATTCTCATTGAATCCTCTCAATGCCCCTGAAAAAAGCATATATAAATATATCTGTTTTATAGTTGATGAAAGTGAGATTTGAATAAGTTAAATTACCCAAAAATATTTAGTCTGAAAATGGTGGAGTCTGGATTTGAACTGATGTGTACCTGACCCCTAAATCATTGTCTTTCAACTTCACCATGCTAACAGAAGAAAAGCTGCTGTTGAGTTAATGTTGATGCAGACAATCAATTTTCTATTTTGGAAGGAAGGATGGACATCATTAATTCTCTATATTCCTCTTTTAGGGATCAGATTAGTGACACTTTAAACAATATTCGCCCTGTCAGAAATGTGTAGTTAAGGTAGAAGTCAATCATGCCAAAGTGGTGGTAATAGAAATATGCAAAGTTATCAATACCTGTCTCTAGATATAATCATAATTTTTGTCACTTAAAGATTCAGCAGTGTCGACAATAAATATCTCCTTTTGGCAAATATTATGTAAATGTCTTTGAAGTCATTAAAATGTTTTAATTTTCAGTTTACAACTAGTATTTGTAGGTATCTCTAGCATGTTCAATGTTCAATATGCCCTCCTAAATGCATATAGTAAAATAATTGCTTGCCCTCTAAAACTAACTCTTTTTAACTTCAGGTATTTTTTTATATAGCAACTAATTATTCAGGGATGGATTTGAGTATTATAATTTGTCTATTTTCCTCACCCCAATCTGGCACAAGCTTGCTTTCTTCCTTCATCTTCCCCCTCCATATCATTACAGGGTATTATATCTGAATTCAGAGTAGTGAGCTGCATTTATGCTGCTGGTAAAATAGTGTAGACTCACAAAAGCAATTTCCTGTTTAGGGGGAAAAAATGAACAGAACAATAACTATTTCTCACAGAATGTGTCCCACTGCAATTCTCACCTTGAATTAAACGTTTAAGTCAAAATCTGCAAATATAGGGTGTCCCAAAAATGTATACACACATTCTGAATAATTATAAAGGGAGTGCTTATTAAAATACATTTCATCTTCAAAATTGAACTATCAGCTATTAAAGTGTGTATACACATTTTGGGATACCCTGTAGTGCCAGAAACATTGTGGCTTAATATTATACAGCAGTTAAGTCTATTATTATTTTTTTTCTTCAAGTTCACAAATCAGGCAATTGCGAAAAAGTTATTGTTTGTCTTTAGGTGAATGTGCTTTATTTACCATTAAGGTGGTTTGAAAAAAAAGAGCCCTCTTCAAAAATATGTAAAAGGAATTTTCCCTATCACATGAAGATCATCTTAGCTGTTAACATAGCTTCATTGAAAAGGTCTTTTGTACCAAAATGTGCTTCTTTATTTTTTTCCCCTTGTTTCTATTTTTTATTAAATTTGTTGGGGTGACATCCTAATATATAAAATGCCAGGGGCCGTAACAACCAAAACGACCAGATGGACGACCGAACAACAGGCTAGGGAGCTGAGGGAGTGGGATAAACAGTCACCATGAGGAGACCCCCGCCATGATCAGGGATTTGGCTGGCCTTCAAACCACGGGCAGCCCCTAGCCCAGGCCAACCAGCGCCCCAGAGGGGACCCCCGCCATGATCGGAGTCTTGGTTGGTCTTCAAACCATTGGCAGCCCCTAGCCTGGGAGGCCTCCTAGTTGAGGATGCCTGAGTCTGTTCTGGACTTAGGGCCACGCTCTCCCTGTGAGTGACTCGGAAGCTGCCAGTGTCTAACTGCCAGTCTCCTGGAGGTGGGAGTGCGTCCACCATCCACCAAAAAGTAGCACTATCGAACCGTTCACAGTCTCAGTGCAGGCATGGGTCTGTGGCTGACGGGGTGGAGGCCAGACCAAAACAAAACAGCAGAAACACCCTGCTCACCTTGGCAGGCACAGCTGCAGTCCACGTGGGCCTGGGCAGTGTAGAAAGCGCTACCTTCTCCCGGGTCCTGTGCTGGCACCACCGTCTCACTCACCCTCAAGCCCCCCTGAGTCCTGACAGCGAAGTGTGTAGGGCATCCTGAAGGAGTTGTGCCATTCTGGGTGCTTTTGCCCAAAGACACCCTTTGGGATGAATTCAGAGCCACATCTCACTTCCCGTGAGACTGGAAGAACCATGTGAAAGGAATTCAACAGAAGCTTTCCACATCTCTGTTTATTCTTTTGAATCCATAAAACAACCTTAAAAAAAGCATTCGGGCCACCTAAGGTAGAATTCACTTTCTGGCCAGAGCATGCAGGATTCTTTTGCCCAACAGGTTAAAGGAAGCAGAGAGCTGGCACAGTGGAAATGGCCCTGGTGCCCTATGAGGAGACCACCGGAATGGGGTTGCAGAAATTCCACAAGCCTCTTGCCACCTTCTCCTTTGCAAACCACACCATCCAGATCCACCAGGACTAGAGGTAACTGGTAGTCACAGCCGTGGTTTGGGATGTGGTAAGCAAATCCTGGGGGCGGGGGGGGGGGGGGGCTCTGAAAACATCTACAATTGATTATAAGACTGGTCTTTATTTAAAAAGAAATAAAAGGACAGCTTTGTTGAAATATAATTCATATACTGCACATGTCACCTAAAGTGTACAATGAACTGTTTTTTTAAAGTAAATTCAGAGTGTACAACCATCACCATGCTCAATTTTTAAATATTTTCACAACCCTATCCCCTCCAAAAGAAAACTTCTACCCACTAGAATCACTTTCCTGATCATCTTCCCCAAAATAGATTGCATTTTAAGAGTGGGTAAAGGAAAGTTGAGGGAAGTTAAAATACTGCACAAAGGATATTGTAAAATGACAAAGCCCAAAGTGAAGATCATGTGTTTTCTTTTTTTTTATTTTTATTTTTATTGATTTCAGAGAGAAAGGGAGAGGGAAAGAGAGATAGAAACATCAATGATAAGAATCACTGATCAGCTGCCTCCCGCAGGCCCCTACTGGGGATCGAGCCCACAACCCAGGCATGTGCCTCTGACCTTCAGTCCACAGGCCGATGCTCTCTCCATTGAGCCAAACCGGCCTGGGCCATGTGTTTTCTTTAAGTTCTGTGGGTTGTAATGGTCCCCACATCTATACTAATAAAAGGGTAATAGGCTAATTAGAGTGGACGTCTTCCAGACATCCTTCCAGACAAAGCCACTATGAGGGCCAAGGCTCAGGCAGCCGTGGGCAGCTGCGAAGGGCTGAGGCCCAGGCAGGCAATGGCAGCAACAGCAGGGTAATGGGGGCGGTGCCTTCCCCTGATCTGCCAGGTCGCCTCCTGCAGAGGGAGGCCAGAGTGGGGGTCAAGGCAGAGGCAGTTAGGGGTGACCAGGCTGGCAGGGGGGCAAGGTAGGGGTGAGCAGGCTGGCATGGGGCAAGGTAGGAGCGATCAGGGTGGCAGAGGGGCAAGGTAAGGGTCATCAGGCCGGCAGACAGAGGGGTTAGAGATGATCAGGCAGGCAGGCAGAGGGGTTAGGGGAAATCAGGCAGGCAGGCAGGCAAGCGGTTAGGAGCCAGCAGTCCTGGATTGCCAGAGGGTGCAGGCCAGGCTGAGGAACCCCCCACCCCTCCATGCACGATTTCGTGCACCAAGCCTCTAGTTTATTAATAAGATTACGTAAGTTTCAAGTGCACAATTCCCCATATATCATCTGTATATGGCATTGTTACATCATCTGTATATTACATTACCACCCAAAGTCTAATCTCCTTCCATCACCATGTATTTGATCCCCTTTGTCCTCTTCATCTTTTTCCCAGCCCCCATTCTTTCTGATAATTACCATACTGTTGTCTATTTCTGTGAGTTTCTGTTTCTGTCTGTTTTTTTTTTATTGCTTTCTGTTTTATATTCACGTATGAGTGAAATCAGATGGTTCTTGTCCTTTCCATCAGACTTATTTTGCTTAGCATGATATCTCAAGATCCATGCATATTGTTGCCAATGGCAGTATTTCATCTTTTCATCTTTTCTTATGGTTGAGTAGTATTCCATTGTGTGTGTGTGTGTGTGTGCGTGTGTGTGTGTGTGTGTGTGTTTGTATATATATATATATATATATATATATATATATATATATATATATATATACTAGAGGCCCGGTGCACAGAATTCGTGCACTCGGGGAGCGGGGTCCCTCAGCCTGGCCTGCACCCTCTCGCAGTCTGGGAGCCTGCAGGGGATGTCCAACTGACAGCTTAGGCCCACTCCTCATGGGGCAGTCAGACATCCTTAGTGCTGCTGTGGAGGCGGGAGAGGCTCCTGCCACCACCACTGCACTCACCAGCCATGAGCCTGGCTCAGAGCTTCTGGCTGAGCTGCACTTCCCCCTGGGGAAGCACACTGACCACCAGGGGGCAGCTCCTGCATTGAGCGTCTGCCCCCTCGTGGTCAGTGCACGTCATAGCAACTGGTCATTCCACCATTTTGGTCAATTTGCATATTAGCCTTTTATTATATAGGATTATACAGGATATATACCACATTTTCTTTATCCAATCATCCATTTCAAAACACTTAGGTTGTTTCCATATCTTGACCATCGTGAATAATGCTGCAATGAACATAGGAATACATATAACTTTATGAATAAACATTAACATTTTCGGATAAATACCCAGAGAGGGATTGCAGGGTTATATGGTAGCTCCATTCTTAATCTTTTGAGGTACTTCCCATCTGTTTTCCACAGTGGCTGCACCAATTTAGGGGATGTACTTATTTCAATTTCTCCCCATATTCTGACATCAAATTTCTCTTCAAGGTTATATAAAACAAAGTGAAGAACTGGAACACAACAGGACTTTACATTGTCCTTTATAAATATCGTTTTTACTATATTTTGCCAATGAATATACAGCCCAAGAGTTAATTCAGATCTACATGGCAGTGTAGTTGAAATAGTGTGAGTGGTCTGCAGCTGTTAAGGACTGCCAAGGACCTTTAGTGAGCCAGAGCCTGAAATCCTCTAACAAGCATATTGAGAAAATGCCCTTGATTTCTGGAAGTCAGGTAGCACCTGTCACACTAGTTAAATTTGGAAAAATGCTAAGAGTGAAAATTTTTTATAGGCCAAACATCCAGTGCCTCCTTGAGTCAAACCTGAACATGAACACGATTTTGTCCAATTTAACTATTTTGAAAAATCAGTTCACAGTGAATTTTATGAAAAGTTAAGTACAGTTTTGTTTTATTCTACTGCTTCTAGGTGGAGGTATTTGACTACTGGAACATGTTAGCATTAATTGATCTCCTATAGCTCAGTATCTCCTTACCTGTACATTAAGGTAGGATTTGAAGATGTAAATATCACTTTGTAGGTTAAATTTATAATCTTTGGGCAATCTATTCACTATCTTTGGCAGTACTTGATACATCTCTGTTGCCTGTTATTAAAATTATCCATTTCTTATTCATTCTTGAAAGTATGGGATTCAATCTCCACCAAGGGTTAAGCTTAGTAAACAATATTCAAACTAAAGGTACCTGAAGAAGGGAGACATAGTTTGAATTAAAATAGCTGATCCTATAAAAGGGGCTCTTGGCAATTGCATTGGTTTCAGTTTGCTGAAAGTGATTTGAGACATTAAAAAGTAGTTGAGTGTGTTACTTCCTGAGACATCTAAAAGGGACAAGGGTATTGAGGAGCCACATTATGTAAAACTAGAGGCCCGATGCAAGAAATCCATGCAAGGGGCTCGGCCCTCGCAACCGTTGCGGCTTTCCTTGGCCCACACAGCCATGGCTTTGTCCGGAAGGTCATCCAGAAGAACATCCGGTCATTCAGCTGTCCGGTCTAATTAGCATATTATGCTTTTATTATTATAGATAATACTCTATAGTCAGAGTTGAATACTTTTGTGCATTTTCAGTCAGCTCTCTTTGCAGAATATTTATCAAAATCAAAATGTGTCTTTTTTTTCTGTTTCTTTCTTCTCCCTTTAGTTTTATAGAGATGTATTAGCACTAGTAAGTAAACTCTGTACTGCATTCTGAGAGAGTAAATTTCTAACTGTGGTCAATATATTTCCTGCTGTGTTAGGTTAATAGCTTCTTCCCATTATTTACTCCAGAAAATGTGTTTCATTAAGTTATTAAAAAATAAAAAGTAATAACCTTGTGTGTAAAAATGTTACCACAGCGATGGATCCTGCTGCCACTCTTGGTACTGCTGCTGCAACTACCACCAGACCTGCTGCTTTCCCTCTTCTTCCCCTGAAATCCTATAAAGCCACGCTGAACAGGATTACATCCTTAAATTATGTAAAAATTAAATCTTATATGACAATCAACATACATATTTATTTTGTGTTTGAGGACCAACAAAACAGAGTATGGCTGGAGTGCAGTGGCTAATGTGTGAAGACTAGAGTATGGTGGGTACAAAGTGATAGCAAGGAGGATGTGAGGAGGATCTTCTAATACTTTAGGAAAAATTTTGTGGCTTAGTCTATGGTGGCATTCATGGATGCAATAAGAAATAGTTCAGATTTAGGAAATGTTTTAGAGCAGAGTAAAAATGTCCAATAGAGTGTGAGGAGAGAGAAAGAAATGATGGTTCCATTAATGAGATAAGAAAAAATATGGGTGAAACTCTTTTTTCTTCCCCTTCAGGGGATATCAAAAGTTTTCTTGTAACCATGCTAAATTTGAGAAGTGTATTCAACATTTAAGTGGAGACTTAAAATAAATATTGGCTGTTTGTGTTTGGAGTTCTGGGGGAATGTTGGGGCTGAGGATATGCATTTAGAAGTCAAATGCCTATTGATGGTATGTAGCTCCATGTGACTGGATGTGATCACCAAGGGAGGCAAATAGAGATTAAAAAAAAAAAAAAGATGTAGAGGACAAGAAGTCTAGGAACCATTCCCAAGCATGCTAAGATAAGAGGTCTAGAAGAGAAGACAACATTAAGGAGATTAAACATTGTGATGATCAATGTCCAATCATGCTGATGAACATTCAGTTCAGATAGTGCATCAGAAAACTCTCTTACCTAAAGTTTATACTTGAACTATCATGGAAAATTGGAAAGAGTATTCTATAACTTCTAATAAGAACAATTATAGAAAGAAACAAACTTTTTCAAGCAGATGGGGTGAATGCCAGACAAAGGTCAAATGCATAATCAAAATAACCCTCATTCCTCATCTCTCCAAAATTAAAAATTTAAACCTGATTTTTTATTATATCTCATGATTGGAAATTAATTCCAGAAAAATATTATTTGGTACTTATTGAACACATAAAAATATTCAAGTTAAACCTTAAGAACTCTTTTTTAATTCCTACTTTGAATTCAGCAATTTTTAATGAATCTTTGTGTTGTTTTTTAATACTAAAGTAAAGAATTCCTCTAAGGCCATTGTAATAGATTGACTTCTAAATCCCATTTCTGATGTTCACAGTAGGCAAAAATCATTCAACCTGCTTATTTTTAAGGATAATGTCTTAACGGTGCCTTTTTCTATGGGCATACTAAATATTATAAATGCTCTAAGCAAATTGTCTAAAGAAACATCTCTCCTTTTCAGGATCCTTTGATAAGGTAGCTTTAAGAATAGGAAAGAGAGCACTTGGGAAATATAAAAGAAACCCTGTTGTTACATTAGACAGAGTTATTTTCTTGCCACTGAATTTGCCCTTCATTTATCAAAGACTTGTTTACAAGGGTTGAGAAGGCTGACATAGCTCTCTGTTTTTTATTTCTTTGTTGATGAACTGGCATAATCAAACAAGAATGCACATAGCACAGGGAGTGGTAAACAACCATTGCTTTGTTATCATAGTTTATAACATTACAGAATTTCTTAAGAGATTTGAGGCATTGTTTGGTGCAAAGCATTTTTCCATTAATTAAGAAACAGATTCACTTTCAGAGACTCAGTACACACATTTTAATTATTTCCTCAATAGTAGCTAAAACCAAATGAATGAGAAGGTAATGTAAATTCCTCCTACTCACCTTGAATTCATTTGAAAGATTTTTAAGTCAAAATATCTTTTGGGCTACATTGTGTACACCAGCCTTGTTTTAATTGTGCACTTGTGGCCACTGCATTCTTAACAAGGAAATCTTACGCTATCTCATACAATGATCTATAGATATGACAGCTTAAAAGCATAGCTGCCTTTGGAGGCGCAAAGGGAGAGGTCCAGTTAAAATGTGGCTTATCTTCATTCTTGAGGCTAGTCAATGGGTTTGAATTTCAGGATCCCCTGAAAGCACCATTAATGCCTTGGGATTGAACTCCATGGAACCTAAAGAAACTAGGAGACTACAAACTAATGGTAGGAATCCCCACAAAACTTCTGGTGCTAGATTTGATACCCTGGAGCTACTTTCAGATTGTTACATCTTTGGTTCCTAGGAGAATTCCACTCACTTATTTGCTCTGTAACATTTCCTGTTGCATTAATGCTCAAAGACCAGGCTGAGCATTATTTATGCTATAGAGGACAACCCAGATGAAAAAAATATGCCGTACACTGAACCCATCTGATACCCTTCTTGCTTCCCTAGTGAAACTGGCAGTTAATAGTAAACATATTTAGGTATTAGATTATAGAGTCTAGAGATAAAGGCATAGGCTTGAACTAAATGTTTCAATGGCCTTGGTTGTCACATAGTTTATTGTCAAAGATTAAGAAAATATTAGTCATGTCCTGGAGGCCTGCTTGTAAAGCAAGTTCTGGAAAAGTTTAAACATATACTTTGCTTGAGATAATAAAAATGTAGCTAGTTAAGCACAAAGCAGGGATCGATGATAACAATGATCACAAGATGCTTAGTTTCCTTCCTTTTACTTTAAAGATAACATTACTGACGCACAATTGTGAGATATTTTGCAGAATCTTGGCTCTTCAATCTGGTTTAATCACCAGACCAGGGGACCGGGAAGAAGATACCAGACAAGATGACCTTAGGAACTGAACTAATCAGACCGAGTAAACCACACACAAGAACTAGCCAATGAGTTTTACACTCGACCCCTTTACCCCTAACTCTTGATCTCTGTCTTGAAAAACCACTGGGAAACTCAGAGTTTGAAGGCTAGCTGGACATTCTTCTGGTTTGGCACCCTGCCAATAAATTGCTTTAATTTTTCCACTGCAAAACTGGCTACTCAGTGCTTGGCTCTGCTGTGCATTAGGTGGGTGGACCTCCTTGTTCAGTTACACTAGTACCATGGACTGAATCGTTGCACCCCCCATTCATATGTTAAAATTATTATCCCAATGTGATGGTGTTAGGAGGAAGGGGCATTTGGCAGCTGTTGAGGTCATGAGGGCAGAGCCTTCATGAATAGGACTAGTACCTCTATGAAAGAGAACCCAGAGGGTCCCTGTCCTCTTTAGCCACGTGAGGATACATGAATCAGGAAGGGGGCCCTCACCCAGCCTCCAGAACTGAGAAAAATACAGTTCTTCTGTTCATAAACCACCCAACCTGTGATATTTTAGTATAGTAGCCTGAAAAGACAAAGACACATAGTTAACAAATGATTGTCTTTCTCCATTTTGTTTTACAGTGGAGCATTTTATTACTTAACCAGAGGCCTGATGCACAAAATTCGTGCAAGGGGCTTGGCCCCTGCCGCCGCGGCTTTGTCCAAAAGGTCATCTGGAAGGACGTCCAGTCTGATTAGCATATTACGCTTTAATTATTATAGATGCTAGTTGCTATAGTGAATCAGCTCAAAATTTCAATGGGTGAATAAAATAGAAATTTATTTCTCTCTGACATAAAACCCAAATTGGATGTTCTTGATTGGCAGGCAATTTTCCACATTTAAGGACCTAGGTTCCTTCTGTCTTGTGGTTCTAGATTAGAGCCAGGGATTCCCCCTTGAATTTTATTCATGGACAGGTTAGGAGAAGGTGAAAAAGATTCACTCACTTCTTTATCAATTTGGCTGGTAGGTGTTACTCATTAATTCTTCTGGTATCATTGGCAAGAATCAGTCCCAGGGTTTCAGTGACATGCAAAGGGGACTGGGAAGGTAGTCTATTTTTTGGTAGCCATTTCCCAGGAACAGCTCTACACAATGGAAGGAAAAGTTAAATTTCTGGTTATATTTTAGACTTGACATATGCTGAAGTAATGGCTTTTCATTTGAAGAAAATTTGTTAGGCCTTTTTAGGAGTTTTTAAAAATATAAAACAATCTGCTGAGGACTTCTCGGTTACAATGTATTTTTTAAAAGTATTATATCCGATATAATAAAAGAGTAATATGCAAATTGACCATACCCCCGCCACACCCACCAGCCACGCCCACCAGCCAATCAGGAGCGAGTATGCAAATTAACCCACCCAAGATGGCTGCGGCCACAGAGAGTGCAGGAGGCTTGGGTTTCCCCGGCAATGGAGGAAGCCAAGCTTTCTGCAGCCCTGGCCTGCCTTGGCCTCCCCTTAAGGCTACAAAGTCTCAATTATAGAAGATAAATAAATCCCAACAAAAATGGCTGCAGCCATGGAGCAAGCAGGAGGCTTGGCTCTGCTCAATGCTACAAAGTTTCAATTATAGAAAATAAATAAATCCCAGATACCTGGGCCTCTGCTTGGGTCATTGGGATGCGTGGCCGGCCTGCAAACCATCACAGGCCCCTCGCCCAGGCAGCTCCATGCCCCATGGGAACCCCCACCCTGATCTGGGACACCCTTCAGGGCAAACCAGCAGGCTCCCACCCATGAGCCAGGCCTCTATCCTATCTAATAAAAGAATAATATGTAAATTGACTGTCACTCCAACACACAAGATGGCTGTCCCCATGTGGTCAAAGATGACTGCCCCCATGTGGACACAAGATGGCCACCACAAGATGGCCAGCAGGGGAGGGCAGTTAAGGGCAAACAGGCCTGCAGGGGAGGGCAGTTAGGGAAAAACAGGCTGGCAGGGGAGCAGTTAGGCATCAATCAGGCTGGCAGGGGAGTGGTTAGGGGGTGATCAGGGTGGCAGGCAGAAGCGATTAGGGGCAATCAGTAAGGTAGGCAGGCGAGCAGTTGGGAGCCAGCAGTCCTGGATTGTGAGAGGGATGTCCAACTGCCCTAAACGGGCATTCGGACATCCCTAGAGGGGTCCCAGATTGGAGAGGGTACAGGATGGGCTGAGGGACATACCCCCCCCCCCCGTTCACAAATTCCATGCACTAGGCCTCTAGTGTGTGTGTGTGTGTGTGTGTGTGTGTGTGTGTGTGTGTGTGTGTTATTTTAAAAAAGGCTTTCCCTTTTTTTTCCAAGGCAGTATTTAATTTTAGTGTTAGTGCAGCATTATTTTTCAAAGGGTTCAGCAGAGAACCAAGGTTAGGTTCATGAAGAGACAGTGTCTTGTAAATTGTGATTTGAATTGAATGGGGAAGGAGTATTCTTTTCTCAGACACTTATTCACGACTTCTATTTGAAATACTTAATGTAGGAATTGACTCCATCAATCTTGGAACTTTTTAAGAGCTACACAATAAAATACAATGTGAAAATCCCATACTATAAACACTAGTATCATATAAGATTTAGTTTAGGAAAAGAATCTTGTGAGCATGGGACTCAGTGTGGAATCTGAAAGGGCTGAGTAGGATGATGGGGAAGGAGGATGCCCATGACAACTTTTACCTATTTTCGAATTGTGCTGAGTGTCAGCTCTGAGTGGGACAGTTCGCTTGGTGTACAATGAACAAGTTTTCAGTGAATAAAGTAATGCAATTTCTAAGTGTCTCTGCTTGCTAGACATTTTGTGAGAAGCTGGAACTTACAGTCTAGTAGTATAGTTAAAATTATGTTCATTATACTGGTAAATTTAGTTAACAATACTGATAAATAATAATGAAAATGGGTTGATTTTCATTATTATTTATCATTGGTAGTCTTAGTTTCATTTAAAGTATTTTGACATCTAGTAATATATTTTAATTTATATATGTAATATTTCTACAGTATACATTGATACAGGACAACAACTAACAATAGGACAAAAGGCAGCCTAGTGGTATTTCTGGAGCTCAGTGTAATAGCTTACACATAATTACTATCAGGCATTTAATCAATGATGTTGGGTGAATGAATAAACAAAGTAATCCCTGGTGAAATATCAGGAGATTTCAGTTCTTACTGTGATTCTGCCAATTATTTTCATTGGGACATAAAAAATTGGTCCTTATTTTAGTTTCCTAATCTATAAAATGAGATAAAAATACCCATTATACCCACCTTATTGTGTGGACAGTTTCTTGTGTAGGTGCAAGATAGCAGTTATGCAAGACTGTGAATGTTACAATAGCTGATAAAGTTAAAAATGGGACATATTATTATTTGACTAAGATATTTCCATATTCTGTTTTAGAAATAAGCTTTCTGATTGTCACCTGTCTTAGGGTAATGAAAATCATCTTATTTTAGAAAATTTAGTTCTATGATCAGCAGACCACCAGACAAGTATATTTTGTGAAATCTTAGACCTAGCATCTCTTAGAAACATAACCTAATGGAAGAGACTTGGGCCCTGGAAAAATCTCAAGTGCATCAACTGGTAATCCCTACCCCCCCCCCCCCCGAAAACCTTTCCCATTCATGAACAGATGCTTCCCAAGGTAAATCCTTGGTCCATCTTTTTCAACTTAGATTGCATAAGAGAACTATTATTTGAAGGCAATCTAAGGCTAAGAAGGAGGAGGTGCACACCCACAAATTGGAGATTGAGATGAGAGAGCCATGTTTTATTCAAAGTTCAACATCCATTTATTTTAAGGATAGAGGTGTCTGTGTTGTGACTCACGCATGCTGTGAAAAAAATGCCAAGTGTCTTGATAACTAATGTTAGTAAGAAAAGATTCACCAAGAGGGGGCAGAAGCTCATGAAATGCTAATCCTTGAATTTAAGAGTGAGAATCAATTTTAGATTCTGATCTTTTGGAACATTTTAAAGGGCTTAATATTTGGGTAAAAAAAGAGAAATTTTTATATTCTGAAGATAATGATAAACACTTCTCTCTACTATAATTTATCTTTGAGCTTTTCTTTTTCACTTCTTTTGCTTTTGTCTTCATGAAACCTCTCATCTTCCCTGTAAGCTTTCAGATTAAACATGTATTCATTTACCTTTAGAGCTCTCAGACTAAATATTCTATTCCTTTACTTTTAAAAAGATTTGGTTGTGAATGTGCTCTTTTATGCTAAGTGTTGCAAAACTATAAACTTTAAGCTAGAAGGACAATACTTCCTTCAAAACCTCTTCTTTAATAAATGATTTTTTTCAGAGCATTAAAAATAACTTAAAGAGACAGTGCATTTTCACCTGCATTTGAATGTATGGGTATATCCTGAAAGTGAACAGAAGAGACACATAAAGTTTAAAGAACAAACAATAGGGCTTAGTTATGGACTGCACACTAACAAGAGACACAAGTTCGTTGTGTTGAATGACAGGAGATCAAATTAATCCTACAAAATGACCAGAACAAACACTGGGGACCTCTATTATAAAATGCCTTGGGATGAAGGCTTAGCAAGAAGTCAGTCTTGCATAAGCATAAAGTCCAAAGTCCTTTAGAAAATAAATTGCTGGAGATAATTTACTTTCATATGAGAATAGTTTTGTTTTTTTTTAAATTTAGATCTTTTTTAAAATAGAAATATTGATTTAGCTAATTAAATACACACACACACACACACACACACTAGTATATTTTCCATCTCAAGTTAACAATGACTTCAAAAGGAGAGGTGAATAGGACTCAAAAGAATCAATCCCAGACAATAAGCATGGAGTAATTCAGTAACTTTTGCATTTGTGTACAAGAATTGAGATAACAAAACTATAGCCTCCTCAACTTTAAACTTCACCATGCAAGGCAAAAACACACTTACTTGGAAATTACTAAAGTCAACAGAAGGACTTAAAGTGAAGAAAAAATGTGTCTGATTAATAATTAATAAAATTATTGTTGATTCAAGAACTATTTTTGAATTGAATCTTTTCAATATCTTAAATATGTCTTGCTGTTAAATGTAATGTTGTTGAATAGTTTCAAAAGAAATGTGGCTCTATTTTAAGAAATCTGCATTTAGCACATACATGGATCTATTTAATATCTTTGTATCAGCCAGTCTTGAAAGAAACTAGCCATATCAAAATGTATATATTGTGTAATTTGCATGTTTGATTCTGGTAAATGTAGCTACAGAGAATACATATTTTAAAAAAACTAACCATTCCACTTGCTCTTTTAAATTTCTCAGCTGCATTTTTAAGAGTTTTAAAAATGGGTACTTGGTGTGAATAGAACAGCAACTGTTGCTCATTCTGCCTTTGCCTCCACTTTAGCAAACGGATATTTTGAAAAGGAATACATTAGAAATACATCAAAATACACAATACAATGAAAATAAGTTTTACTTTTTAAAAACAAAACAAAACACCTCATTCCTAGCATTTTGTCTGGCTTGTAGAAGAGAATGTCTCTTACAAAAACTTCATGGGCTACTTATCACTATGGCCACATTCATAGATCCATCTAGGCATTTGGCATGGATTAGAAAATGTGACATAACTTTATTTATATTATATTATATTATATTATATTATATTATATTATATTATATTATATTATATTATATTATATTTTGTTATATTATATTAATTATATTATATAATTTATGTCTTTTTATTTTTGTAAACCCCAGTGACCAGACATTACATAACTTAATATGTGAAAATCCAAATACATCCCACACCCATCCAGCACTATGCCTAGTAATTAGAATATTATTAACTATATTCCCTATGCTGTACTTTACATTCCCATACTATTCTGTAACAACCAATTTGTGCTTCTTAATCCCTTCACCTTTTTCATCTACCTTCCTAAACCCCTCCCATCCTACAACCAACAAAAGCTTCTCTGCATCTGTGAGTTTGTTTCTGCTTGTTAATTTTGTTTGTAGATTCAATTATTGATAGATATGGATTTATTGCCATTTTATTATTTATATTTTTATCTTCTTTTCTTCCTCTTCTTAAATAAGACTCTTTAACCTTCCATATAATGCTGGTTAGGTGGTAATGAACTCCTTTAGTTTTTTCTTGTCTGGGAAACTCTATCTGTCCTTCAATTCTAAATGATAGCTTTGCAGGGTAGAGTAAGCTTAGGTCCTTAATATTCATCACTTTGGATACTTCTTGTCACTCCCTTCTGGCCTGCATAGTTTCTGTTGAGAAATCAACTGACAGTCTAGGAGTTTCCTTGTACTACTAGGTAACTAACTGCTTTTCTCTTGCTGCTTTTAAGATTTTCTATTTGTCTTTAGTCCTTGGCATTTTAATTATAATGTGACTTAGTGTGGGCCTCTTAGGGTTCATCTTGTTTGGAGCTCTCTGCACCTCCTGAACTTGTATGTCTGTTTCCTTCACCATGTTAAAGAAGTTTTCTGTCATTATTTTTCCAAGTTAGTTTTCAATTTATTGCTCTACCTCTTCTCCTTCTGGCACCCCCATAATGTGAATGAAATGACATAACTTAAAAAAATAAACTTTTTCTGGCTGGTGTGGCCCAGTTGGTTGGAGCAACCTCCTGTACACTGAAAGGGTGTGGGTTCGATTCTCAGTCAGGACACATAACTAGGTTGTCATTTCTTTTTTCTTCTTTATTTTAAAATTTATTTATTGTCTAAAGTTTTACATATGTCTCCTTTTTCCCTGATTGAACAATCCCCCCAGCCATTCCCACCCCTGGCAAGTCCCCACAGCTCGAGTGTCTGTGTGCATTGGTTATGCTAATATGCAAGCATACAAGTCTTTTGGTTGCTCTCTACCCACCCCCTCCCCTGCCATTTCTCTCTGGATCTATTCTTGTTGATCAGTTTATGTTATTCATTATATTCCACAAATGAGTGAGATCATGTGATATTTATCTTTCTCTGACTGGCTTATTTCGCTTAGCATAATGCTCTCCAGTTCCATCCATGCTGTTGCAAATGGTAAAAGTTCCTTCTTTCTTATAGCAACATAGTATTCCATTGTGTAGATGTACCACAGTTTTATAATCCACTCATCTGCTGATGGGCACTTAGGTTATTTCCAAATCTTAGCTATTGTAAATTGTGCTGCTATGAACATAGGGGTGCATATATCTTTTCTGATTGGTATTTCTATTTTCTTGGGATATATTCCTAGAAGTGGGATTACTAGGTCAAACGGGAGTTCCATTTTTAACTTTTTTGAGGAAACTCCATACTGTCTTCCACAGTGGCTGCACCAGTCTGCATTTCCACCAGCAGTGCAAGAGGGTTCCTTTTTCTCCGCATCCTCTCCACACTTGTCGTTTGTTGATTTGTTGATGATAGCCATTCTGACAGGTGTGAGATGGTACCTCATTGTTGTTTTGATTTGCATCTCTCAGATGATTAGTGACTTTGAGCATGTTTTCATAGGTCTCCAGGCCTTCTGTATGTCCTCTTTTGAAAAGTGTCTACTTAGGTCCTTTGCCCATTTTCTGATTCCATCATTTATTTTCCTTTTGTTAAGTTGTATGAGTTCTCTGTAAATTTTGGAGATTAAACCCTTACCTGAAATAGCATTGGCAAATATGTTCTCCCATGCAGTGGGCTTTCTTGTTGTTTTGTTGGTGGTTTCTTTTGCTGTGCAGAAGCTTTTTATTTTGATGTAGTCCCATTTGTTTATTTTTCTCCTTGGTCTCCATTTCCCTAGGAGCTGTGTTGGTAAAGATATTGCTATGACAAATGTCTGCCATTTTGCTGACTATGGGTCTCTCTCTCCCCACCACCTCCCTTTCTCTAAAATCAAATTAAAAAAACATACCACACATATCCTCAGGTGAGGGTTAAAACAAAAACAAACAAACTATCCCTTATTAGAATAACACAAGGGTTTTAATTGAAATATAAACACATTCTTATTTATAAGAATGTTATATGACTGAGCTGGTTAGGAAAGACGCCTCTTCAACTACTTTTTCCTCTTTTGTCTATGTGACAGTAATTCAGAGAGGTTTTTTCACCTAATGAAAACAGCAGTATGAAACACTAAAGTGGAAAATTTGGACCTCAAAGATTAACTGAGAGCCTTCTTTCAGAAGTTTGAAAGATTAAAACTTTGAATACAGTATATTCCAAACCACAGAATTTGGGATTATTCACTGATCATAACACTGAGAACCAAAGTAACTGGGCAGGTCATGGTTGGTAGTCCTGCCCAATTTTTCCCAAATTTACCTTAGTGTCCTGTACTTTAATCCCCTAAGGTGATTAAAAACAAAAACAAGTTTCCATAAATGCAGTGGGTAATTCTGACTAGGCATATTATGTAATCACTTCAAGTGGTTAACATTTGTGCTAGTTATTCACAAATAAGAGGACAACTTAAGTCAATTTATATAATTTATATACATTAAATAGAATTTAAATAGATAGTTTGGAGTATATGGCATGTTTTGTATTATAAAATGGGAATGTAAAATAAAAATAATAAAAACAAGTCAGTAAAAAGAGTGGCTGGATCCTCTTCTTACAATGACCAGAAAGTGAAGACTTCCTTGACTAGTCTGAGCAACTAACTCAAGATGATTGTGATATAACAGATGTGGTAGAGATAGATATAAGTGAGGGAAGAGAACAGAACTCTGTAATACAGCTATTACCTGGGAAATAGACTCAGGGGTCCAGAACCAGAGAACAGTTTGATTTAAAGCACATGAAAACATATTTTCATCTGGTCCCCATAGTTACCAGTCAAGACCCAAAATGCTTTATTGTCCATTATCTTATCTGGTAAAAATTCCTGGAGTATTTCAAAGAAGAACTACTTATAAAGTCTCTTTCTGTGGTTGAATATTTAGTTTCTGAGAAGTTTATTTTACATTCAGAATAAATAATAATCCCCAGTCCCATTTTCATGAATAAACTTGCAATTATGTTGAAAAAAATCAATTTCAAATAACTAAAGATGTCTTGGGAATTTTGTTAAACCAAATAAAAAAGTCACAGAATGACTGAAGTAGCTTTTTAAAATGGCTTTGGGCTGAATATGCAAATGATCTCATATGGCTAATTATTTCAGGTAGTAATATAATGTGAGAAGAGAGGAAGGAAGCTGTCACTAAACTTCAATGATTAAGTAGATTTTTTTTTACTATGATTTGATAAAAGCCATTTGCCTCCAAATATGACCCCTCTACCTTGAGTTTAACTTTTGTTCATCAAAGCAAAACCAAAAATAAAGCAAAAACAGTATGCAAAAATATCAACATTAAATTTCCCATTTTAATGTTTATTTATAATTCTAAAAATATTTAAGATAAAATACTATTACATTTACTTTAATATTTTCTCTTACTAATGGTCTTTTGTTTAGAAATAGAAGACTGTTTTCAGCAAGTTGTATTCCAGTCCAATTTCAATAATTATCAGGTTGGAAGATGCTGAACCTTAGTATTTTGAGTAGCAGAATATTCTTAAGCTCTTCAGTATTAATGTTAATTCTAACTATAAAGTACTCTTGCAAATGTCTCACTTTCTAAACTCACTCATCTATTTTGGAAATTAATTTCAATTTGATCATAATTTATTATTTCATATCCTATATAATAAAACCCTAATATGCAAATCAACTGAATGGTGGAATGATGAGCACTGACCACCAGGGGGCAGACACTCAACACAGGAGCTGCCCCCTGGTGGTCAGTGCGCTCCCACAGGGGGAGCGTCGCTCAGCCAGAAGCTGAGCTCATGGCTGGTGAGTGCAGCGGCGGTGGTGGGAGCCTCTCCTGCCTCTGCAGCAGCACTAAGGATGTCCGACATCCCCCGAGGGCTCCCGGACTGCAAGAGGGTGAAGGCTGGGCTGAGGGACACCCCTGCCCCCCGAGTGCACGAATTTTGTGCACCAGGCCTCTAATAATTTATTTAGTTGATTACTGTTGTTATTTTTTTCATATTTTATAATGATTTTTCTCCACATTCAATGGCTTAATATGTAAATATACTTAAAATACTTTAGGGTAAATTACCTGTTAGGAAAGAGATTATACATATCATAGATTGTGAAAAACTTAACTTACAGTGAAATAACATTCCTTATATATTAATATAAATTCTAGTTATCTCTCTAATACTTATCACTTTCACTGGGATCAAACTTGTCTTTAGAGAGTATTATGGAGCAGAGAGCATGTTTCATCTTTTGATTCTAACAGTTTCCTGGTCAGTTCCCAGTGCAAAAATAGTCTGAGTCTAAGAGTGTTTTTTATTAGTATTTCTGAATAAGGAATGAAAAGAAACTTTTAATGGGTTATTTAGCTCTCCAGAGTGGAGGTCTAAAGGTGTCTCTTTAGTACATTAATCAATTACTAATTATTTATTTTACATTTAGTAAACTCTAAGTGTTATGCTGGGTAGGGCACAACAAAGTCTGAGTCTTCAGGGCTTTCCTATTTATTTGGGAAATAAGACACTGATTTGTGGCCAATGAGTTAGGTGTACATTTAACTGCATTAAATCAGGACAGTACAACACAATACCTTTCCCTATTGTGTTACAAATTAAAACTTCTTAATTCTGGAATTTTATACTCTCCATGGTGTGACCACACCTTCTTTCAAGGTGTATGGAATCATTTAATTTTCTGAAGTCATTTAATTTGCACAATAATTTTATAAGGTAGGTACAATGTTATCCTCATTTTATAAACATAAATAAAGCAAAAAAAAAAAAAAAGGGGGAAGGCGCGAAGATGTTGGGCTGGGCAACTTGCCCAAGTTTACAGAACTAGAGATAGGCACTGTCAGGATTTGAACCTCACCTGGTGGTCCCAGACCCTGCAGATTTAATCACTATGTTATGTCTCCTTCTTGTTATGTCTCCTGCTATGTGCTTTTCTGCTTCTGACCTGTTTTTGTCATTTCTCCATCTGATGCTTCCTTAGATCATCAAAACCTTTCTTCTTATTGATTTACTACTCATCTTTTAGGGTTGATCTCTAAAGTCACCTTTTCTTACGGCCGCACTAAAGTACTCTTTCTACTGCTCTAAACTACTCTAGAGCACTTTATTTAACTATGTCCAGTTTGTTATACTCTCTGTGGTTATCTGCTTTATGAGATTTAGCTTATTGACTGCATCTTAATTCACTCGTTTATTCATCCTATTGAATTCATTTATTAATTGATTCATTAACTCTGTCACTGTGCTAGTCTCTGCACAACATAGAATACTACAGAGTTCTTGACCTTAAGAAAAACCTTCTAGAGTGAGAGGTAATTACAATAAACAATTACAATTCAGTGGGGTCAGTGCAATGACATAGATGCAACATGGTAAAATCTAAAGGGGAACTGAACCTAGCTGGTGGATGGGAAGATAGGAGACAAAAATAATAAAAATTAGGAGTTGGTGACGCTGAGCTGAAGTTTTAGTGTTGAATTGACTAGTGAAAAAGTAAGTATTATAGCCCACAGTGCCACCAAAACATGTTGTTGCAGGGTGGGCAAACTTTTTGACTCCAGGGCCACAATGGGTTCTTAAACTGGACCGGAGGGCCAGAACAAAAGCATGGATGGAGTGTTTGTGTGAACTAATATAAATTCAAAGTAAAGGAGTGGAGGGGAGAGCAAGAGAACCCTCTGCTCTTTTGGCTCCGCGGGCCAGATAGAACAGCCGAATGGGCCGGATCCGGCCGCCGGGCCGTAGTTTGCCCACGGCTGATTTATCTAATTAAAATTGCTGTATGAATTTTTCCTTTCTGTCATTCATATGTTCTGTTGCCATGCAGGCACAGAGAGAACAACTTTGAAGCCATTGATAAAAAATGAGATATAGTAATGAGAAATTTCAGACTTCTGTGGAGTTCTGTGTCGAGCAATCTCACAATTGCACATAGTAAATAGGCAAATATTATGGGCTTTGTAGTCTATTTTTCTTTAAGCCTCTATTTTTAGAAGAGATTGCTATATAAATATGCGAAAGCACTCCATGCAGAGTGCACAGAACAGAACATTCAAAGGTAAGTCCTATCAAGCTGTGAGGTAAGATAATTTTTTAAAAATCAACTTGCACTTCAGGTGGTTTGTCTCAGCAAAAAGAGAAGAATAAAAATGACTTTTGTTTAGCCCATTCAATAATTCAAATTACTGGAGAACAGTAGTTTGTGGTCCCCAGGCAGAAAATGCTCTTATTTTTTTTTTTAATATATTTTTTTAAGTTAGTGGTTTCTTTCTACCACACAATAAAGCTGAAGATCAATTCCTCCCTGGTTAGTGCAGAGAGTTGGCCAAACACTAGTATGTCTGCATCACAGGTGACATATGTCAATACCTGTGGAATCATACAGCATAGTAAAAAATAGGCAGTCAGAGTTGGCTCTGGTGTTTTAACATAAAAAAATATATTATGAAGATATGAGGGCAGGTGTGCTACCTATGATCTTTGTACTAGGATGAGCATGGTATATATTTCCAGTCTAAAAGCATTCATATACTTTAAAAAATTGTGGAAAATTGATTGTCTACAATAGTGAATGTATATATAAAATGTTTACTTGGAATTTATTTAAATAACATTTCTTTAACACAGTATTAAAGGAAAAGCAGTATTTTCCATGGCATATGCCCACATTTGCACTTTAATCATAACAGCCTCATTTTTTAAGGTTTATTTACATAAGTGCTTTCTCTGTAAATGGCACATTAGAAAAAAAAATACACACATTCACATAATCTTTTAAATCTACAATTGCTAGCAAAAAGAATGGGTAACACCAAAGAAATATTCCAAAAGTGGTTTTGAAAAGTAGTTATCCTTAATGCTGTTTGCAAAACTCATTTTAACATTGGTGTCTGATTACATCACAACACTTTTTAAAGATTTCATCTGGCGCTATACGTGCAGCAGGTAATCTGTGCTGAAACAGAGTTTGGGAGGTGATATGTGCATTGCTTCATGGGGATCTTGGAATAGGCTTTTCAGGCTGAGGTACTTTTGACTGATTAATATCTGGTCAACTTCACCTTATATCTTCATCTTGTGCCCAGAGGCCTGCTTTTCCAGAGTAGGCACTCAGGTTAGCAGCTTTTTTAGTGAATGTTAATGAGACCAAAGGATGCCCTCCTAACATGGTGAAGGCATTGTCGTCAGATACTCAGACTCCTTTTCACTTCTAGACATTGTTTAAAGGAGTTGATGAACTTGACCAAATGTATTGATCTTGGGTGGGTAAAGTCTGCAAAGACAATAGAACAACAACAAAAGTCATAAACTTCTGAATGACTGAGGGAAATTTTTGATGAGTTATTCAAATTATTGATGAATTCTCAAACTTCATTTTTTTCATTTGAATGTCATATTTTCACTTGGTAAACGTTTTATTTGGTCTGGTATGCACCTAAATGTTGAAGCTGAGGGATAATAAAACAAAGTAATTTATTTACATTCTGGATTATATTTATAAATGCTTCACTTGAGAAATATAAACATCTTTAAAATGGAGATATCAGCAAAACTTATTTCAGCCATTTTTTTAAAATATATTTTATTGATTTTTTACAGAGAGGAAGGGAGAGGGATAGAGAGCCAGAAACATCGAGGAGAGAGAAACATCGATCAGCTGCCTCCTGCACGCCCCCTACTGGGGATGTGCCCGCAACCAAGGTACATGCCCTTGACTGGAATCGAACCCAGGACCCTTCAGTCCGCAGGCTGACGCTCTATCCACTGAGCCAAACCGGTCAGGGCTCAGCCATTTTTAATGTTAACTTTTCAAGGGCAATTTAAGAACAGTTTTGTCTATATTATATCTCTCCTTGCAAAATTCTTTCTCTAGATTACACTACCATCTGTTTTCATTCATTTGGTATTTGGTTGCAATTGTTTTAGAGGGTATATTTTTAAATAATAATTAATAGAAGTAAATCAAACCTCTCAGAGAAATAATTCTCATATGTGGAATAGCAAAAACAGGTGAAAATATTTGACTGGAAATAACAAGTTAATTTTCAAAGTTAAGCTTTGGGGATTTTGCCTATTGGTCTTGATCAAGGTCAGTAGAACTCCTATGGGAAAGTCTTGACAAAGTGCTCTCACCATACTATTCCCTGGAAACATGTAAGGAAACTGGAATCAGGTAAAAAAGTCAAGAAAACACATGGGCATATAAGGAAGAAAATCTTAGAAACCATCTTTTGTAAAAGTTAGAATAACATGTTGCATGAAATCATTCAGTATTTTTGGCAGTATATTGCAGGTAAAATTTTATACTCCAGAGCAACCATGACTAATTCTTCTACCTGCTGTTTCCTTGGTTTCTATATGTTTCATTAGTGTTTTCTTTCCTTGGCTCTGCTGAATGCAGCCTTCCCCTTTTGGGGGACAGCGATGAGGAGTCCAACTTTTCATTACTCAGTCTGGTCTAAAAATCTCATCGGCATGCTGATCTCACTTTGAAATCAACGGAGTCTTAGACGCTGAAGAGGTATTTAACTAAATAAGAAGCAGCTCATGGGAAAATGACAAATGTACAGTTCAATTTCAAATGTAAAAACATGATGGACAATAGAGGCAAAACTGTTTGACAAAGGTCATAATGCAAAGGAACATATTATGCCAAGGATTCATATTGTTCATGTAATAAATGTCTCAATTAGATTAAGGCCGACACCAAAGGAAGCAAATGTTAATATCATTAAATTAAGGAGATCCATGTTGAATCACTATGAGTCAGTCAACAAGCACAGGCATACCTCAGAGATATCGTGGGTTCAGTTCCAGACTCCTGTAATAAACCAATATTTGCAATAAAGTGAGTCACACAAATTTTTGGCTTCCCATTGCATATAAAAGTTATGTTTAGCCCTGGCCAGTATGGCTCAGTTGGTTGGGCATTGTTTCATGCACCAAAAGTTTGCTAGTTTGGTTCCTGATCAGGGCACATGCCCAGGTTGATTGTGCAGGATGTAGCCAATCATTGTTCTGCTGTCACATTGATGTTTCTCTCTCCCTCTCCCTCTCCTCCCTCTCTCTCTAAAATCAATAAAAATATATTTAAAATTTTATATTTACACCACTAAGTGTGCAATAGAATTATAACTAATAAAACAATGTACATTCTTTGATTAGAAATACTTTTTTGCTAAAAAAAATGCTATCATTTGAGTCTGTTGGAAAACTGGCACCTATAGACTTGCTCAACGCAGGGTTGCTACAAATCTTCAATTGTACAAAAGCAATACCTATGAAGTGAAGCAGAATGAAGCACAATGAAATGAGGTATGTTGCAAGCATATCAGGACCCATAATTTTTTATTGTCTATGACCAGAAAGAACATTTTGAGAATTGCAGATAATACACCTGATTACACTGTATTATAAAAGGTTATCTATATTATCTATATTTTATTATATGATGATCGTTTCTGGGAATAATCAGAAAACTGGTTTTCCCCAGAGAACATAATTTCCCTTGTAGATCCATCCAATAGGAAGGCTCATTCCCTGAGCTTCTTACTTTTTTTCAAGACTGGGCATATTGTCATTCGTCTAAGACTTTAAAACTCATACGAAAACCTTTCAACATGAAAATGGAACCATTTGCTACCCAGTTTATATTCTTCAATTTTTATTCACATTTCAGGCATTTATTGAGGACAATGACTCATCTCATAGTCATTTTCACTCCTTCACCTTGCATTATTCTATGTGATTTCACCATATAAATAAATCACCCCTAAATATCCCGAATCTCATGGCTTCTTATTCACTCTATGCCTTTCCCTTACATTTTTAGTAAGTAACATCTTCATGACCTTATCCTGAACTTTGCTCTTACCTGAAATGGAGGTTCCACACAGTAGGATTAAAAAGCTTAAATTCCATTATCTTGGTTTTTTCCCCAACCCTTTTTTTCTATATGCCCCTTTCCATCAATATTGAAAAAAGAAAGAAAGAAAGAAAGCAGAAACCAAAAATGTATCACCAGCTTCCATCTCACTTCTTTGGCATCAGTTTCTCTTTCAATAGCCCTGTGAATATTCCTTGTTAAGTCACTTGGGATATTCAGAATCAGCAATGCTGAAGGTTTGGCCAATATCACACTGCTAGTGGTAAAGTACCAAACCCTTTCAAGTCTTTTTCTACCCTTCACCATACATTGTTAACTATATTTTAATATGCAATCAATCTTCCAAATTAAATGTATGCTCCTTATTAATTGTATCCATCACAGCGTGTAGCTTATACATTATAAGATATTGGTAGAATCTGGGCTTCAACTATGATAAAGTAATAATTTGGTGCTTTAAATGGTGCACTTACAACATATAAGCATGTAAACTACACTTAATATGTTCATTTACAGACGTGTAAAGAAACTCCTTTCCAAAGGCACTACAATGGAGGTTGGCATGACCTACTGAACATTTGAAAAGAGTAACTAACATTTAACCACTAAACTATAAAGCCATACTGCCGACACCTAATGACCTTCCTGACTGTTAAAATATTTCCCTCAGCTTCTCCAAATGCCTGGAATTATAAAGTAACAAAAGTCTGAAACACTAAGATCACATTATAAACTACACCTGGAAGAAATGCTTGCAGAGGTCATAAAATCAGTAGGTTATTCAGATGCAACAATTTTATTTAGGAAAAAATCACAAAGAGAACTTATGCCATGAATTAGTCTCTAAAAAGAGATAGAAAAAAAAACTGTTCATTTTCTTTCCCAATACTTCATTCCGTTTAACATAAATATTTACCAAGTACAATAAAGAAAGGTTTTGGTCCAAATAACTTTGCCTATACATCTGTGAAATTATTACTTGTTAGGTATTGCTTTTCAATCATATCATGGATATTGCTTTTCACTGTAACAATGGAATAACATTGCTCTCACCTTAAGTATGAATAACTTAAAAGTAATTTTCCTGCTTTCCTTTTCTTTTTACTGTTGTTTTTTTTTTTTTTGCTATTATGCTCTTATGTTCACTGTAAATGTCACATCTGATTGGAATCACTTCCATAAGCAATTCTAGCCTTTTTAAAGAGTGCATCTCTATTTATTTAAGAGGATAGATTACAACAAGAAGATTTAATCCACATTTAAAATCCAGGGCCATCTGAAGAGAAATACTTCAATACCAAGATATTAGCAGTATTCTGATGAAAAACTGATACCTGTCTTACTTCCTGGTTAGTATTCAGGGAATTTCCTGTCATAGGAGAATGTAAAGAGAAAAGGAAAAGCGCATCAGCACAAGAATGGTTAAATTTTAAAACCAGTGCAGTTTGAACCAATTTACTAATTACCTAATGTGACATACAACATGATATGAGAAATGATGGTAATCCCAACCATAAAACTGGTGTCATTAAACCATCTTAAGCAGAATACTGTGCATCTTTATCCCATTAATGTGTATAATTAGAGGTCTCTTATTCGTTTCATAGCAATTATAATTTTTTTCCAGTTGTACCAACCAGATCATTTGCATTCCTTCACATTCTGTAGTATCAGCTCCTGAGATGTATTAAATGGGAATCAGTGTAAGGTAAAAATGGAGATCAGGAAATGAAACAAATGACTCTCTTCTGGCCAGCAGTTAGTGAAAACTGATGAAGTTGTTGGAAAGAACTAAGCCAGATGGTGAAGTGTTTTATCAGAGAATAGATTACAATGAGGTAATTGGACATATTTAGTAATAGCTGCTAAAACATTAAAAGTACAATAGCAATAAAATCACATCTAACCTCAGAAACATTTGACTGTTTTAGGTTTGGATATTCTTTGAACTTATTTCTTTCTGTTCTGGGAGAATTGAGGAATGAGATGTGGCTTTACATATAATCATTGTTCTTTAAATTAGATTATTAGCTAGATCCATCAGGGTTGGCAATAGAAATAGAATTTGCCAGTACCATGTTCCATGATTAAAACAACACACACACGTACTATTCCCTAGTGACATTATCTGGCAGATGCAGACTTACACATCTTAGTGAGAGTGAATCCCTGCTGAAGTTTCATAGAAAGATCTGCTTGGCTGTCTGATGTGCATTTTAGACCTTTTTCTTCTCCAGGTGTCAATTCTGTGAATTGTTTATTTAAATGCTACTCATTTAATAAGCAGTAGAAGTTCCATTTGGATAAAATGCCACCCACCCAAACCTGTTTCTCTTCACCCAGTTGTATTTCACTGGATTCCATTTAAAGAGAAGTACTGGATGTAGAGGCTCTCTTTTTTACCTAACTCTAAGCTTCAGTGTCTGTCCTTGTCAGGCCTGCAGCACCCCATTGTAGCAAGAAGTCCTCACTTTGCTGTCTGATCACTCTCAGTATCTGGTCTAAGTTCTTTTCCTCCGTTCTTAATATCTGACCACGCTGGCCTGCTCTCAGCCGGAATCCTGTCAAATTGATTTAGCCAGAATCCCCCAGATCCTTGATGTTTCCTCAACAATTTTCCATCCACTGACCCCTACCTTACTCTTTGGCTGTAAATTCCCACTTGTTTATGCTGTATTTGGAATTGAGCCCAATTCTATATTGAGGTCTCTTTTCCCTATTGCAACAGTTCTGAATGAAATCTGTTATTACCACTGTAACTATCATCTAATTCTGATTTTCTTTAACATTGTGAATACTATACGTATAAAATTTTAAAAAATGAATTCAATTCATATTTTAAAAAATGAATTCAATTGGACAGAACAAGTACAAAGTAAGTACACAGACTTTTCAATTGCAGAAAATTTTGCTGGTATTAATTTGTGTCAAAACTTTTTAAAAGTTGTATTTGTTTCTGATTTAGACACCTTAATTTCCCTGAGAGTGCCCCACAAACATTCTCTCCTCTCTGACCTCCACCACTCTGGTCTGATGTCATTCCAGTATCTATTGATATTGGATGAAATTGATCCTATAAGTGCATGTGGAGATTTGCAAAGTACTTGATGAGTTATTCTTCCCAAAATTATAGTTAAATAATAGATTTTTAAACCTTCTAAGGAGAAGGCTAATTAAAGAAGAAAAATTACAGAACTGAATCCACGGATTCAAGTAACAGTCATTTAATTTTATAATGTGGTCAATACTCTACTTCCTGAGCATGAAACTTACACTGATACTGGTGTCCTTTTAGAAATCTCAATTATTATATACAAATATTGGTATTTTTAATGATGTCATAAGCTAAAGTTTAAGGGTAATTAAATGCATTGTCAAGTCATTATTTCTTCTTCTGAATTTTCACTTTAAAAACTACTCATTCTAGAATAATGAACTTTTTCTTTTGGTATACGTTCTTCTTTTCCTATAGTCCCAATGCAAACTAATTTCTCCCTTATCTATAGAGTTAATTTCTTCATTATATTGGGTAGGGTACATAATTTACACTTCTCAACTATTGAGAAGTGTACATGTGTTACAACAGTTGTGTGATTTCAAAGCAAAGGGCTCATTCTTTCTGGACAGTGTCCAACTCAGCTCTTTTGTCCTTAAAGAGAGTGCTAATTAACTAGACAATAGATATGGTACAACCTAATACTATATATCTTGGCTATAATTAAGGGGTTGTTTTCATGTTGGTGATTTTTGCCAATGCTATTGTTAAAGAATAATTTTCAAAGAAAGGTAAAATCATGATTTTATACAGATATAAAAAAGATTTTATCAAATACATCAATGAGAAATATAAGATGCTATAACCTCTTCACAGGAGAAGTCAAAGAATCACAAATTTATATGGAATTATGTAATGTTGAAATGAATGTACAAAGAAGCTAGTTAGGAACTTATTGCCTATAGACATGCATTGACTGATTCATTATGACACTAACCTGCAAAATATCTTCTATTCAAAACCTGCAGAGATGTGTAGTGATTAGAGGCTATATTATAGGCTATACTAGAGGCCCGGTGCATGAAATTCTTGTACCGGGGGGTGGTCCCCTCAGCCCAGCCTGCACCCTCTCCAATCTGGGACCCCTCGGGGATCTGGCCTAAACCGGCAGTCAGACATCCCTCTCATAATCTGGGACCACTGGTTCCTAACTGCTCACCTACCTGCCTGCCTGATCACCCCTAATTGGAATTGGTCCCCGCTGCTGGCCTGGTCACCCCTAACTGCCTGCCCTGCCTACCTGGTCGCCCCTTACTGCCCCTCCCCCCGCCCCCCGCTGACCTGGTTGCCCCCAACTGCCCTCCTGCCAGCCTGGTCGCCTCCAACTGCCACCCCCCTGCTGAACTGATCTCCCCACACAGCCTGCTGTTCAGTTGTTTGGTCACCCCTCACTTGCCGCCCTGCCAGCCTGGTCGCCCCACACAGCCTGCTGCTCAGTCATTTGGTCGGCCCTCACTAATCCCCCTGCCGTCCTGGTCACCCCACACAGCCTTTTTGGTTGTCCGTTTGTTTCTTTCGGTTGCGATGGTCACTTAGGCTTTTATATATATAGATATGTCTGTCAAAGTGAGATTGCATCAACTGACTTTTTTAACTTACATTACATTTTAAACTTCTTTCCAAGGTTTGCACATGAACCTACTGAATCATCACTTTGCTAACAATATCTTCAGCATCTTCTGGTTTAACCACTGTCTTTTGGCCCCAACATGAAATGCAACAACTCTGCACAAACTATGTCACACCAACCTTCTTTCTTCCTACACTTTCACTTTGCCCAAAGATTTATATTAAAGTATAAATGGGTAAAAAGAAGTAAGTCTCCCCAGATTCCAAATGACTGAGATGTATTTGGTTATTACTAGAAAATTGCTTCTTACCTTTGGTACTTTCTAAAAACATAGAAATGTTATTTATGCTTTTAGTGCACAAAGTTGATTGTATTTCTTAAAGCATGTCTTTTCAAATGTCTCTCAAGTTTCTCATACAGGTATCATATGTTGCTATTGTTTCTGTGGTCTGTTTTCTATTTCTTTTTATTGAAGGAGCGATTAAATGCTGTTGTAGAGTAGAATGCAGAATTAAAGAGAAGGATCATGTAAGTATGTCTGCCAATGATCTCAAAATGCTACATTCCCATCTAGGGTTTTGAAAAAAATTCAGGGGCTTCCCTTCACATTATTTTCCCAGAAATTGAACATTAGTATTATTTTCAGTCACTTTCTTGACTTCTGAAAACACTCCTTTGGAGACTTCTAATAAATTATATGGACAACATAGCCCTTTGGCAACCTCCCTGTATTACTTCTTCCATTATTCTGATGATTTACAAAGGGGAACACATAAATTGACAAATATGAAGACCCTAGTAATGAAGATTTCCATAAAAATGTTATTTATTGGGAGCTTATCACTAAGAATAATAAGAAAAAATAGTTGATGTGACCCAGCTAGTATGGCTCCTGTAATTAACATATTCAGCCATATAAATCACAGCTGTATATATGCAGCCAAAGATCCATGAACACATTGCCAGTAATATCATTGAAATCCAGCAGGCAGACATACTCAAATCTAAATTCCAACCTCAGCATAACCTTCTGGAAGCTACTAATCTGTCTAAATTTTTGTTTCTTCATTGGAGTTTGATAAAATTAGAGATTTTCTAGTACAGTTTCGGAAAAATCTCTGAGAATCAGTAAATTGTTAATATTATTAAGTTTTTTTATGTGTCTCTAATGCCACGCTATTACTTGACCCTTATAGAAGTATTATGACACAAATTTAATCTCTAGTTATGTATGACTTTGTAGAAAATATGAACACTATTTTTTTTAAAATGTATTTTATTGATTTTTTTACAAAGAGGAAGGGAGAGGGATAGAGAGTTAGAAACATCGATGAGAGAGAAACAGCGATCAGCTGCCTCCTACACATCCCCCACTGGGGATATGCCAGCAACCAAGGTACATGCCCTTGACTGGAATCGAACCTGGGACCCCTGAGTCTACAGGCCGACCCTCTATCCACTGAGCCAAACCGGTTAGGGCGAAAATATGAACACTATTAAATATTTTGTAATTTTTCATAAGATCAATGAGAACATTTTAAAGTTTCAATATTTATATTTTATTTATAAAATATCATCCTCTATAAATTATGGTGAGTAGATTGCAAGGCAAAAGTGAAAGCATGGGACCAGTTAGAAGGTTACTAGTCAAATGCATTGTGATGATAATTTGGGGAAAGGTGCTGGTAGTCTGAGAAAAAGATGTAGATGTATTTGAGAAGTATTTATAAGATAGATTCAGGAAAATTGATGATAGAAAATAGGGTAGATGTATTTGAGAAGTATTTATAAGATAGATTCAGGAAAATTGATGATAGAAAATAGGGTTATACAGGGTAGATTAAAAGATAATTCCTAGGTTTTTGACTGAAGCAAATGTTTGCACTATCATTTAGAGTAAACTCAGTTTTAGGGATAAAGTGAATTCAGTAAGTTTTAAATTGATACATAATTGACATACAATAAAATGCAAAATATTAAATTTGATGTGTTTTGACTACTTTATGCATATTTTCAAATAACACCACAAAACAATATCTGGAACATTGTTATTACCCTTAGAAAATTTCCTCATGTTCCTTTTTAGTGAAATTCAACTTTCCTTCCCTAGGCAATAGTTTTCTGACTTCTGTTACCATAGATTAGTTTTATGAATTCTCAGGCTGCATATAAGTGGACTCTACTGAGTTTCTTCTTCTGTCTCTGGGATTTTCATTCTAACAAAATATTTTTGAGAATGTTGTGTGTAGTTCATTATTTTACATTGATGACTATTATTTCATTGTATGAAACTATTCCAATTTGTCCATTCTCCTGTCAATAGACTTTTGGGTTGTTTCCTGGTTTGGACTATCTTCTGTGTATATAAAAGCCTAAGCTACCATTATGACTGAATGACTGGAATGATTGGTCGACCAGTCGCTATGATGTGCACTGACCACCAGGGGGCAGAATCTCAAGGCAAGAGCTGTCCCCTGGTGGTCAGTGTGCTCCCACAACCAACTCCCATGGTCCCTACTCCCCCACCAGCCATCCTCCTGCACCTGCGGCCTGACTGGACTCCCTGATTGGCTCTGGTTGGGGGGGCTGGCCAGCCAACCTCCCATGGTCCCACCCCCAGCCGGCCAACCTCCTGCAGTCCCTCCCCCTGGCCAGCTGGCCCCCTGAAAGACCTCGACCGCTGGCCAGGCCGAGAGACCCCACCAATGCACAAATTCGTATGCCGGGCCTCTACTTATGAATAAAACTGCTGTGAATGTTTTTATGTAAGTCTTATTGCAGTTATGTATTTTCACTTCATTTCTTTTATGTTTATATCAAGGAATGGAATTGTTGGTTGTGGAGTAGATGTATGTTTAATTTTAATCAGAAAGTGACAAACAGCTCTCCAAAGTGTTTTTCATTTCACACTCTGAATGATATATGAGAGTTTCCATTGTTACACATTTTGTCTTATATTTAGTATAATTTTTTAATTTGCAATTCTAGTAGGTGTGAAAAAATATTTATTTGTAGTTTTTATTATAATTTTTATTTTCCTGATCACAAATAAATTTGAGTTCCTTTTCATGTGCTTACTGTGAATTTTAATATCTGATTTTGGGAATTGTCTGTTGAAATAATTTATTCATTTAAAAAATTAGATTCATACTTTTATTCATTATAGAAGCTTTTGCATATTCTGGATGTACATGTTTTATTGTACATATGTCTTGTGAATATTTTTTCTTGTTTTTGGTTTATCAATTTATTTTTAAATAAGATCTTTGCATGAGCATAACATTTCCAATTAATCAATTTCACTTCTTTTAAGACTTTAAATTTTGTCCTTACTAAGAAATGTTTGCTTATTCTAAGGTTATGATACTCTTATAGTATGAATTTTTTTAGAAGTTTTATGTTTTTGGATTTTCAATTTAGGCCTATGATTTATATCAAATTAATATGTATATGAGATGAAATAGGGGTCTAGTTTCATATTTCATATAGATATTTAATTGCTTAATCAACATTTGTCAACCCTTTCCCATTTTATTGGAAGTTGGCTAGATGTGTGAGTCTATTTCTGGATTCTGTTCTGTTTATGGATTTCTTTGTCTCACACCAATATCACACTGTCTCAGCTATTCTATGTTTTGAAATCAGTTTGAGTAATTCCATCAATTCTGTTTTATTATTTTTCAAGATGATTTTCTAGGCTAGTTGCATTTCCATATGAATTTTAGAATCTTCTCACCAATTTCTACTAGAAATCCTGTTAGGATATGGTTAGGGATTGTGTTGAATCCATTAGGCATTTTAGAGAGAAAGAACCACCTTAAAAATATCAAACCTTCCAACTCAGAAAATGGCAAATGTATCCCTTTCAGCCTTCATTAATTTCTTTAGGCAATGTTTTCTATTTTTCAGTACACAGTTTGTGCATATCTTTTGTTACATTTAGTGGCAATGCTTTCTAATATATATATTTTTCAAGTGTGATCATGCTTCTTAAAAAATCTTTTCAAATATTTTTAAACTTTATTTTTATTGTTGACATTATTACAGATGTCCCCATTTCTCCACCTCCCCCTTGCCCACCTCCACCCAGCCCCTGCCACACCTTCCCTCTGGCCATCACCTCACCAGTGTCTGTGTCTATGTGTCATACATATATGTTCTTTGGCTAATCCCTTTACCTTCTTTCATCCAGTCCTTCCCTCCTCCCTCCCCCTAATAGCTGTCAGTCTGTTTTCTGTATATATGCCTCTGTTAGTCAGTTTATTTTATTCATTAAATTCCACATATAAGTGAGATCATATGGTATTTGTCTTTCTCAGACTTGCTTACTTCTCTTAGCATAATAATCTCCAGATCTATCTATGCTGTCTCAAAGGGTAAGATTTCCTTGTTGTTGTTTTTTTGTTTGTTTGTTTTTGCAGCCATGTAGTATTCCACGGTGTAAATGTACCACAGCTTTTTTATCCACTCATCTACTGATGGGTACTTGGGCTGTCTACATGCCTCCTATCAATAGCCAACACAGTTTGGGCATTGACTGCAAAAAGTTTTGAGGCTTCTTAATATTATTTTTAATGACATTGCTTATTGCTAATAGATAGGAACACAAATCCTATATATATATATATATGTTGCACCTACTTTTGCCACACCCTGAGACTTTGATCAAGTCACTTATTAGTCCTAGTCAATTTTTATAGATGCTATAAAGTTTTATACATACACAATAATCACATAATCAAATAATGGCAGTTTTACTTATTTTTAGTTTTTATGTCTTTTATTTTTAAACATTTTTACTTCCTTGTACTAGCTAGGACATCTGATACAATGCTGAATAGAAATGGTGAGAGTGAATATCTTGGCTTTTTCCTATCTTAGAGAAAAAAAAGCTTAATATTTTATCATTAAGTATTATGTTAGCATTAGACTTTTCATACATGCCCCTTATTGGATTAAGAAAGTTTCCTTCTATTCTTAGCTTGATGAGTTTTTTGTTTGTTTGTTTCTTTTTTAAAAAAATAATGAATGGTTATTGAATTTAGGCAAATTCTCCCCCTCCCCCCCACTTTTCTTAAAAAAGTCATATGACTTTCTTTTCTATTTTGTTATGTATTAAGTTACACTGATTTTTTTTAATGATATACCAACCTACATTTGTGGGATAAATAACATTTGGCCTAACCTAGTATCCTTTTATATGCAAATAAATTAGATTTATTAATTTTGGTTATAGAATTTTGCATCTGTATTAATGAAAGATATTGGCCTGTATTTTTTTCCCTGTAATATTTTTACCATAAAATTAATCTGGTTTTATAAAATTTATTGGGAGGTGTTCTGTATTGCACTAATTTCTGAAAGTTTATGTATAATAGGTTTTATTTCTCCCTTAAATACGTGGTAGAATTCAACAGCGAAGCTATCAAAGTCTACAGTTCTTTGTGGGAAAAATTGATATTAATTTTCTTAACAGTCATGGGTCTTTATTATTTTTTGTGTGTTAGATAAAATTGTTCATATCTTCTAAATTATCAAATTTATTAGCATGAGTTGTTCAAATTATTCTCTTATAATCATTTTAATGGTTGTAGTATTTTAAATGATTTCCTCCTTTTCTTTCCTGCTATTGTCAATTTGTGTTCTCTCTCCTTGCAACTACAGCAGGATAACTTATTAGCTTGCAAGAAGGGTAAAAGCCCTCACAGCCCTTGGTAGTAATTTGGGCAAATTTTACAACAGCCCAAATTTGACTAATTTAAAATTAATAATGATTCACTTGCTATTTTACCAGCTTTTTAAAAAATTTTCCAACTACCTCAACTCATTAATACCTGTACAGAACTTTTAAATTCCTTGGTGAAAAATATTCTTCAGAGCTAGTATTTGAAAAAGCATAATGTTAACTCATTTAACTAAAAACTAAATATATAATATTTCTTTGTTATTGAGAGGTACGTTAGTATTTCCATGTTGACATTACCAGCACTAATACCCAAAATGAGATGAATTAATTTATTGATCTACTCAATAATCCTTAAGAGCCTCATTAAGCCAACTTTCATTTAATATAATGATGAGTAAGACACAGTTCCTGCCCCGAAGGAGCTTACAACTGAGTATTGAGAAAGAAAAGTTTCTATGACCTTATGGTGTAGTTTGATAAGTTATCTGATAAAAATAAGCACAAGGAACATAAGAAGAGGTGATTTAACTCAGTCTTGATTAGAAAAAGTTTCTAGGAGGACGTGTCATATAAACTCAGTTCTGAGGAATGAGTAAGAGTTAGCTAAGCCGCTCCAAGATTCCTGTGCCTGAGAGATTGGGAAAGCACAATCCACCCTCATTATTCACAGATTCTGTATTTGCAAATCCTCCTACTTGCTGATATATATTTGTAACCCACAAATCAATACTCATAGTATTTTTGTTGTTACTCACAGACATGTGCAGAGGAGTGAGAAACTCGAGTGGCCCGATGTGCATGTTCCCAGCTGAGCTCTAACAAGGTGATGCTCTGCCATCTTGTATCAGCAGTCACACTGTGAGCAAGTGTCCTTTTCGTGGTCTATTTGGTGACACATTGACTGCATTTTTTATCTTCTTATTTTTGGTGGTGATTTTGCTGAGCATAATGCCAAAGTGCTGACTAAGGCCCATAAACTCAAGAAGGCTTTGATGTGCCTTACAGAGAAAATATGTTAGATAAGCTTTTTTTCAGGCCTGGATTATAGTGCTGTTGGCCATGAGTTTAATGTTAATGAATCAATAATTTATATTAAATAAGGCATCTTTAAGCAGTTACACACCTAAAACAAACTTATGTATTGATCAGTTAATGAAGGTTGTAACCAGAGAATCATTGGAGCCAAAACTAAGCCTGTGTTTCTGTCAAGGGGCAATGGTTCAGTGCTCACTATTTCTGTGTTTGCAGTGACTTTATAGAACCTATCATAACTACTGTACATAATGAGAATTGACCGTAAAAGTTTTCTGTTTTACACCATTAAGTATTGGGGTAACTGCTTATGCAGCAATAAATAACTAATTCTCTCTATATAAAAGCCTAAGCAACCGTTATGTCCCAACAACCGGGACAACCAGACAACTGGCTAGTAGCTATGGCACGCACTGACCCAGACCTTGCTGCTGGAAGCCTGACAGCACCGAATCTGGTTCACCCGCACCCCAGACCCAGACAGGAGGGAGGAGGGAGCCCAATTCCTCGTGGAATTGGCCATTGGTTACCTTGCTGCTGAGGCTAACCTCCGCCCATGGCCCCCCTGATTGGCCCTGATAAGGGGGTGGCTGGCCAACTTCCTGTGGTCCCTCACCAACCCACCGAGGCTCCTCCCCTTGGCCAGCTGGCCCCGCCCCAATCGGGACTGGGCAAGACAGCCCCGATTGGTCCTGATAGCCAGCCAAGCTGAGGGACCCCACCCTTGCATGAATTCATGCACCGGGCCTCTAGTCTCTAATAAGGACTTAAAAAGCATGATCCCATTATCATGACCCTATCAAAATTAAAAATCATTTATATCATCTAATATTCACTTAGTGTTCATATTTCTTCTATTATCCCAAAATTGTCTGTTTTATGGTATTGTTCAAACTAATATCAAAACAAATTTTATACATTGTATTTGGTATTATGGTTTCCATAACAAGAATGTAGTTAGTTGGAGCACACAAATATTAGGATTTCTCTGTAAGATAAAACTCTGAATAAAAATAAAACTCATCCATTCATTGAAAAAGTAGTTTTGGTTGCTGACTAGGTGACTCATAGTGTGCAATGTAACTAGGATAGGATGTTGAGCAAAATATCTTGAGGGACAAATAGAAGTTGTTCAATTTGTATGGCCCTATAAAGCTATTTAGGATTTGTCTTACCCCTTTCTATCTAGTTTTCTATTCTACCTAACATTCTTTTCCTTAAGAACACTGACCTGGCTTACTTTTCCCCATTTAAAAATACATATTTCCATTTTGGATGCTTTGCTTCTGCTCCCTCCTCTTCCTGGCATTCTTTTTGCTCCAATTTCTTGCCTTATATAAAAAATACAACTCACTCATGCTTACTATTGCCCTACTGAAATGTTTTTATAGTATTTTTAACTCTCAACACATTATATACTTATTTATTCATTTTTAACTTCCCCTACTTCCACCCACTGGGATGTAAGCATCTTAAAAAATGACCACGTCTAATTTATTCATTGCTGAATCCTCAGAATCAGAAAAGTACTTGACATATTGTAAGTAGAGTTGATTCTTATTATTCACGGTAGTTGTCATGAACATGGATTGGCCATTATTCCTAGAGGAATTACAAGGTTAGGTCCTGATAGCCCTGGCCACAATATTTTTGTCAACTGATTAATACATAACATTGTTTTATGCAAGTTTCTGTCCAAATATATCTATTTAATATATATTTCTTAAAATTAAGTCATTTATCTGGTATTTATTTATAATAAAACACTAGCTAAGAAGGGTTTAATATTTTTCTGACTCTGGGTAACCATGCATTTCTTTGGCTCTCAGTCTCACAAAAATGCTGTCCACCATACTTTTAAAAATCAGTCAGCATTTAATGAATACACAAAAGTTGCATCTTTTTCATCTTTTCCAGCATAGTAATGAAAAACCCCCATATTATTTTTAATACTCAAATGCTCATCATTAGTAGAGTGAATAAATGAAATCTGGTTTGTTTATGTAATTGAATGCTGGATAGCATCAATGAAGATAAAATCAATGCTATATTTCATAATCAGGTTGATTCCCACAATGATGATGAAGGAAGCCAGACAAAAAGGTTACATACCAGGTGACAACATTCACATAGATTTCAAGAACAGTGAAAACTAAACCATGGTGGTGGGAATCAGGATATTACTTACATTTCGGTGGGTAATTAGCAGGGTGTTAAAAGACATAAGTGAGGTTTTTCAGATACATTTGTGTCCCTCTCAATCCACAGTTTCATGTAGCAGCAAGAAGGAGCAATCTGATAATATTTATGTCTTGGTCTGGGAAGTGGTTAGAAGGTTGTGTTCAAGTGGTGTTTCCTAATGAGAATAATAATTAAAAGAATGGAATGCAGTTGACCTATATATGCTAAGATTACATCTCTCTAAGAAATGTTAGTATATGCAGAAGTAAGGAATAGAAGTAAGGAATAGTACTTTGGTTGCTCTCTAACCCTCCCACCTCATCTGTCATTTGTCTCTGGATCTATTTTTGCTCATCAAATTATGTTGATCATTATATCCCATATATGAATGAGATCATGTGATATTTATCTTTCTCTGACTGGCTTATTTCACTTAGCATAATGCTCTCCAGTTCCATCCATGCTGTTGCAAATGGTAAAAGTTCCTTCTTTTTATAGTGGAGTAGTATTCCATTATGTAGATGTACCACCGTTTTTTAATCCACTCATCTGCTGATGGGCACTTAGGTTGTTTCCAAATCTTAGCTATTGTAAGTTGTGCTGCTATGAACGTAGGGGTGCATATATCCTTTCTGACTGGTGTTTTTGTTTTTTTGGGATATAGTCCTAGAAGTGGGATTACTGGGTCAAATGGGAGTTCTATTTTTAACTTTTTGAGGAAACTCCATACTGTCTTCCACAGTAGCTGCACCAGTCTGCATTCCCACCAGCAGTGCAGAAGGGTTCCTTTTTATCTAGATCCTCGCCAGGACTTGTCCTTTGTTGATTTGTTGATGACAGCCATTGTCAGGTGTGAGCTGGTACCTCATTGTTTTTTTTTTAATGTTTTTTTTTTATTGATTAAGGTATTACATATGTGTCCACATCCCCCATTGCCCCCCTCACCCCACTCCTGTACATGCCCTCACCCCCCTGCTGTCTCTGTGCATTGGTTATGCTTATATGCATGCATGCAAGTCTTTTTTTTCTTTAAATATATATTTTATTGATTTTTTACAGAGAGGAAGGGAGAGGGAGAAGGATAGAGACTTAGAAGCATCAATGAGAGAGAAACATCGATCAGCAGCCTCCTGCACACCTCTTACTGGGGATGTGCCCACAACCAACGTACATGCCCTTGACCGGAATTGAACCTGGGAACTTACAGTCCGCAGGCTGACGCTCCATCCACTGAGCCAAACCAGTTAGGGCTTTGGTTGCTCTCCCCCATCACCCCCACCCTCCCCTACCTTCCCTCTGAGGTTTGAGCATCTAATCGATGCTTCTCTGTCTCCAGATCTGTTTTTGTTCATCAGTTTATGTTGTTCATTATAATCTGCAAATGAGTGAGATCATGTGATATTTATCTTTCTCTGACTGGCTTATTTCACTTAGCATAATGCTCTCCAGCTCCATCCATGCTGTTGCAAATGGTAGGAGTTCCTTTCTTTTCACAGCAGCATAGTTGTTTTGATTTGCGTCTCTCAGATGATTAGTGACTTTGAGCATGTTTTCATAGGTCTCTGGGCCTTCTGTTTGTCCTCTTTTGAAAAGTGTCTACCTAGGTCCTTTGCTCATTTTTTGATTGGATCATTTATCTTCCTTTTGTTAAGTTGTAGGAGTTCTCTGTAAATTTTGAAGATTAAATCCTTATCTGAAATAGCATTGGCAAATATGTCTCCCACGCAGTGGGCTTTCTTGTTTTGTTGGTGGTTTCTTTTGCTGTGCAGCTTTTCATTTTGATGTGGTCCCATTTGTCTATTTTCTCCTTAGTCTCCATTGCCCTAGGAGCTGTGTCAGTAAAGCTATTGCTATGACATATGTCTGCTATTTTGCTGCCTATGGAGTCTTGTAGGATTTTTATGGTTTCCTGTCTTACATTTAAGTCCTTTAGCCATTTTGAGTTTGTTTTTGTGTATGGTGTAAGTTGGTGCTCTAGTTTCATTTTTTTTTTTTTGCATGCATCTGACCAAATTTCCCAGCACCATTTATTGAAGAGACTGTCTTAACTCCATTGTATGCTCTTGCTTCCTTTGTCAAATATTAATTGAGCATAATGGCTTGAGTCTATTTCTGAGTTCTCTGTTCTGTTCCATTGGTCTATATGTCTGTTCTTGTGCCAGTACAAGGCAGTTTTGAGAACCATGGCTTGGTAATATATCTTGATATCTGGTATTGTGATCCCTTCAATATTTTACTTTCTAAAAGTAATGATAGCCTCGAACATAAGTGAGGAATGGATTTTATATTACCTTAAATTTTGAAGACTCTAATTATGTGAGTGATATTGTGTGAATTCACATATTTGCAGAGGAGGGTTTTTGGAATGACACATATAGGGATATACATATACATTTAAAGAAAAAAGTTAATGTGACAGAAGTTTCTAGACTAATTTCTAGAATTATAAGCAAGTGAGAGGATCGCTACTAATATACCTTTGTGGAAAAACTGATGAAACTCTTAAGTTACTGGTCGTGGAACTTCAGCAGAGATAGTGGGAAAATATTTAATTTAGAAGAAAATGTTAAGAAATATATGCAACACATTGTCACTTTTGGATTACCGCCAAGCTTTATTGATTCAGCATGGGTACTTCACCTCCATCCATCACTGGAATCATCCAGGCCTCATGTTGCTACCAGGGAATAGGAGATTTAGTATTCAGCTATTATTTAAAGGGAAATATTATAAGGGAAAAGAAAATACTGTTGAAAATAATTTTTAAAAATTGAAGGTTGCATTGTGGAACAATGGTATTGACACAGTTTTTGTTGAGAAACCCACATGAATATCCACCAACTATTTTTAATCTAAACCATTTTTGGCCTTGGCTAAGTAGGAAGGAGATTTGAAGTGACTTTGAGGTTCTAATTGAGTGGTTAGATTATCAGCTCATTGAACAATTTTAGCTCACTTTAATGTAATGATGTAAGGGAAAGAATAATTTTTAAAAATCCAAATGAGAAAGAATATTAACTCCAGAGGTAATCTTTAAAGAATGAGCCCTGACCTATTTCATGGGGAGGATTTATGGTTGATATAGAAATATTGCACCCTTGAAGTCTGGATACTTTTCTTTAAAGATTTATAGAAAATCATACATATATATTTCATAAAGCACTGTTATTCCGTTATCCTCCATGTTCCCCCAAGTCAAGTAATAGCTTATCATAAGGAGATTGAGGGAGCTATTTACGAGTATTTTTTGACAGTACAGAATTTAGATTTAAGACATATTCTAATGTAAGATGAGAAACATCAGTATCAGCATTCAATAAGAATATAGTTTTTCTTTGTTGAATATATTTATAGTATAAATCTTTAAAATGCAAAACCAGGAAACTATATTAATTATCAAGTAGCACTGAACTATTTGCTTTTATATTTATTTGTTTCTGCTTATGAAATGAGTTGGTTAAATAATCTGAGGTTATATGGTTTTGGTACAACTGAATTGATCTTGGAATGACCTGGTGTGCATTCAAAATTATGCTCTATTGTCTCCCTGAGCACAAAGCAGAAGAAATCCCACAAACTGAAGTTTGACTTGAGCTGAGAATACCTGGCAAAACTGTGAAATGGAATTTAGGCTCCTGCATTAAAAAAAAAAAAAAGGAGGAGTCTTAGTTACATTTTGCATGAGTAAGCAAAACATATGATTAAACCTAATTATTTCTCCAAAGCTTGAAAAATTGTAGAGGAAGGTAATTTTAGCCTTCAAATTGGATATATTTTCTTACTGTAATAAGACTGGATTTTAGATCTGTGCCTTGATTTCTACTTTACTTTTCATTTATATCCAAGCTTTCCCAAGTACTGCTTGTTGTGGCAGTCCACTAGAAATACCCTTTCATATTTAGAACTATAAATCATTTTACAACAAGAAGTGAGATAAACCCTCTCTTGTTGTGGTGAAGCATGGGACTTCCCACACCCCCTCCCCACCCCAATTTAGAGTACAGGTGTAGGCTATAAAACCACCACTTAACTGCAGTCTAGAGATGGCTCCTTCACAGCACAGCAATCTACTAACTGTGCTGTCATCTGGCCCCTCAAATCCTGTGTCATTCTATCGGATTAGGATTCCCAGGAGCTGAAACCATACTAATTTTGCTTTTGCTTTACTTTGTGTAGGTAACAACCTGTCCAAGTCCATTTAGGTTAACTGTCTTTTTCTGACTGAACCTGTGGAAATGTGGCAAGCCAGCCTAGCAGCTGTCACCACGCTGCTGCTCCGAAACTACTTGACCACTTGACAATATTCATTAACTTCTACCCCAACACCAGCTCTCATGCCTCTAATTACATTTACTTAACTGAGCTCCCTGCCAATAATCTTGCTTTTTGTAAATGTCTGTCTGAGATGGAAACTAGAGTAGCTTTTCTAAATGCAAATCTAATATAGTTCCCACACTTAAGTTCTTTCAACTGATAAAGTGAAATATTTCACCATATGTGTTAGCCAGTTCGGGCTGCTTTAACAGAAGAGCATATACTAGGTGGATTATAAACAACAGAAATTTATTTCTTATAGTTCTGGAGTCTGAGAAGTTCAAGATTAAGATGCTGGTAGATTCAGTGTCTGGCGAGGGCTCACTTCCCAGTTCATTGCCTTCTTGTTGAGTCCTCAGATGACAGAAGGAGTGAGAGAGTTCCCTGGGTCTCTTTTATAAGGGCACCAATCTTATTCATGAGGATCCAGCCTCATGACCGAATTAACTCCCTAAGATTCTACCTCCTAAAACCATCACATTGGGCATTGGGATCGAAACATATGTGTGGTTTTTTTGCGGGGAGGTGGCAGGGCATAATAATTTTTTAACCCTGTGGCCACTCTCCCTCTTACAGTGTAAGTTTGAGTGGAATTGACTATATCCTCAGTTTTTGAAGCAAGATACACATGTAAAACTTTAGGAATTGAAAATGTTTTGTCTTTTCCAATCCTGTGTACAAAATATGGCATCAAGATATGAAACTGAGTAGGAAAGCAGAGAAGGTAGGATGCATTTGGAATCCTGAATTCTCGCCTTATTCCTCTGCCTTAATGAAGTGAATGTATATCTCTAATGTATATCCAGCAATTCATGATTGGGAAGCAACAAATAGCACACCTACCATATATAAATGGGCTACAGGAGACACCAAGTCCAGAGCCACATTTTATTGCTTTTTTCTTATATTTCTAGGAAAAGAATGACTTGTTAATTTCTTCATTTTTTAATAAAACCTCAGGGGTGACTACAGGGAGCTGATTTTGAAACATTTTTGATTGAGTGGTTATTGCAACATTATGTAAATGGCCCCAGGATTAATTAGGACCTATTTGATCCAACATTTTGCTGCTATATTTGAAAAACCAGCAAATGGCTCATGTTGATATGTGTCAGTATAAAATTCTACAAAAAAAGGTCTTTTTTATCTTTTATACTGGACACCTGTCCTCTCCATCTTCCTTAGTTTTTTTCTATATTTTTAATTTTCTAACTAGAGGCCCGTTGCACGAAATTTGTGCACTTGGAGCTGGGAGGTCCCTCAGCCTAGAACGCACCCTCTCGCAGTCTAGGAGCCCTCAGGGGATGTCTGACTGATGGCTTAGCACTGCCGCTGAGGCAAGAGAGGCTCCCACCACCGCTGCTGCGCTAGCCAGCCATGAGCCTGGCTACTGGCTGAGTGGCGCTCCCCCCTGTGGGAGCACACTGACCACCAGGGGGCAGCTCCTGCATTGAGCATCTGCCCCCTGGTGGTCAGTGCATGTCATAGCGACCAGTCGTTCTGCTGTTTGGTCGATTTGCATATTAGCCTTTTATTATATAGGATAATGTGTTATTATGGGCAAGGCCTCTAATTCAATTTTTTTTAGGTAGCTAAAGGGAGGGGCAGAATTTTCACTTGAGCCTGAAGCTAAAATTGCCCTTAGCTCAAAAATCTGCATACCACTGAGACACATCTTGGTGAGGCTCATTCTGAATCCCCACACTGTTCTATTATGTGTATAAGTATTGGGAACCATCTTATCTCTTCAGTGAAAGGAACCTTTTGTTATGTTACAGTGAGTAACTTTATCTCATGAGTTGTGTTTTGGCTTCAAGCCTGTATGTAGTATTCATGCAGCAACTTCAGCTCTTCTGTTCAATATTTACCTGGCGTATCTTTTATTTTATTTTCTCTAAATCTTTCTAGATTTTTATGTATTAGATAGGAATAGCCCATGAACACAGACAATAGTCTGGCGAAGGCCTGAAAGAGGCAGGTGCGGGGTGGAGGAGATCAATGGGGGGAAAAAAAAACTAAAACAAAGGGACATCTGTAATACTTTCAACAATAAAGATACATTTTAAATAAAGGAAAATATCTTAGTTGAAAAGAGTTTTATGTGAAATAATATAAGTAATTTCTCTACACTGTACTGTATATTCTCAACTCCTCTCAAAGAAATATTAATTGACCCTATGTTCACTTAATATTAATTGACCCTGTGTTCACTGACTGCAGGACTGACTTCCGCCATGCCAACCCAGCACTGACTGCCACGGAGGCTGCAATCAGACCCTGCTTTCTCTCCCGGCCTCTGTCCAGGCCTGATCGCAGCCCCCTCAGCAGTCAGTGCTGGGTTGCTGAGGTGCCGGCAGTGCAGCAGTCTGACTGCAGGACTGACTTCAGGTGTTTGGTGGAGCCTTCAGTCGTTTTGGGTGTTACGGACCCTGGCTTTTTATATATATAGACTAGAGGCCCGGTGCATGAAGTTCGTGCATGGGGGGTGTGTCCCTCAGCCCAGCCTGTACCCTATCCAATCTGGGACCCCTCGAGGGATATTTGACTGCCCGTTAGGCCCACCGGGATCAGGCCTAAATGGGCAGTTGGACATCCCTCTCACAATCCAGGACTGTTGGCTCCCAACTGCTCACCTGCCTGCCTTCCTGATTGCCCCTAACTGCTTCTGCCTGCCAGCCTGATCACCCCCTAACCACTCCCCTGCCATCCTGATTGATGTCTAACTGCTCCCCTGCCAGTCTGTTTGCCCCCAACTTCCCTCCTCTGCTGGCCTGGTCAACCCTAACTGCCTTCCCCTGCAGGCTTGATTGCCCCCAACTGCCCTCCCTTGCAGACCTGGTCCCTCCCAACTGCCATCCCCTGCTGGCCATCTTGTGGTGGCCATCTTGTGTCCACATGGGGGCAGGATCTTTGACCACATGGGGCAGCCATCTTGTGTGTTGGAGTGATGGTCAATTTGCATATTACTCTTTTATTAGATAGGATAGAGGCCTGGTGCATGGTTGGGGGCCAGCTGGTTTGACCTAAAGGGTGTCCTGGATCAGGGTGGGAGTTAGCCTTGGGGTGTGGGGCGGCCTGGGCGAGGGGCTTGTGGTGGTTTGCAGGCTGGTCATGCCCCCCGTTGACCCAAGCGGAGGCCCTGGTATCTGGGATTTATTTATCTTCTACAATTGAAACTTTGTAGCCTTAAGCGGAGGCCTGGGCTGGCCAGGGTGTGCGGAAAGCTTGGGTTACTCTGTCGCTGGGGAAACCCAAGCCTCCCTCCTGCTCTCTCTGTGGCCACAGCCATCTTGGTTGGGTTAATTTGCATACTTGGTCCTGATTGGCTGGTGAGCATGGCTGGTGGGCGTGGCTGGTGGGTGTAGCAGAGTGATGGTTAATTTGCATATTACTCTTTTATTAGATAGGATGATTTTTTTCAATATGTGATACCCAAAAACAAAAACAAAAAAGGGGTCATCAGTTAATTTCCTCCCTGATAGACTGTTCCTCAATAAGAAACTCACTAGGAAGCCAAGAATAATGTTCCACAAAATTATAAAAGCTCTTGAGGAAAGATGTTTAGAGGTTAAGATGTTATTTTAACATTTGTGAGGGAAACTGATCATTTTCCTTGGTGATAAAGAAAGCTGACATGTGTGAATCACCACTTTAATATATTTAATGTGCATCTGGTACTTGGCAAGGTTGGTAATAGTAAAAATAAAAGAGAACAGAGTATAAATGTGTAAGAATTAATTCAGTATGCTTTGAATTGCAGAATTCCCTACATATGAAATGGAAATTAGTTTTAATTTTCACTTTGGATATAATGCTTTTGTGTGAGTGTTATTTGATGCAAACATATATATATTTTTAAGGTAGAGTCACATTAATGACTGCTGAAATTCATTGGATATTGCTGGGTACTCCTTTCACTGTATTCATGCCACTAAATTATGTTTTAGTGATGCCACTTTCATCTGTTTTTAGGGACAAAAACGGGATTACGGAAATTTGCTTCCAGCTACCATAGTAAATTTTCACCAGAACAATCAAATAGGCAGCTATGGTAGGTGACATTGGCTTTTACTTTGACTTATGAATACATCATTAGAATGGAAATTACTTCATGTCATATCCCCGAATATATGTTCTGTTTCAGTGTCTTTTGTTGCTGCGATATGTTTCCTAAGATTAGTATATTCTATGTCAGTATACGATAACTTAAAAAATAGTACTTTCAATGTACTCAATTTTTAATTTTGGTATTTGGTGATTGGTACACACTGACTTATTCATAAAGTAGCCATTATTTATTATTGTTAATCCTCATTCAAGGGTATTTTTTCCATTGATTTTTTGAGAGAGAGGGGGAAAGAGACAGAGAGAGAAAGAGAGAGAGACAAGAAACATTGATGTGAAAGAGATACATTGATTGGTTGCCTCTGGCACTCACTCCACCTGGGGCCAGGGGATTGAACCTGCAACCCAGGTATGTGCTCTTGACTAGGGATCAAACCTGAGACCCTTTGGTGCGTGAGCCAATGCTCTAACCACTGAGAACACTGTTCAGGGCAGTAGCTAGTATTTAAATTGTCATTGTGTAAGGAAAAATCACATAGAATTTTTAACCTCTACACTTAATTTTGCATGTTTTCTGCAGAATCTGTTTTTTTTCAAATTCTCAAAAAAACTCATCAACAGAAATTATAGTTGAATTTTTAAGTGACAGCTGATATTGTAAAGAAATAATTACATGGCCACCAAGGAAGCCCAATTCAATTCATTATAAAATGGAGCACTAATTCCATGCATATATTTTATCCATTTAACTTTTGAGAAAATGTTTTTAGGGAAAGTATATTGGTAATCATCATGTAGAAACCCAAACTTTAACAGTGATCAACTGGCGTGGTATTTACATAAAACATAGATGTCTTGTCTATAGTGAATGCTTCTGACTGCAATCCACTATGAAGTTAATCAACTCAGGCTATTCTCTTGATTGCTTCTCATAAATGATCCTGATAAATAATTGCACTTCAATTTCATAGTAAAGGTAATTTTATCTTGTGGTCATGTTTTAATGTCAAAAGCACAAATATAGCTTAGAATAAAATGAACCATATTTATATTCTATAAAATTTTTCTTGCAATATTATACTATTGTGCAGTTCCTTTGCTATTATAGAAATATGGGAATATGTGGTTCTTTATTTTTTGTTTAGCAATTTTGCATTAACATTTTGACATGGGAACCAAAAGATTGGGATATTATATTGTTACTTTGTAAGTTTTTTACCTTGATTAAATAATATTAATGCTTTTAGACCTTAGTTTCCCATTTATAATATGAAAGAGTTAAATAAGGTCATCAATAAGGCTTATTTAGTATTTAAATGTTGTAATCTTATAACAAAGGACTTGCCTATGTAGATTTTTTTAAAAGTTCTGCCACAAAATTTGGTACTATTTATCATATGATTTAAAGTGTGATCTTATAAAAATTTTGTTGCTGTAATAAAATCAAGGCTACTTTCTTAAAATTCAATTATAATTTACTGATCAAAAAAAAAAATATATATATATATATATATATATATATATATATATATATATATATATATATAATTTGTTTTAAGGACTTGCTATGCCAGAAAGATCTACCTTTTCGGATAGTATCTGTTTTGTTTTTATCTAGAATTGATATTTGGTAGAACATAATAACATCTTGGATAAGAACAATACACAAATCAACAGTTGAATATGTCATTAGATTTGACAAGTGTAGAATGTAATGTTTTTGTTGTTTTTTTTTTTTATTTTTCATCTTCAGGTAACTGTGACACATGATCAGGATGACACTAGGTCAGAAGAAAGATAAAATAAGCAATTAAACACCCAAAGTGTTCTTTGTGCTAAATCAGACCTCTTTGGGCCACCTCAGAGAGAGAGCTTCATTTTACCTTAGAAAATGCAAAATTACCTAATTATCTAAAAGCAAAATGTCCTTAGAAGACAAGGTATTCTTTAATCTGGTAATTATAAAAATGCCAATCACTGGTTACTTCATACACTTTGAAGTATTTGGATCATGTAACATGGAGTTTATTTTTGTTCAGTTTTGTTCATATTTTTATTTCAAACATCATTCAATGGAGCAATGATTTCAATGACCTCAGCTCTCTATATGGCAGAGCAATTTGCTTCTGCATTTATCCATGTTGAGTTAGAGTCAGGACAGATTTCTCTTTGGATCTATGCGTGATTATGTTCACTTATATACAGTTTTAGAAGAAGGAAATTGTTAACTGCAAAATAAACCCATGTAATCCCTCACATAGCATTACAGTCAGTCATTGCTAAATTTACTACACACCCTGTTTTTTTTTTTAAATTAGAATGAGCTTATCTTAAGATTAATTTTAAATGCTTTTCAGAAAATGAAAGAGTATTAACCTGTTTTATCAAAATTATCATTGATGATTTTATAGACTGAGTTTTTAATTTTACATCTTTTGAACCTAGACAAGTGAATAATTTTTCATTGTTTGAATCATATATATGTGCACACACATGTGTCTATATATATGTATACAATAACTATTAAATAATATTTATTATAACTATTAATGTTTTAAAGTTTGAAAGCAATTTCTAATTATTGAGCTTTGGAAGAAATCATATTTAAAAACCAAATTTAACTTATTTGAATGACCTTTAAAATCAGATTATATTAAAATAACAATTTAGCAAATCACATGCCTCTTAATTCTGAATGAGAATATGAGATCAAAAAGTAGAATAGAGAATTGAAATTATGGATAACATCAGACTTACACTGTGGTCATCCCTAATCTTGGCTTCAGACCTCAGACTGTCCTCTCTTAACATCAGTCATTCTGAGAAAGAGACTCATTATGTATTAGAAACCTCTGCATTTAGATTTATAATTGACTAGAGGCCTAGTGCATGAAATTTGTGCATGATGGGGGGCTATCCCTTAGTCCAGCCTGCTCCCTCTCCAATCTGGGACCCCAATTTAGGATAAGGCCTAAACGGGCAGTCAGACATCCCTCTCACAATCCAGGACTGCTAGTTCCCAACTGCTCGCCTGCCTGCCTTCCTGATTGCCCCTAACCGCTTCTGCCTGCCAGCCTGATCACCCCCTAACCACTCCCCTGCCAGCCTGATTGATGCCTAACTGCTCCCCTGCCAGCCTGATTGCCCCCAACTGCCTTCCCCTGCAGGCCTGGTCTCCCCAACTGCTCTCCCCTGCAGGCCTGGGTCCCCCCCAACTGCCCTCCCCTGCAGGCCCGGTCACCCCCAACTTCCCTCCTCTGCTGGCCTGGTCACCCCTAACTGCCCTCCCCTGCAGGCTCGATCACCCCCAACTGCCCTCCCTTGCAGGCCTGGTCCCTCCCAACTACCCTCCCCTGCTGGCCATCTTGTGGCAACCATCTTGTGTACACATGGGGGCAGCCATCTTAACCACATGGGGGCAGCCATCTTGTGTGTTGGAGTGATGGTCAATTTGCATATTACTCTTTTATTAGACAGGATAGAGGCCTGGTGCACGGGTGGGGGCCAGCTGGTTTGCCCTGAAGGGTGTCCTGGATCAGGGTGGGGGTTCCCTTGGGGTGTAGGGTAGCCTGGGTGAGGGGCCTGTGGTGGTTTGCAGGCCGGCCACACCCCCTGGTGACCTAAGCGGAGGCCCTGCTATCTGGGATTTATTTATCTTCTATAATTGAAACTTTGTAGCCTTGAGCAGAGGCCAGGGCAGGCCAGGGCAGGCGGGAAGCTTGGCTTCCTCCATCGCTGGGGGCAACCCAAGCCTCCTGCTCTCTCCAGCTCCGTGGCTGCTGCCATTTTTGTTGGGATTTATTTATCTTCTGTAATTGAAACTTTGTAGCCTTGAGCAGAGGCCAGGGCCTAGGGCGGGCGGGAAGCTTGGCTTCCTCCATTGCCGGGGGCAGCCCAAGCCTCCTGCTCTCTCCAGCTCCATGGCCACCACCATCTTGGTTGGGTTAATTTGCATACTCGCTCTGACTTGCTGGTTGGTGTAGCAGAGTGATGGTCAATTTGCATGTTTCTCTTTTATTAGTGTAGATTGGATATTTTTATAACAAATAATATGACTTGATCCTGGGTAAGTTTTCACATGCTTAAAATGAGTGACTGGGCATGTAAGGAAGTAAGAAAAATTGCCAAGGATTCAAAATTAGGAATATAGTTCATCTCCAAACTTCAATGGCTCACTGGACAACAGAAAGGTTTACTGAGTTGAAAGCCATTTCTTACCAGTAAGAAACTGCATGTAGGGATACTACCCAAACGCCCAGGAACCCACTGCTGGATTGACTTCGAGACTCCCTGTGAAATCAGCTGGGGTGCGGGTGGAATTCACTGGGCTTCCACCTGTAGAGGAACCATGGAACCTTCCTGGGAAGTAAGCTCTACCAGGAGTACTACATGCTGCAGGAGAAAGCAGGGAAAATGTGGTGAGAAACAAGAAAAGACCTTCTGCTGGGCATTTCAGTGTCTTGCCACTGCCCTTCAATAACACAGCTGCACACCTGTCTGCTGCAAAGAAGAAAGCTAACAGTATCATCAAGGAGGGTGAAGCAGGATGGGTTTGTAAGTCAGAGGGGAAAAAATGGACAATGGCACCGTGATATGTCACTACATGGGTGTATCAGTTTGTCCATTTAACTTACAAACATAATCATTTGTGGTTTTTATAAATAAAACTTCTATAAACATTCATGTACAATAAATGGGAATAGTTCACTGAAAATAAGACAGTGAGCACCAAGTAAGCAAGAGTTAAGAGATGTTACTAAGAGCAAATTCATATATCAGGTACCTAGATCTTAAAGATAAATGATGCCGAATGTAGGGAATTAGACATTATAGTTAGGCTCTCTCAACTAGAGAGAGATGAATGGGACCCCACTGCATTAATATGTGATAGGATAAAAGAGTTATACATTAATGAAAGGGTAGGTTATCAAAATTTGTCTGAATAGCACAAGGAAGCTGCAAGGATACCTGTCTTGGTTTCAAAATAGTAAAATACCTAATATAAAAAATGATAATCATCAAAATGATAGCTTATCTGACAACTTACAAACAGGACTTCTCTCAGGTGCTTCTGGATTTCAAGTTTTTACAACCCATGTCAATTCAAAGTCTCAAGCCAATAAATTAAGTTCAGGTGGTCCTTAGTAGTTCTCCTGGAAAACATATACATCCTCTCAGGAGGAAAACAAATCCAAGAAAATGTCTAGTCTTTATAAATTTTATCCCAGTTATCAAAATCTGCTTTTCTGTGCATTCATTTAAGATCAGAAATTATCAGTTAAGTTTTGTCATATATAGTCTCCAAAGTAGGGTTAAAATGGTAGATTAATTAATGACAAAGCTACACTATATCCAATGCTAAGAATTTGACATTTTCCCCTTACCTCAAACTAGGACCATCATATTGTCTTACACAGCACATCACGGGTTAAGTAATAGATCTAAGTGATAGCATCAAAATACTCTAAATATTACATTATTCGCTCTTAATGTGCTAAATTTCAGCAAGATAACTTATTTGTGCTTAATTTGCAGAAAGAAATTAGATTCCAAAAATAAAATTTCTAAATTAAGTTTCAAAAGAGCTAAACCTTACAATTGTGTTCTCCCTAATTTTTCAATTAGTTTACTCTCAGCCACAGGCATCTTCTCAGATGCTTGGTGAGAGTTGGGGATCCTGCATTATCTGTGTAGCCTGAGTATATTGCACGTGAGGGAGTGATATTTCTTCTGCATCTCAAGGGTCAAATTGATTCAATCCTGAGCCATGCATGCTTGTTAACATTTTTAAAGTGTCAGAGTTAATAGAACATATGAGTAAATATGCCCATGCAAAGAGAACAAACCAAATCCCCAATTCCTGTGGCAATATATGTTACATGTTATACTCTACAGTACTGTTGTCAGCCAGAGATTTAGTAGCATTGAGGGGAATAGAGTTACAAAGAAACATGCAAGAAAAGACAAAGTCTTTTTCAGTTTTACCAGGCCACCAGTCATTCTGATATTTATTCAGTCTGTGATCTACAACACTGACCTCAACTGGATGAATATCTCATCAAGAAGTTGAGGTTCTATAGTTATCATATTGTCTGGGAGACATAGAAATTCCATATACATTTTCATGCACCCTCCCTGCCCCCTGCCCATTCCCTGCCCCCCGAGGCTCATAAAAATCATTTGAGACATCCTCTCTTCTCGCATTTTTTAGCATTTGAAGTAGTACTCACTGGGTTACATGAGATTACCCTTTTAAATCTCTTTTTTTCTCCTTGACGTGCAACGTGCATTTAGAAAAGTGCAAAAATCTTAGGTGTAGGTTTGGAGACACAGCAACCACCATTCACAATAAGATACAGAATATTAAACACCACAGATGCCTCATTTGGATCTCCTACTAATCATTTCTCTACTCCAAGTGTAACCACTATCCTGACTTCTGACTCCTATCTCCATAGTTATAAGAATTTATTAGTCTGTTTTGCTTAAGAAAAATTATATTGGATATCTTTTCACCATTTTAACAATTAGCATATCTTTATTTTTTCCAGTTCAAATTTATTTATATTTCTTATTGTGATAAGAGCACAACATATCTATCTTCTGAACTGATTTTTAAGTGCACATATAGTATTGTTACATATAGACACTATGTTGTACAGCCAATCTCTAGAATTTATTCATCTTGCTTAACTGAAACCTTATACCCATTGAGCAACAATTTCTTGTTAATTAAGATTCATTCTTAGACCAATGGTTTATCTAAAATGTATTAAGACAAACAGCAAGTGAAGACAAAATGTATTTGTTTTGATTTTAAAGAACTTTTTTTTAGGTATATAGGGTTGCATATATCTGAATGAAAAGGGGATAGGTTGTGGAGGGATTTGAGCCATTATTTTATTATTAACAATACTTACCAAGTTGATAATATCAGAGTAACTTCAAATGGATAAGAATAATTGAAATTAAGGAGTATTATTAATTTTTAAATGTATTGTTTCAATAATTAAATCAGTATCCAAGCCATTATACAACTCCAAGATGGCATTTGCAATGTTTACCGTGTGAAATGTCTCCCAGACAGCAACTCTACAGAATAAAATATCACTGGTGTATCCTGGAGGTGTAGATATCAGTGGCTCCAGTTTTAAGTATGTATTACTTTCATGCCTAATTTCAAGTTGCAAATGAAAATAAAAGAAACAAAAAATCTAAACAGTGAAACTGTCTTCAGTTATTTTTTTGGTTTTGGCAAAATGCTTAGCCTCTCTATACAAGTCAGTGAACCTTCAGAAAGTCAGGTTGCCTGCCTAATAGAATAACTGAGGACCCTGTACAACTTATAAATCTTCATCTCTACCTTACTTTTTCTCTTTAAAAATTAATTTTAACTTTTAAAATTGCAGTTGACATTTAATATTATTTCATGTTAGTTTAAGGAATACAAATTGATGATTATACACCTATAAAATATACAAAATTATTCCCTCAATAAGTCTAGCACACCTGCCTCCATACAGAGTCATTACAACATTATTGACAATAATAGAGGCCCGGTGCATGAAATTCGTGCACTGTGGGGGGTTGTCTCTCAGCCCAGCCTGCACCCTCTCCAATCTGGAGATGTTTGATTGCCGGTTTAGACCCGATCCCGGGGATTGGGCCTAAACGGGCAGTCTGACATCCCTCTCACAATTCGGGACTGCTGGCTCCTAACTGCTTGCCTGCCTGCCTGCCTGATTGCCCCTAACCACTTCTGCCTGCCAGCCTGATCACCCCCTAACCACTCCCCTGCCAGCCTGATTGATGCTTAACTTCTCCCCTGCCAGCCTATTTGCCCTAACTGCCCTCCCCTGCAGGCCTGGTCACCCCTAACTGCCCTCCCCTGCAGGCCTGGTTCCCCCCAACCGCTCTCCCCTGCAGGCCTAGGTCCCCTCCAACTGCCTTCCCCTGCAGGCTTGATCACCCCCAACTCTCTGTAGCCTGAAAATTATTCCAGAAGAAAATAAAGAGAGGTTTTCTTCAAACATGTGAAGGACTGTAATTAAAAGTCAATATATTTGGCCTCACAAACTAAAGTAATTTGTGTTTTTGCCTCCCTGAATATAGCTTATGTAAAGTTACTCGAAGACTAATTGCAGAAGTTTCATTAATATCATTTACTGTCCATAACCTAGGACAAGTAAAGTTAAAAAATAAATTAACTTTATTTCAGATTAATTTAAATTGGCTAATTGAAATAAGTGAATATTCATAACAACTTAATTGTACTGGACAAAAACCTGTTCCTGAAGTATTAACTAAAATTTTTATTGATAGTTCATCTCATAGTAAAATTGCTTAACATGCTATGAATCTAAAGCAGTGATATTTCTGTAAAAAAAATAAAATTAAAAGTTATCACGACTGCATTATAAAATTTCCAAAAGCTTCCTAATATTTAAATAAAAAGGGGGGATAGTAGAAATAATATCCTGTAAGTAAATTAAATCAAGAAATTTTTTATTTTGAAAATTAATTTTCATTTGTAATGCTAACAGCAAGACACCCATGAACACACATGGTGTCAAAATAAGCCAAAGGAAAATTGTTTGGGTAAAAATAAAAAAGATCCCAAGTCAAATTTATAGAAAAGATTCCTTTATTAACCTTTGGTCGAGAATATGTTTATATATTTCCAGAAAAGCCCATGTGGATTCCTGCAACAACGGATCCCAGAGAGGAATTGACAGGACTGCTCCAGCCACAGAATAAGCAGTGGCCTCCAAGAACAGAGGAAAAACAGCCCAGAAATGAAGATGGTGAAAACGCCTTGCCATGCTAGCAGTCAGCAGTTGTACGCCACAACAGGTTGCCCAGGACCAAACCAGAGAAGGTCGGACTGCATTGCCACCGTTTGTCCACCATCCAGAACTGAAATATCATTGCTGACATGTACACATAAAAAACTGTGGACATTCAAATTGGGATTCAAAACTATTGGACATTGAAATTGGGACTCAAATAACTGTTATCCCAGAAAGAAACTGACTGTAGGCTAATTCCTTTAATGCCTGACAGCAATTTAAAGGGACCTGATAGAACTCTGTCCTTTCCATTGAATTTAAAAATCTTAAAACATACAGTCTTGTTAAATTTAAAAAATCAAAAAGGGTGAGATGCCAAGAACCAATTCCAGCATCTAATAATTACAAGAGTTCCATCAAAAGGTTGATGGGACTTGGTGGGCTCAACAAGGGTGAGCCACATATGTAATTTACCTGTTGGAAATAGCTAAAAGGCACTTGCCCCAAACCTGAATAGGATTGGTAACTGCCAGACAGCTCAGGGCATTTTATTGCCTCCTGTTGGCCAAACACCTGAACAGCTGTAGGCTATTCCCCAAATTGACAATGCTCTGTACCCTTTGATACCTTACCCTTTGAAGTGTATATTTCCACCTTGCCTCAGGATAAATCCTGTGAATAAAAGCACGGGGTCCTGAGACAAGGAGAGTCTTCAGTTCCCTTTAGCTGAAGCTCCTCTGACCCCCAATGCTTTTCAAAAATATCTTTCATCATCCTTGGACTCCTTGAATCTATGCACAGCCCCTTTCTCCAGAATGCTGAACCCTTTGTAAGGCTGGGAAAAGAACCCCGGCATTATGGTGCCCTAACGAGGGACACCAACACAGTTTTGTGCACAGTATTTCAAACCTCGCTCAATTGCTTAAAAATGGATCTTGGGTCTGGTATACTTCCCTACCCAGAGATAAAAAGGCCCACACAACCTATGCTGAGCTTATCACCTTCTGTGGGAATATCTTTCCCCGTTTCATATTTAGTACATGCTCTTTGGTGCTGCTTCAGTGTGTGTCATATGGCCATTGGCTAACTGCACTGTCCTCTGTGGGAGGGAACGGGGTCTTCTGCTGTGGCACGAGAGAGGTGTGCATGGCATATTGCCCTGCGTTAGCTGATCGGAGAGACCAGTGAGCCATAGAGTACTGGCACCCACTGTGGAACCTGTTTTGTCTGTGTGTAAGTGAAGCATTGTTCCATGCCATGTTTGACTGTGTTATGTTTCCCAGGGCGACTGATACGAAGAGGCAGTGTGCAGAAGACTTCTATGCCTGATGGTTGGCACAGTGATGAACTTTGCTATCCTCTCTGTAGTTGGAGTCCTCCACAGGGGTAAGTAACTGGTGCACAGTGTTCTGCTAAACAGTGTCTTTCTCTCTGGTATTTTTGTTATGTGTCTATTACACCTTTTATAGTTGTGCTACAGTTCTTGGATATTGTGGATTTTTTTCATCTTTTTTTTTTCTTCTTTGTGTTTCAGTGTTGCAGGTTTCTATTGAGATATCCTCAAGCTCAGAGATCCTACTTCAGCTGTGTGTAGACTACTAATAGAGCCACCAAAAACATTTGTATTTCAGTTTCTTGCTCTTCTGCGCCCCCCCCCCCCGCCCCCAAATCTCTAGCATTCCTTTTTGGCTCTTTTTTAGAATGTTTATCTCTCTGCTTGCATTGCCCATCTCTTCTTGCATGCTGTCTACTTATTTACTAGAGCCCTTAGCATATTAATCACAGTTGTTTGAAATTCTTGGTCTGATCATTTCAATGTATTTGCCATATCTGAGTCTGGTTTTGATGCTTGCTGTATATTTTCAAACTGTGTTTTTTTCTTCTTAGTAAATTTTCTTTTGAAATTGTTTCTTGATGGCTGGATATGCTGTATTGGGTCAAAGAGTGGCTGTGAATAGGCCTTTAGTAATACAGTGGTAAGGTGAGAGAGGAGTGGAAATGTTCTCTCGTCCTATGATTACGTCTCAGTTTTTTAGTGAGTCTGTACCTCTGGACGGTGAACCTGAAAAGTGCCCCTCTTTCTCCTGCATCCCCTAAGGTGGGTCAGGATGGCTGGAGGGGACTGGAGTTGTTTCCTTCCCCCCAGTTAGGCTCTGATAAAAATCCCAGCCGATTAGGCTCCAGTTACACGGTTTCTCCCGAATGCAGATTTTGTTAAGAACAGAGTGCTCTCAAGTATTTAAAAATGGCTCCTTTTCTCTTCCCTCTCAGTATATCAAGGAGATATTTCTCTGATATTCACTATGAGAACCATGCAAAGGTCCAGGAAGTAAAACTCACAAAAAAGTGTGGGGATCCCCTGAAAACTGGGTTCTCCTGAAACATTTACCTTCCAGATTTGTCCACATTGAGCCTCTAGCAATTCATCAGTTATAGTTCATGTTTCCCACCTCAGCACTGGTTTCCATGGAGGTTTCAGCTTATGGATTTCTGCTCTGGTAAGTTGTGATTCCCTGCATTTGCCTGTCGGTCGCTCCAATTTTCCCTTAGACCTCTTTGCTCTTACAGATCTAAGAAGAGGTGTTGATTTCATAGTTTGCTCAGCGTTTTCTTGTTAGGACAGAGTGGCAATTCCAAAGCTTCTTCCATGCTGGACTAAAAACCAGAAATCCTAGCTTGGTTGTCTTTAACCTGGCTTTAATTAGAGAAACTGATGCTCATGAAAAGCATGTAATTCTTCTCATGAATTTAAATTACTTTTATTTAACATAGAAGAGACTGCTTCTCTTAGAAGGGGTGACAGATATGGGAGGCAGCCAAGAAGTCATGATCTCTTCCTCAGGACATTTCTATTTGTGGGTAATAGTTAAAGTAGAATTTTTGCCAGTACATTTGATACTCACATCAATGAGATTAGATATTCAGAACATGCATTTTCTTTATTTTACAAAAAAAAGTCATTGAAAGATTGACTTGAGCAAAGTCATACAACCTTACTTATTGGACTTGAATGACAGCAATTTCCAAGCAACAACTGTGTTTTATTTATCTCAGTCACTCCAGTAACTGGCACATGGTGGATTAATTAACAAAGGAATGCATAAAAAATATAAAACTGGAACCTAGATGTCTAACCTTTTATTCATTACATTTTATTAAGGGGCTTTTGAATTAAAAAATATTTTGAAACTTTATGTTCCTGGCATTAATATTTACTACCATTATTCTCAAAAGATACCTCTGGGGGATACAGGAACACAATGGCACCAAATTTAAAATTGTTTTTATTTAAATGCAGTGCATAGATTTCATGACCTAATCTCATTTTATTTCATAAAAATACATGTACTTCTTCAATAAACATTTTTATCTCCGTGGCTTAAATTAGATCTAATTTTAACTTCAACACTTTCTGTCACTGAGTATTCACTTGCTAACTATGTGTAGGTATTACACAGAGGCAACATTAGTATCTTACCCTGATTAAATGAATAAAGAAATATATTTATTAGTAGGTCAGTATAGGTATTCTTCATTTTAAATGTCAACAAAAGCACATGAAGTACTAAGGAAATACACTGTATGTGCTATGTAAATTTCCATATACGTGCAGTAAACTGAGTTCTGCAAATCTGAGATCTATTTTATTTTGGGTCGTTTATAATAACCTAACACTGTCTCTACTGCCAATCAAAATGACAACTGCAAATTCATTCATGAACTTGATCTGGAGAGAAAGAAATGTCTACAGATGATTTAGTAAAGGGAGAGTAGAGGAGAAAATGAAATTTGTAGAAACTGTGTGCTACTGTTCATTATGGTTGCTAAAATTACTGCTATGTCCTCAGAGAAGGGACGGAAATGGTGCCAAGGAACTGGCTAACGATTTGGAAGGATATAAGTTGAGATTAGAAAGGGAAAGCTTAAGGTCCATATGACAAACATGTGTGAGCTGGAGTGGCATATTTTCTTACCTATAAACAAACAAATGAATAACAATAACAACAACAACAACAACAACAACAAAAACCTGAATAGAAACTTTAATAGAAAACGTTAAACTTTTGGGAAATTGGTCTGTCTGTCAAACTTCAGGATATGATTTAGGTAAGAGTTTTTGCTTGCCTCAGGGATTAAGAAGGCTATTGGGTTCAACTAATGAGATTTTGTGGAAATAGATGAATTCAAAGAAGAATAATTGCTTCAATATTTTTATCCTTTTCAATGATTAAGATCAAGTAAATTACCTATCCATATCTACATGTCCCTCCGTGTGGTCCTGTTACAAATTTAGAACACTAGTAAATTGTATATTAACTGCACATTCAAAGAAAAATTTTTGCATTTTTGAAGCATGGGAGCTGAAACCCAATAGGGAATGGGTCAATGTATGTTGGAGTGAGGAAGCAAGAAATAAAGGATGAAGAGTTACAGTGATAAGAAAAAAATGAGGAGAGAAAGAAAAAAGAAGACTCTATTATAGTGGGAGCTCTGAAGTTGCTAATATATTTCTCTCTGTGTGTGTGTATGTGTGTGTGTGTGTGTTTTAAGTTAGTAACAATTAAGAATGTTAAAAGATTTTTAAAAATAAAAGAACCTTAGAGGATGAGAGAAAGATCTGGAATTTATGGACATTGAAATAAAGATCTGAACATAATACTTCAAAATATCTGTGCTGGTTAATAGCTTGAATTTTGGAATGTGGTAAGGACAGAAAAAAAGTCACAATTACAGACCAAGAAAATCTCAAAGCAATCAAAATGACAACTGTGGTTTGGGATGGGTAAAGCTAAGGCCATGGGTCCTTTAGTAGATGATGTCAGGCAATTGCCTTCTTGAACAGCTTGCCTAGAGCTACTGTATGGAGCTGTAAAAGGTCAAAGTCTTCTGGCAGTGGAGCACGGAATCATTAGAACCTTGCCCTCTTTTGCCCCATTGAAGTTTAGCATACAAATAAAAAAGTCTGATCTACTAGAGTGAGTCTGGACAATGTCAGAATGTTAGAACAAAAGAAGACTCTAAATGGAAACCCAGTTTAAGGAGCGAGAGAGTATGGACAGGTGGCCAGACAGCAGCAATAACTGGTCCATCAGAGGGGAGTGCTGTTTTGGGGCACAGGAAGCAGCTGATTTGGGAGCCTATTCACATCCAGTGTGTCCTCTGGGGAAATGGACAGACATGCAAATTGAAAGTGCTGTGTCACTAAATAGTGTAATACCTCAGGGCTAGGTCACTTTGTTGGGGTTAGTCCATGGAGGGAAGTGAGGAGAGCACATCCTTCTCTTTGACTTATCAATCCATGGAGACAGGACGTGTTACATCTTGAAGGATTGCTGGCACTTATAGATGGGTGATCAGAGAATCTTAATATCTGGCTCCACTGTTAGCAATGAAAGTTTACTGGGGATAATGGTAGCAGGCAATTGGAACCACCTGAGGGACTGTGGCATACCATCAATTGTGGAATTCACCTTGAGTGATGCCATTAGCAAGAGGGGAACTCTGAAAAGGACTGACTTATGGACAGAATATAAGCAGTTCTGGGTATTTGTATGAATATTTATGGGGAGAGTGAATTCTGGAAAAAAATAGAAATAACTACAAGCAAAGGGTTAATGGCTTCAAGATACTATAATCTATGCATACTATAAATGTCCTTTCACTTTGCCATCAAACTAGTGAGGCATGAAGATGCTCTCAGTGATAAAACAACCAATATTAAGGCAGGGCCAAGGTGGTTAATAACTGAGAAGTTGGAGATGGGCTTCTTGCATTTGAAGTTTGGCTCTATTATTTATTAGTTTTGCAAATTTAGAAGGTAGATTAATCTCTCTATACCTACTTTTTTTTAATCTTCAAAAATGGAGGACAATAGTGCCTACCTCATTGGGTGATTGTGAATTTCAGAATCCCAAATTATTTGTTAAATACTTAAAACAGCACCTGGTTTATCCAAGGAAATGGAAGAGAACATGAGAGTTAGATTTGAATTTCCAGAAAAATAGAAATAGCAGGGTAAGAGGATAAATTTATTAACATTTCAGGGGTACTATTTATTCATTCAGTGAACATGATTGAACATCTCCTATATATCAGAAATAATTGGCTAATTGCAGCTATAAACCAATGAGCTCCAATGATCAGAGAGGGACACTAGATATCTGTTGTCTTCCATTATTCAGAAGAATTGCCATTGAACCTGAGCTTGGACTGATGGCCAACCTGAATATTTACCACTTAGGTAAAAACATGCAGTCCTCCGGCCTAAGGAATGACCTAAGGGCTCTGTCCCAGACTCTCCTTGGGGGTGCTTGGGGCATTGCTAGAGGTTGAGATGAAGTGGTGCAGTGATATTAGAAACTGGTTATGGCACCAGACAGAAGAAATGCCTGTGTTATCGTGTTGCTGGTAATATTAAATAAAGAAACACACGTGCAAAGCCTGATAATAGACACATTGCAGGCTCCTGTTATTAGGAAGTTGCATTTCTTAGATAATTCTGTTCTACTGCTTCTTCAAGAAACTTAGCATCAAATACACAGCATCATGGACAAATGCTTTGGGGAGGAAGCAATGTATAAGGACTCAGCATTTGTGCTCTGGACACATACTCCTTATATTCAAATCCCGGATCCTCCATTTATTAGTCATGTGACCTTGGGCAGAGTCTACTCTTTAGGTCCATCATCTGTAAATGGGAATAATAACAGTTTTTTCTCCACAGGATTGTTGTGAAGATTCAATGACTTAATGCATGTGAAACCCTGAGAACATTGCCTGGTGTGTAGTAAGTAGCCTTAATAGATATTAAGCACCATTATTACTGCAATAAGAGCACAACAAAACACCAGAAATAGAAATAGTATTAGGAAAAAATTCACAGAAGTAACAAGATAGTGACAAAGTCAGATTTGCATGGTTCATATAAACTTATAGAAGAGTCATTTCCCCACTAATCATCACTACCATTGGGTCCAGTGGGACCAGGTGCAGGAAAAGGTTAAAGTAGGAATAATGATGGCAGCGGTAATGAAAGTTAAAGCAGAAAGCTCATGAAGGATCTCCAGGATTTATGCAAGTCTGAGTTTAGGGCAGCAACCTCATTTAGAACCTCCCCCCAGTGGGTGTGGCCTTCGTCCTTGTTCTGCTTGCCTGCCCAGATCTCCAACCTCATTTCCCACTCTCCCCACTGCTACCCCTCACTGCACTCCAGCCTTTTGTTTTCCTCAAATAACCCAAATTCTAAAGTCTATTCCAGCCCTAGACTTTTGCACTTGAAATTGCCTCTACCTGAAATACTCAGCCTCCAGGCTCTCCTGGCTGGGCTTCTGCTCAGTGCTCAGGTCAGGTTTCCTTGACCACTTATTTGAAAATCGCAGCAGACTCCAGTCACTTTCAATCTCACCACCCTGCTCACTTTTCTTCTTTGTACTTACCACTGTGTAAATGATATTGCTTCCTGGCTTACTTGTGTAGTAAAAGCATGGATTTTGTCTCAACCATTTTTCTTCTGTCCCTAGAACAGTGCAGGGCATATGTAGGAGATCAATAACTATTTGTTATGGATGAAAAATATTCTGGCTGTGCAGCAGAGGGGGCTGGAATTTATAGGTAGAATATCCTTAGAGCCTGTAGCTGAATGGGGCTGACAAAATTAGGGACAGGCATTTTCAGGTCTTCTGACTTCAGGTTGAAAGTTCCTGTGCACACATGAGGTTGATTTGGTTCATCTAACAAGGTGGGTGTGCACCTGTAATCTTCCCTATATAGTTGAGATGGAACTTGGCGGGTTTATCTCCATCCTTTCTCTGCTTTCTGTTCATATTTTAAAACACAGGATTTTAACAACATTAACTACATAGGTGAATAAAAAAAGAATTTGAGACCCGTCTCACTTTTATATGGATTTTTAGCATTTTATTAATGCAGTATTTCAAAATCAGGGATAACACATTGCCTATTCAACAAATGATGCTGAGAAAACTAGTTAGCCTTTTGGGGGAAAATATAATGGAAATCCATACCTCACTGAAATCAATTTCAGATAGAGAAATGTGTGTAATATTAAAAAGTCAAATTTTGACAACAGTTGAGAAAAAGAGGAGTGAGTAATTTAGAACCTTTGATAGAGGACACCTTTTTTTAATGCATGACATAAAGCCAGAAACCATACAAGACAGTGTTGCTTATAAAAACATAAGTTTCTGTGAAGAACAATAGGTCCTATAAACAAAATTGAAACTTTTGATAAACTGGAAAAACACTTCTACAGAATAACTTTAATGTACTTATATATACATATACGTATATGTTATACACAAACACACACACCATATACATACATCTCTTACAATTTAGTAAGAGGATACCTAACCATCCTTAGGCAGATGGTGCTGGTGGTCCATTCATTAGTCTTCCCTCTCACTTCCTCGTTGCCAAGGTAGTGAAGTTCCCACTATAGAGGCTGAATTATCCCCAGAAACATACTATGAATGCCCATGGATATGCAGCTAGGCCACGAGCATGTGAATTGGTTATGGTCAGTGGGATCTGAGATGCGATCTATTGAGCCTCCTAGGAGGTGATTTTCCCTCTAATTAAAAGATGCTCAGAATAATAAATTCCCCTTTTATCTTCACCTAGACATTGTTATGTCTACCTGGAAACAGCATTTTGATACATTCTGTGATAAGCCAGAAGTTTCAACCCTAAAGACAAAGTTTGTGTGCTAGAATTCAACTCTATATTTAATTTAAGAAGTAACTAATCATGCCAAAAGTGGATACATTTTCATACTTTATCATTCTTTTAAATTTCCCTATTATCTTTCTTTTTCCCTTGCTATCTTTCTTTTCTAATCTAGAAGCCCAGGCAGGTTACATCTGTCAATAGTCTTTGAAGTTTTTTGTTTCTAAATCATGAACCTGTCAAATATTTGAATTAACTATCATTCAGAAGGCTCAGCAAATGAGCTTACTGTTTGTGGATCTGCTGCCAACCTGCCCATACAGTGTATGTAGTTGACAATCTCAAGAGTTTTCTAACATCCAACCCACTAACATGCAGTGTTTCAGGCATCTGAGATCTACCTATGTCAACCAGGTCAAATGATAAAATAAATACCCATCGTTCTCGGCAAAATTGTATCTAACTCCACAGACTTCTGATCCCTATTTGAATCAGTTAGAGATCCAATTATCTGTCTTTCTGGACCGTCTGTGATTTGATGTTCCATGTTTGCTACACCACTCTGCATAACTATCCTCCTGCGCCTTCTAAACATTACTGTATCCTCTGGAGTTGCTCCTCTGTGTTTGGCAAGCTCCATTGTATCAGCAATGGGTATCTCAATGTTAAATAACTGCCTCCTCCCTGTGGACACCCATTCTGCCTTTTTCTGTTTACCTTCTTTCTCCCAACATAACTCAGGAATTAGACTTTAGTGTCCCCCTTTATCTCCACTATCACCACTAGCACATTATTCTTCCATTTTCTTATAAAAAAACTAATTATTTTTACCTCAAGACAGTGTATTGAAGACTATATTGCCTAATTTACTGTCATAATCACATGTCTTTTCAATGCTTAAGAATGAATCCTTTGCTGTCCTGGCTTCTCAGTGTTCTGACCTCTTCAACTCCAATGACTTTCCCTTTACTTTACTTTAATAATCTACTCCAATGGTTATTCCTAACATCATATCATCACCTCCAATTTCTTTACCTCTAAAATAAGCAACTCAAGCCTCACACTCTTTACCACGTCCTCTTATATGTTCAGTTAATTTATTTATCTATTCTTTTTTCAACTGTTCAATAGCATTTATATCACTTATTCATTCTTTTATTTGTCAACAGCTACATTTCATGGCTTGCCAACCAGGTTACATTTTAAAATTCATCATTTCAACAATATTCTTGGCAATATCTTAAAATTCTTTTTTCTTCATTTTTATTTTTCATCCCATTCACCTGTAAATCTTCCAAATTCAGGTCATCTTGATTATTTTTTTTCTGCTTTCCCTACATTAACAGTTAGCTGCTTCTAGCTTCATGTTAATGATTTGAATTATTATTCAAATTTCTCAACATAATTGCCTAAAATTTTTCATTTCCTTCCCTCCAATTTACTTACTAATTTAGTCCTGCTAATATTTGGACCTCATTCTTTTACAAAAAGAATGCATGTTAAGATCACACATGATCCTTGTCTTTCTAAATTCTTCAGACAATTATCAGTAATTTACTTGAACTTTCATCAAGATGCTGAGCTTTTGTCTCAGCCTACTTGAAATAACTCTCTTTTGTTGGTTTTCCTGTCTTAATATGCTTTACTTCATTCTTCCTAGGACATTTATCCTCTGTGCGTTTTTTGTTGTTGTTGTTCTGTGTGTGTGTGTGTGTGAGTGTGTTTATTCTTCTCTACCTACCAAGTGAACGATGATATTGCCAAAGGTCAGTCTTAAGTATTCTTTTTTCTAATTTTATAATATATACAATACTCTATATCATTACTTCTCAGGTCCTTTATTCTCATTATATCTTTTTTCAGCCTCATTGTATACCTGTCTTCCCAAAGAGAAAGAGAGGAGTCAAGGTTGGCCCCCAAATTTGTCCTGAATAAAATCTATGATGGCACTGACATTTCCTGAGATAGAAGAGTACATGTGGAGTAAGGGTTATTTATTTATATTTTGCTGTTCTTTTTAGTTATAGTGGTGTATATATCAAGAATTGTTATTTTTGGAAATACCCATTAAACACCCAAATGGAAATGTTATGTAGGCAATTTGATAGAGATTTTGTGAATTAAGGAAGAAGACAGCACTGGATTTCTTAATCGGAAGTCATTTTATGAAATTACCTATGAAGTGAATGTTAATAGAGAAGAGGCTGAAAGACTAAATTCTCAGTCAAGAAAACAATGAGAATTCTGAGTTATGGGAACTATCCAGCAAAGGAGTGGTCAATGGGATAAGAGAAAAAACAAGAATAGTAGTGTCCCAGAAGCTAAGAGAAGAAAAATGATTAACTGTTCCAAAAGATATTTATTCAAGTAAGTTCAGGACTGGGTTTCACAATATGGAGGCATTGGTGACCGTTATAAGGGGAATGCAGTTTCAGGGGAATGCTAGAGGTAATATTATCTTGCTTAGAAGGGATAAGGGAAGTATAAGGTGAGAAAGTATAATCAGCATATTGGGAATTTCCACAAAAGAAGAGGTATGTCTGACTTTGCTCACCAGCCTATGTTCATAATAATAAGATATAGTAGACTTTCAATAGACATTTGTTGAAGAAATGAATTAGGAATGTTATATAAATGAAATCATTTAGGGTGTAATATTTAAGACTGGTTTGTCTCATTCAGAGTAATCTGGGTTGTGTGTAATAATAGTTTGCTCATATTTATAGCTGAGTAGTATTTCATTGTATGGATGTACCATATTTGGATATCCATTCATCAGTTGAAGGACATTTAGGTTAATTCCAGATTTTGATTTGTTAATTAGTAGACAGTCTATTTTGTATAACTTCTATAGTTTTAAGTTTTAAATGGTATCACTAAGAAATCCTATCTAATAAAAGAGTAATATGCAAATTAACCATCACTCCACTATACCCAGAAGCCACACCCACCAGCCAATCAAGAGCGAGTATGCAAATTAGCCCAACCAAGATGGCTGCGGCCACGAGCGAACAGGAGGCTTGGGTTTCCTAGGCAATGGAAGAAGCCAAGCTTTCTGCACAACCTGGCCCACCCAGGCCTCCATTCAAGGCTACAAAGTTTCAATTATAGAAGATAAATAAATCCCAACAAAAATGGCTGCTGCCATGGAGCAAGCAGGAGGCTTGGCTCCGCTAAAGGCTACAAAGTTTCAATTATAGAAGATAAAAAATCCCAGATACCAGGGCCTCCACTTGGGTCACCGGGGGGAGTGGCCAGCCTGCAAACCACCACAGGCCCCTCTCCCAGGCTGCCCCATGCCCCAAGGGAACCACCATCCTAAACCGGGACACCCTTCAGGGCAAACCAGCTGGCCCCCACCTGTGCACCAGGCCTCTATCCTATCTAATAAGAGTAATATGCAGATTGACCATCACTCCAACACACAAGATGGCTGCCCTTATGTAGTCAAAGATCCTGCCCCCATGTGGACACAAGATGGCTGCCACAAGATGGCCAGAAGGGAGAGCAGTTGGGAGGGACCAGGCCTGCAAGGGAGGGGAGTTGGGGGCAATGAAGCCTGCAGGGGAGGCCAGTTAGGGGTGACCAGGCTGGCAGAGGAGGGAAGTTGGGGGTGACCGGGCCTGCAGGGAAGGGCAGTTGGGGGGACCCAGGCCTTCAGGGGAGAGCAGTTGGGGGGACCAGGCCTGCAGGGGAGAGCAGTTGGGGGAGACCAGGCCTGTAGGGGAGGGCAGTTAGGGGCAAACAGGCTGGCAGGGGAGCATTTAGACATCAATCAGGCTGGCAGGGGAGTGGTTAGGGGGTGATCAGGCTGGCAGGCAGAAGCGGTTAGGGGCAATCAGGAAGGCAGGCAGGCAAGCAGTTGGGAGCCAACAGTCCTGGATTGTGAGAGGGATGTTCGACTGCCCGTTTAGGCCCATCCTATGGGCCTAAACGGGCAGTCGGACATCCCTCGAGGGGTCCCAGATTGGAGAGGGTGCAGGCTGGGCTGAGGGACACCCCACCCATGCACAAATTTCATGCACCGGGCCTCTAGTACTAATATAAGAAAGGGTACTTAAAAGAAGGTGTTAATTTTTTATAACTATTCTCTAAAGTTGTAAAATGACAACTTTTTTCTCTTAAAGGAAAGGCTACTTTAAATTTTGTCAGTTTTCAATATGACAATAATTCACAATTTATAACTTCATAGGCACAAAACTTGTGTTTTAAGACAAGTATAGAGATAAAATGATATATATTCTATTTTACAGATGATATTTAAAATATTTTTTCTCTATTTCCCTTCAAAGCCTTTAAGCATTTTTATATGAGTAATATATGTAGTTCTTTCCACACACACATACCTTAAATAATTAGCTCCTGTTTAGAGCCCTGAAAACAGTGGGTTGTTTCTTCATAAATCTTCCATCTTTTGGTAGTTGTGATCTCTTATGTGTCTTTTCTATACCCTGAGCTGTGCTAAATATAATTTATTTAAATATCAATAAAACTCAACATATTTTAAAAGAATGTTTTAAATGCTAAGACAACACTGGAGGTAGAATGTTTCTTGGGATATAGCAAAATTGAGTGGAAATAAATCATTCATTTAACTCAGTATAATAATATCCTAGAGTGAATTTGTCTATGAGCTGATATGGACACAAACATGAAGATATACTAGTACTTAGTATCCTCACATTTCCAGAAAAGATGATAGGAGAATTGGGGACATATGCTACAGCTAGAAGACATGAAAAAGGAGTAAAGGTGGAGCTCAGATATTATTATTTAGGCTTTTTATATTAGCTAGAGGCCCAGTGCATAAAATCCATGCATGGGTAGGGTCACTGGGCCTGGCTGGCAATCAGGGCCGATCTGTGGAGCAACCAACAGGGTGATCAGGGACCCCACTCGCACCCACCTTGACTGGCCTGGCGCAGCCAGCTTTCTGGCCCTGCCCCCCCACCACTACTGCTGGTTGGCCCCTGTGAACTGGGGGCAGCTCCTGCATTGAGCGTCTGCCCCCTGGTGGTCAGTGCATGTCATAGTGACCAGTCATTCCGCCATTCAGTTGATTTGCATATTAGGGTTTTATATAGATAGATGTGCCTTCATATGTTTCCATTGGATCATAAAGCTAGGAAGAATTATAGAATCATACTGTTATGAACAACAGAGGTGTGCGATGTATACTGGTAATGGTAGAAATGTATAATGTAGACACACCCATTGGGAATTAATCAACTGTTCTTAGATTCTCTTAAACCAATTTGAATTGGTGATGGCTTGAAGCCCATCTCCTTGTTCTCCATCCTTATAATTTAGAGACAGGGCAACAATCTGTTTTCATGAGGTACATTAATGGATATATAATCCATTTTAATGCATGGCTAAAGCACATCAAGGAAAAGATATTTCCACATTCCTATGTGTGGAGTAAAAGCTGCTCATGGCTACTGTGTCCTCAGGATGTAAGTGTGGAGCCACCATTTGTATTTAATAGAAGCTGGGCATGTGCATCACGAAGATAATATTATAGATCCTAAGAATGTGGAAAGAGCTATATAATATTAGGGCTTTTCTTGCAAAATAGACATAAAAATGATAGAAATCCTGGTTTAAGAAAAAAACGTATTCACTTTAACTTTCTTATTTGGTTGTATTTATAGGAGCAGCTTTTATTCTTTTCCAACAACTTTCCTAACTGTGGGAAAAATTATCACAATATAATGCAATCTCATATATACTGTACCTGCTATTGTTCCAAGTACCATTCAAATACAAATAAACAGATGGCTACAATTTGGAAGAGAGGTCAAAGTGGCCTACCTAAAATCAGTGGCTTCTACCTAATTTTAAAGTGAGAGCAGAATTAAAAGATTCTTTTGTGTGTCTCTGTTCATATATTGCTGCATATGTGTGTGAAATGATTCTATAGCACATTAACATATGGAAGTAAAACAATCAATGATCTAATTCAAATAAAAAATGTTTCACTGTTTTGGTGTTGTTTTGCTCAAAGAGACTGCCTTTTCAAGGTTGTTAAAAAAAAAAAGTAAAAAACTATATGTTTCAACCCCTTCTTAAATTTCTTCTTTCTGGTCTTAGCAAGATAAAATAATTTATTTCTAAAAACATCCTAATAAATTTGTGATTGATTAAAATGGGGAGATTTACAAAAAATTCTAATTATCTCTTAACAATTACCATTAAGCTTAGTGTGATGAGGCTTACTGGCTGCCATTACATTTTTTAAATTAACTGTCACAGATCCTCACATTCAAATTTAATATGCACTCATTGTTACAAGTAGACCTGAATTTCCAACAGACTGTTTCCTTAAATGAAATCTCTACATAAAAAGAAGAGTTGTCCCCCTTTTTTTCTCTAAGGAGGTAGTGGGAGGGGGCCAAGGCTGGGAGACCTTATGAACTATAATATCCTGATGCTGAAGTGCTTATTGGATGGTTCATAGAACTCACCTGAGAAGACATGACCTTTCAGAAACCAGGTCTTTAGAGACTCCATGCATTTTGTTAGAAGCTGTGTTGTTAAATTCTGGCAAATTCATAGTTGTTTCTGCTGAGGATTGTGTCTTTGCATTTTATCCTACACCCAGTTCAAGGTAATTAAAATTTTAAAATTTAATTTTCTTTCTGAAACACCATATGTGCTGTTTTGATTATGTTTTTGTGAGGGAACTTGGATTCTAAAGAGTCAACCCTATTATTATTTAAATCTATTTAAATTTTGCAACTCCCTGTTACTTATATTGGAGCTGCTTTTAGTGCATCCTAAATAAATGACCTTGTCCATTAATATTTTTATTATTTTGAGGTAATTTATCCTGAATATTTCATTCTCATGTATACACAATAACCTTCAGTTGTTTTTTTTTTAATTTTTCTTAGGATTTTATGTGTCTATCAAAAATAATCTGAATTCTCAATGTAAAAAATCCCCAGATTTGCATCAGTTTCCTATCTATTTATGCTTTCCATGGTTGATCCCTTCTAATTTTGTTCTCCCTTTATCCATGCAAACAAACAAGTAGATAAAAACCTTTCTTTCTCTTTGACAGGTTCCCCCTTTTTTTTCTTTTATTTATAAAAAATTGTTTATTTTCCTTTGTGAATCTTAGTAACTCACATTAGTAACTCAGCTAATGGTTTCTTGTCTTGGAAAATGTAGGTTCTTTCAATTTCTGTATCTCTTACTTTTATGGATTATTCCAGGAGGTGGCACTGAAGCACTGTAAAAAGATCAAGTCACAAGTTGATTTTAAAATTTCACCTGGAAAAATAATCTCTGATGGTTCATGAGGTTGTTATATGTAAAGAAGGTGTGTTTGCAAACAAAGAACATTTTGAACTTGAAAAACACTCTTACATGTAAACTATTACCAATAATTTGGTCAAACCTTCTCTTCTGTGCAAAAGAAATCAATGGCTTATAGAAATAATAGGAGTTTGTATAAATGCATTTGCTTCTTTTGGGGAGAATTACTTGAGACAATTTTTGTCTCCAAAAAATTTGCTAAGTGTTGTATAAAATATTATGTTAAATCTGCATAAAATCAGGATTAAAAATGTATTTATTAGTATCCATACGGTTATGTTCTCATTTAGACACAAGGGAATTGGTGTGCATACTCTAATGCCTATTAGTGTTAATGGGAATTATATGTGTAAATCCCCAAGTCCTAGTGCATGGTGATGAAAATCTCCATAAGGATTTTAAAATTTGTATTTCTACTGCTTTTGGTTATGAAGGAACTAAAAGTATACTAGTTGTTCTTATATCTTTAAAGTTAGTAGGGATATGTTGCACCTGAAACAACAGACTTTGAAGTGTTATTTATTCCATTTAAACATTCAGTTTTAGTATGATGATCAATTCAGAGCCAAAAACTGGAGAGGTTCTCAGATTGCCAACTCTGAATTCTGGAACTTAGCCATCCCCAAGAGCTACCACAGCTGTTCCCATAGTAGCAGAGGTTGCTCCTGGGTCTCGCTTCCAAGAAGAAATATCTTCCTTTCCATTCCAGTTCAAGCACATTAAAAACAGCAGAACTTTCTGCTCCCTCCCACCCTTATCTCCGCAGCTCCTCTTCCTCACCCAATGGTACTGCTCAATGGCCCTGGCACCTGTTGCTCCTGGGCTCCACAGAACACCACCTGGATTTGAAGCTGGTCCCCAGTGGCCCTGTATAAGTAGGTTCTTCCAGAATGGTCCATGCTCAGGCAGTGAGGAGTAAATGTCAGCTGCACTGCAGCAATGGGTCTTCATGACTGACACTTCTGGTTTGGCACTTAACTAGGGAAATGAAGAGAGGGTTGTGACAGCTGGGAGACCTTTCCTACAGACCTAGAAGATTCTTGTGCCAAAAAAGAAACCCTTCTATGCAGGAATGCAAGGAGCCAGCCAGTCTTTTTCTCGGCTTACTGTCTTTCTTGAGCTTCGATGACTAATAAGTATGATCGCTTCAAGAATCTGTGTGGTCTCCTTCCAGCTGCCTTCTCTGCCTCCCGTGGTCCCAAAGGTTTCTGGCCTTAGTCAAAAGACCTTCTGTTCTGGAGAATAAGCTTCCAGCAGCCAGAGACTTCAGTTTTCTGTCCCTGAGTAAGCTGATTAGCCAATATTCATTGAGTACAGATGATGTGGCCAGCACTATTTTATGCTGATTATATGAGGGATGGGCAAATATTTTAATTCTTTTCCATTTTCTCAACCTTCTTGATTCTAACTGACTTTAAGGTAAAATAGACTTTTACTTTCTTTCCTTCTGGGTTGACTATGTCTACCATTTCTGTTTCTGTTTGATCTATTTGCCAGGGTGATAGCTGTCATATATGTATTGGCCTTCTGTATTTAACGGTTGAGTTTTAAAAGGTCTAGTTGGAGACAGTGTATACTATAGATAGGTAATTCCCTCTTGGTTTTAAGAAAAGATGAAAAAGAACTTTTTATGTTAGTCTGAAAATCCACTCTCCTTTATATCTTGTCGTTTTTTAATTCCTAAAGTAAAAGAAAATGTTTGGTTTTATTTTTCATTTTATGCTCAAGACAGCATGGAGAACTGCAACAATAGTACCATGTGTTTAATAATGATTTCCTTCATTGATAGAACAAATTGGTTGACTGCAACCAACACTGCCTAATAAGGAAAAGAGGCATTTTATTCACTTCTAGAGGCCCAGTGCATGAATTCATGCACTAGTGTGGTCCCTCGGCCTGGCCTGTAGGATCAGACCAAAACCGGCTCTCTGACATCCCCCGAGGCTCCCGGATTTCAAGAGGGCACAGGCCAGGCCAAAGGATCCCACCAGTGCACAATCAAGGCCATGGAGGGATGTGGGAGGTTGGCTAGCCAGGGAGGGACCATGAGAGGGCTCCAGGGCGTGTATGCCAATCTCACTCAGTCCTGATTGGCCCGACTCCAGCAGCAAGGTAACCTACTGGTTGGAGCATTGACCCCCTGGTGATCAGTGCACGTCATAGCGAGCAGTTGAGTGGCCTTAGCATATTAGCATATTACGCTTTGATTGGCTGAACAGCCGACCGGTCGACAGGACTCTTAGCATATTAGGCTTTTATTATTATGTAGGATAAGACAAAAGTACTCAAACTGCCTTTTGTCCCTTCCAATTTTATTGACTAATAAAATGGAGACCTTGCTCAGCTGGCACGGTTCAGTGGTTGAGCATTGACCTATGCCCCAGGTGGTCACAGGTTTGACTTCTAGTCAGGGAACATGCTCAGGTTAAGTCTTGATCCCCAGCAGGGGGTATGCAGGAGGCGGCCAACCAATGTTGATGTTTCTCTTTCATCAGTGTTTTTGTCTCTCTTTCCCTCCTTTTTTCTCTCTTTCTAAAAATCAATAAAACTATATTAAAAATGGAGACCTTGCACCTTTAAATTAGAATTTAGTCTTATATTACAACTAGAGGCCCGGTGCATGAAATTCATGCATGGGGGGTCCCCTCAGCCCAGCCTGCACCCTCTCCAATCTGAAACCCCTCAGGATCGGGCCTAAACTGGCAGTCGAACATCCCTTCCACAATCCTGGACCACTGGCTCCTAATCGCTCACCTGCTTGCCCACCTGGTTGTCCCTAACTGCCACCTGCACCAGCCTGATCACCCCTCACTGCCTGATCACACTTAACTGCTCCCCCCGCTCTGCAGGCCTGGTTGCCCCCAACTGCCCCCCCTCACTGACCTGGTCGCCCCCAACTGCCTCCCCTGCCAGCCTGGTCACCCCTCATGGCCTCCCCCGCCGGCCTGGTTGCCCCACGCAGCCTGCTGTTCAGTCGTTTAGTTGTCTGTCACTAACCCCCCTGCCAGCCTGATCGTCCCATGCAGCCTGCTTGTTCAGTCATTTGGTCATCCCTCACTAACCCCCCTGCTGGCCTGGTTGTAGGCAGCCGTCTTGTGATGGCATGAGGGTTAATTTACATATTACCTCTTTATTATATAGGATTACTTGTACTATCACTATATTCATGCTCTCTAGAAGGGCATACACATTTATTCACAGGCAAAAAATACTACTCCTTAGCAGATTGACTGTTTTGGAATATTTTCACACACTTACATGCAGCAAAAAATTCAAAGCAAGAGATAAAAATGCTTTGATTTATTTTAAGGGGCATTCTGAAGTTAATGTTAAAAATTTTTTATTTGAAATCATTTTCTCCAACTTGAATATAACATTATTTCTTCAGCACTGGAGCCTGAATCCATATCTCATTTACCATATGTAAATTCTTAATCCTCTAACACCAATTCAAATAACAGTCCACTTACTATCTTCCAGCTTTGGGTCACTATTCAATAAGACGTGTCAAGCAGTGAAATCAGAAGGACTTACTGGCAAATAGGTAATGAATGTCAAAGAAATCCTGCATGACTCATAAACAGCCGGAGTTTATAAATTATCTATTAAACAAATATTTTTTGAGCACTGTGCAAGGCCATGGAGGTAGTGACCGAAATAATCATTCTCAAAAATCCTCACTGTTCTTCCCAAGAGACCCATGGTCTGGCAAGGCAGGCTGATACAGAGGAAACTACAGGAGCTAATAACTGCCATGCACTGAGTGATTCCAAATGTCACATGCCTGCTAAGCACCTAATATACACTATCTTGCTAATCTTCACAACCATCTTATGAAATGGATATGATTTCCATTTTACCAATAAGACAATTAATGCTCAGAGAGATCCTGTTACGTGGCTACAGTGTACCTTACTAAGTGACAAAGATATCTTTTGAATCCAGGATTGTCAGGCTCCTAAGACTAAGGCCTTTCTCCACACCTTGGGAATGCAAATAATCAAGTGTGAGTTTCTGCCAGGAACACTGAGGTGAATAGGTAAGACTTCACAGAGAAGGCATCTCTTGGGGCTGAGAATACATTTTCTTGACATATTTCATTAGCTAATTAAAAAAAGAAGTGTTGGAGTGATGCTAGGTAGTTTATATTTTATTCCATTTCAAGTTGGGAAATAACTTGCTTCAAAGCTTTGTTTTTGTATATATTCTTGTAGGGGTGGATCACACTGTAGGCAATTTGGAGAAAATGTTTGTAGTCATACAGGCTGAGAATCTGGTCCTTCCCCAACACATATTTTAATGCCTAGCAAAACACAGCCACAATATAGTCCTGCTGTTCATGAAGCAAAGCTTGATTCTGGGACATAAAAACAGGAGTGAAATTATAAGAAGCATGAGTTATCCTCTCACACTCCTTAGCATTTGTAAAGCCTTTATAAGTACCTCATGTTTAAAACTGACCAAAGTTGCTCTAGCCAGTTTGGTTCAGTGGATAGAGCATCGGCCTGCAGACTGAAAGGTCCCTGGTTTGATTCCGGTCAAAGGCACATGCCCTGGTTGCAGGCTTGATCCCAGTAGGGAGCATGCAGGAAGCAGCTGATCAATGATTCTCTCTCATTGATGTTTCTCTCCCTCTCCCTTCCTCTCTGAAATCAATAAAAATCGACTGAATAGCAAGCTGCGTGGGGTGACTAGGCTAGCAGGGGGGTTAGTGAGGGATGACCAAACAACTGAACAAGCAGGCTGCGTGGTGTGACCAGGCCATCAGAGGGGTTAGTGAGGGACTACCAAATGACTGAACAGCAGGCTGCGTGGGGTGACCAGGCTGGCAGAGGGGGCAGTTGGGGGCAACCAGGCCAGTGGGGTGGCAGTTGGAAGCAACCAGGCCAGAAGGGGGGCAGTTGGGGGTGACCAGGACTATGAGGGGGGGCAGTTGGGGATGAGCAGGCTGGCAGAGGGGGGCAATTGGGGGTGACCAGGTTGGCAGGGGGGGCAGTAAGGGGTGACCAGGCCAGCAGGCAGATGCAGTTAGGGGTAATCTGGCTGGCAGGGGGGCAGTTAGGGGCAATCAGGCAGGCAGGCAGGTGAGCAGTTAGGAGCCAGTGATCCTGGATTGTGATCCTGGATGTCCCCCGAGGAGTCCCAGATTGGAGAGTGTGCAGGCTGGGCTGAGGGGACACCCCCCCCATGCACGAATTTTGTGCACTGGGCCTCTAGTGTATATATAAAAAGATAAAACCTAGAGGCACTTTAAAAAACAAAGAAAAAACCAACCAAACAAAAAACTGACAAAAACAAATCAAATAGATAATGTGGAATTTGAAGAGAATCCAAAAGCAAGATTCAGGGATGACATAAATATTCCTTAGGCTGCTTCTTGTAGAAAAGAAACCGTGTGCAAGATACCCCAGTGGCAAAGGGCAGCCCAAGAGGGTGGGGCCCACATCTGCTTTATTAATGAATATGTCTGCAGTTCTTTGCACAGTTCTGGGTACATAGCAGCACCTCAGTTCCTATGTGATGATTTGAATCAAGGACCTTAGACTGTAGTAAGGATGCAATAAAAGAAGGCCTGTAATCCAAGGAACAAGAGATAATTGATATAATACATTAAGAAGAAAGTGATGTATAAAGAAGAAGAAAAGAAAGTGATTCATTCTGACTAGATGATCATTAAAGGCTTCATGGAGAAGTCTAGTAGTTGAGATAGACTTTGGACTATGGGGAACTTTCTACAGGATCAAGAGAGAAAGGGCAAATCTGGATACGAGTCAGCCTGTGAAAAGACATAAAGGAAAGAGAGTTTATGCTGTATTGATGGACTCAGGATGGTAGAGATACAATCTGAAGTTTGTGGGGGAAAGTGAAACAGAGAAAACAAGACTGGAAATTAAGTTGATCTCAAACTACAAAAGACTTGAATGCTATGGTAAAATTTTTGAACTTTCTTCTTTAGGCAGTGGAGACAATGAGAGCTAACATTTATTAAACTATGGCAATATTAATTTTTATAGTGAGTAAATATGCAATTCATAAACATTATCTTACCTAATCCTCAAAACCATGCTGAGTCTTAGAGAGTTTAAGTAATATTCCCAAAGTCACATATCTGGCAAATTGCATATCTGTCTGAATCTAGATCTGTCTGACTCCGGAACCAGGGCTTTAGCTATGATACTAAACTGCCTTATTCTCCAAAGCTTCTGGAGGGGGAAGTGATATGATTAGGAGCATCCACAGATTGAAGGATGCATTGAAAACCACTAAGATGATTGCAACCATCCAAGCAAAATATAATTGAAACCATAGATATAGAAATGGCAGTTGAAGTGAAAATAGAGCCTGGAAAAGTAATGTCAAAGGAAATCTAACAAGATCTGGAATAGTTTGAATTTGGAGAGGTACTTGTCATTCATGCTATTACTCAAATAATTCCAATTCTTTCTCTTCCCATACACATTGAGAGCACTTTTTGTCCTCCTGGGGTTGGGTGGGGTCATGTGCATAATTTCAGGCAATAAATTATACATGAAAGTACAGTGTGTTAATTTCTTGCCTGAGTATTTAATCACCAATGTCTGACCTCCAGAGCTGTCTTCTTTCTTCTATCATTATGACTTGCCATATCTGACAAGGTGACTTCTCTTTCAGTCTGGCTCTTGAGTAGCTGAGGAGCAGAAATCCTGTTGACCCATGAGAGGCATATTCTTTTAATGACAAAGAAACCTTTGTTGCTGTAAATCACTGAAATTCTAGATTCATTTTTAATTTAGAAAGCTAGCCTGTCTTGATTAATATAGGAGATGAGGAAACTAGCTAAGATTTATTGAGTACTTACTATGTGTCATGCACTATTTAAGAATTATCTTATTCAGTTATCAAAAGGAATCTATTAAGTAAATACTATTATTACTCCTATATATTTAAACAAGAATCTGAGGTGTATTGTTGTGAAGAAAGCTCGGTTAAAATTTTCTTAGCCAAATACTGAAGCCAGGATTTGAATCTAGGCATTTCCCCCACAATTGTCAAGTTTTTGTGCATCAAAATATCCTTTTATCTTGTTTCCTCAATAGGCTGACCGGCACAATGATTATACATAGTTGAAGGAGAGGGAGAAGCCTCCTTGAATATGTGCTGAGAAATGATTACATTTTAAAATAATTTTAGGTAGAGTTGGAACCTTGGGAAGTAGAACATTGGACAATTTTATGTAAATATAACACTTAGGAGAAAAGTCAAAGCTCATGTGGTAGACTGAATAATACCCCACCCCCAAATGTGTCAATATCTTGATCCCCAGAATCGCTGAATATGTCATCTGATAAAACAAAGGATTCTGCAAATGTGATATTGTTAGAATCTTGAGATGAGAGACTATCCTGGATTTTCTGAGTGTGCCCCAAAGCAATCACAAATGTCTCTCTAAGGGAAACAAGGAAAGAGATGTGATAGTGGAAGGGAGTGGAGATCTGAGTCAGAAAAGTTGGAAGATGTTAGACTGCCAGCTTTCAAGGTGGAAGACGGGACCATGAACCAAGGAAAGCAAGTGGACTATAGTAGCTAAAAAAGGCAAGGCAACAAATTCTCTCCCAGACTCTACAGAAAGAACACAGCTCTGTGGACACAGTTGGTACTTCTGACCCAGAATTGTGAGATAATCAATAACTGTAAGCTAGTAGATTTGGGCATTGATTTAAAGTGACTTGCTAGTTTATGCTGGGGCCTGATGAGATTCCAGAGAGGAAATGTAAAGTGAAATGAAAAGCACTGAATACTGAACCTAGGGCAATTATAAATTGTCTTCAAGAGGACAAGAGGAAACAGTCAACAGTAAGACACAAAGTGGGCAGCCAAGCTTTCTTAGCAACAATACATCTCAGATCCTCACCTAAATATAGAGTATTTATTACTTTCAGGTGCTGTTCTATAGACTTTATGTATTAATTTATTTAATACTCAGCATCAAACCTCCAAGAATGATAGTATTTTTATCCCCATTATACAGATGAGAGAAACTAACTTATGGAAAGGTAATGTCACAATGTCACACAATTAATGAATAGCATAGCCAGATTCAAGCTCTAGGGCTTGGCTTCAAAGTCTGTCTTGACATTTTCATTCTCTCGCTTCCTTTAGGACTCTGCTCAAATACTACCACCTTGAACACCTGGCCATCCTTTCTGAAATTATACACCTTGCACCCTCTATCTCTTTTTCATGCTCTGTTTTCTTTTAAGCATTTTGTCAGTACTTGGCATTATATTATATATGTACGTATTAGTTGTTATCTATATTGTTCCCTGTCAAGAGAGTTCTACAAAAACAGAGACTTACCTGTTTGCTTAACTATCTGGAATACAGAAACATTCAAATATTGGTTGGACACATTAAATGAATGAATCATTGTGTGCTTACTATGTGACACATACTATTCTAGATACTTGGAAAGATCCCTGCTTTCATGCAGTTCACGTTAGATGAGAATTTAGGTGGGAGAAAACAAGAAATACTCATATTATAAAAATACATTTTTAGTATGTTTGAAGGTGATAAATTCTACAAAACGAGAAGAAATTACAGCAGGGAAAAGGGAGATCAGTAGTGTTCTTGAGGTATGTAGTTGCTAGTTCCAAATGAAAACTTGAAGGCGAGGGAGTGAACCATATAGATGTGGGAGTGGGGGTGGAGAAAGCATTTCCAGCAAAAAAATACAGCCAGTGCAAAGCTACTGAGGCTAGAGCTTGACTAGAGAGTTGTTGCAGATTTAGGGCAGAGTTTAGGTGAAGGAGGTCAGAGGCAGAAGAGAAGGAAAAGGGCCAGTTCATCAAGAGACTTGAGGCTCACTGTCAGTGTTTGGTATTTGACCAGAAAAGGACATGCTTTTACTGGGTGAATAATTATGACAAAGGAAAAACTATATCACACTAGCTCCACTTAAGGGAAAAAATCATTAAAATGACTAAGCAGCTCTGCTTTGAGTTTGTGCCTGTTTCTGAACAAATCCTATGACCATGACCAAGAACCTAGGTGGCAAAGTTAGCTCAAATTCATACAGTTGCCTTCTTCTCATGTAAACTCATCTTTCTATCTGTTTGCATTTGTGGCATCAACTTTAGATTATCTTCCAATAAACGCACTGTTCCAGGCACTGGGGACATAAAATTAATTGACCAAGACATGCCCTCAAGAAGCTCACACTCCAGTGAGACAAAATATAAACAAATCACACTAATATGATATACTCTGTGACATAATGGAAGCACAATCTGCTATGGGGACATGCTGGATGGAGCACTTAGTTCATTATTTTTACAAACTAGAGTTTCATAAAGCCCTCAGAGTTTCACAAAGCATTGTCCATGGACTGCCTGTATCAGAATGACCTGGGGAGAACTATTAAAATGCAGATTTCTAGGCCCCATCCCAGACCCACTGAATCAGAATCTCTTGGGATAGGGCTTAAGAATCTGCTTTTATAACCAGGCTCCTAAGGACTCCTACCCACATAGCATTTGAGAAAAGACTGCAATATATTCTTTCTTTCCTCCAACGCTCCCTGGCAACACTGCTGAGCACAAAACCAGCTGCAATGAGCTGGTTTATAGCTCAGCAGAGTCACAGAGGAATTTGCATGGTAGTCACTCTGCCAAAAGGAGCACAGATCTGAAAATTCAGAACCAAATATAAAACAGCACAGGCCCCCAAACTTCGGTTCAGATTTTAAGCCAGTGCTTTGGTTGGCTGTGTTTAGAACCTAAATATCACTGTGAGTAATATGCTTTGTTATTTTTTTTTATTGTTCATTATGATTTGATTGTTTTTTACAACACGAGACTTTTGAGAAAGTCATTCTTTGATCATTGGTAAGCCAACTGTAGTTTTCCTCAGGGTCAAATAGACCTAGTTATTCAAGTTAACCTAATTGCCTAATTGAGGGTGGGTGGTTCAACAATATGTTCTTTACATTATTTTAAAAGAAAGGAAAGAAAATCTCTCTCTCTTCATAAAGTTTTGTACATAGGCATTACTTATTCCCTACAAAGAATATATCTATTTACCTATGGAAGTCAATTGGGGGGTTAACTCTGATGATGGTCAGCTCAGTAACCCAGACCTTTGGAGTCTGGTTTCTTAGGGTCATGCATTCATGTCTCTTTATTCTTATGCTTTACCTGTTACCAAAGTCTGTAGGCCTCGTGTTTCCCAATCTTGTTTGCTTCAATATGTTTCTTGAAGTCCCCCCCCCTTTTTTTTAACTTACCCCCAAGATTCTGCAATACTGCTTGATAAATATTCCTAAAGTATCACTATCATAATGATGCCAGGCTTATTGAGCCAAAGAACAGAGTTTTGCTCTGACCACCTTACAATACAAGGGGTTCTCTTCCTTTCTCTTTATGGCCTATGTGGTTTCTTGATATACTTCTATCTACAAATTTCCTTTAAAAAAAAAAAAAACTCTTACTTTTCATACAGTCCTTTATGCAGTCAATCTGATTGGCTTAACTGATAATTATCATCATCATTCATATTGTGCAGATCCTTTGTTTATCACTGGGTACGCACTCTGATCCAGTTAGTTGTCAGCTCAGTGCAGAGAAAGAGCTATCCATCTTGGCTTCCGGAGCAAGAACTGCTGGGTGAGAGCACCTGTAACTTTACAGCTCAAGAACCTAACATGACTTTCTGCTTAGACTGTAAACATATTTAACCTTTCTCTCCCTGGATTTTAGTTTTCCTGAAAATCAGACCTTTCCTGAAATTTTCATTTTTATTGCTGACAACTCTCCAATGTCTGCTCACTGCCCTAATTAGAGCAGTTTTCTTTCTATTGTTTTCACATACTATACATGTTCCCATCTCTACAACCTTGCCCATAATACATATTCTACCAAGGCGGTAGACCTCATTAATTTCCCACTATTGACACCTTACTCATCTAGCCAGACTTCACCCATTCTACAAGAATCAAGTTGTATCATCTTCATACAACTTCTGTAAGGATTTCATCCCATATTGTGCCTCCCTTTTATCATTTTTTTCAATAATATATGTACTGTCTTTTTATCTATACATTGTTATCTAGGTTCTTTACTTAGTGTTTTTTTTTTTTCTTTCTTTTCACAATGCTTTGTTCTCTAATTGGCTTCTGTGTGTCCCATTGGCTTAGCAATGTGCTCCTTGTGCACGAAGACCATATATTATGGTGCTTGTGTGGCATAGTGCCCAGTTTAGTACAAGACATGTCAGTGTATAGACAATGTAAAAGAGCATAAGCAAGTGTTAAACAGGAAATTCTCCAAATTATTACTATGAGGCTGATGATCAGTAATACTCACTCAGAAACTGTCATGTAAGTGGTCAACAGGAACCTTATTTTCAGTATGCAACCCATTAATGAATCATTCTTTTTACTAAATAAACAAAATGATTTTTTTGTTGCCAATGTAAAATGATTCAATTCTCTGAATGAAGATTAGAATTTCAGATAGCTTCTCAATGCTTATGACCCTTTTGATCAGATTAGTGGAAATGTTATAGAGGGTATTATGCTAAGTTAAGTAACTCAGAAAAAGACAAATACTGCATGAATTCATTTATACGTGGAATCTAAAACACAAATTTAAAAAATAAACAAACAAACAAAAACCCCCCAAACCCAGAAACAGAGTCAAAGATACAGAAAACAAACTAATGGTTGCCAGAGGGTAGGGCAGTTGGGGGCTGAGGAAAAGGAGAAGGAATTGAGAAGGGCAAATTGGTAACTGCAAATAGCCATGGAGATGTAAAGTAAAGTACAATATAGGGAATATAGTCAATGATGTAATGACTCTGTATGGTGCCAGGTGGGTTCTGGACATATTGGATGAATCACTTTGTAAATTATGTAGGTGTCTAACCACCCTTGTGTATACCGTAAAATAATATAAAATAATATTGAATGGCAACTGTAATTTTAAAAATTAAATTAAAAATTTCAATGAGGGAAAAAGGAGACATATGTACTAATTTGTAATACTTTAAACAATAAAAAAAATTTTTTTTAAAGAGAGAAAAGCACTGACCGGTATGGCTGTGCACCAAGGTCACTGGTTCGGTCAGGGCACATACCTGGGTTGCAGGCTCTATCCCCAGTAGGGGGCATGCAGAAGGCAGCTGATGGATTTTTCTTCCATGTTTCTCTCTCCTCCTTTCTCTTTCTCTAAAATTAATCAAAGCATATTTAAAAATTCATTTTAAAAAGAGAGAAAAAATAATTAAGGTGGAGATAAAGATTTATAAGCTGAAATCAGGACAGGATCCTCAGTCATTTCTAATAGGCAAGCAATATGACTTTCTGAGGGCTCATTGACACATGCAGAGAGGCTAAGCATTTTGCCCAAACCAAAAAGACTCACTGAAGAATGGTTCAATGTATAGGTTTTTCTAATTTTTAGTTGAAACTTGAAATTATGCATAAAAGTAATACATACTTAAAACTGCAGCCACTTAATTCACATTTTATTCTGTAGAGTTGATATCTAAGAGACTATTCACAAGGTAAACACTGAAAATGCCAACTTGAAGTTGTAGAATGCAGTGGCACTGGTTTAAACATTGAAACAATACTTGAAAAATAATAATGTTACATAGATACCCATACCTGTAACCTATATGTTCATGTTGACCAATGTCACCTCAATAAAATTAATTAAAAAATAATATCACTTAATTCCAATAATTCTTACCTCTTTATAATCTCAGATATAATCAATTTAGTTGATATGATCCTATCTAACAAAAGAGTAATATGCAAATTAACCATCACTCCGCTACACCCACAAGCCACACTCACCAGCCAATCAGGAGTGAATATGCAAATTAACCCAACCAAGATGGCTGAGGCCATGGAGCAAGCAGGAGGCTTGGGTTTCCCTGGAAATGGAGGAAGCCAAACTTTCCACACACCCTGGCAGGCCCAGGCCTCCACTCAAGGCTACAGTTTCAATTATAGAAGATAAATAAATCCCAAAAAATGGTGGCAGCCACGGAGCGAGCAGGAGGCTTGTCTCCGCTCAAGGCTACAAAGTTTCAATTACAGAAGATAAATAAATCCCAACAAAAATGGCTGTGGCCATGGAGCAAGCAGAAGGCTTGGCTCCACTCCAGGCTACAAAGTTTCAATTGTAGAAGATAAATAAATCCCAGATACCAGGGCCTCTGCTTGGGTCACCAGGGGGCGTGGCCAGCCTGCAAACCACCTCAGGCCCCTCGCCCAGGCTGCCCCATGCCCCAAGGGAACCCCCACCCTGATCCAGGACACCCTTCAGGGCAAACCAGCTGGCCCCCACCCTTGAACCAGGCCTTTATCCTATCTAATAAAAGAGTAATATGCAAATTTACTGTCACTCCAACACACAAGATGGCTGCCCCCATGTGGTCAAAGATGGCTGCCCCCATGTGCACACAAGATGGCCAGCAGGGGAGAGCAGTTGGAAGGGACCAGGCCTGCAAGGGAGGGCAGTTGGGGGTGATCAAGCCTGCAGGGGAGGGCAGTTAGGAGTGACCAGGCCAGCAGAGGAGGGAAGTTGGGGGTGACTGGGCCTGCAGGGAAGAGCAGTTGTGGGGGACCCAAGCCTTCAGGGGAGAACAGCTGGGGGTGACCAGGCCTGCAGGGGAGGGCAGTTAGGGGCAAACAGGCTGGCAGGGGAGCAGTTAGGCATCAATTAGACTTGCAGGGGAGTGGTTAGGGGGTGATCAGGCTGGCATGAAGAAGCGGTTAGGGGTAATCAGGAAGGCAGGCAGGCAAGCAGTTGGGAGCCAGCAGTCCTGGATTGTGAGAGTGATGTATGACTGCCCGTTTAGGCCCGATCCTATCGATAGGATTGGGCCTAAATGGGCAGTTGGACATCTCTCGAGGGGTCCCAGATTGGAGAGGGTGCAGGCTGAGCTGAGGGACACCCCCCTATGCACGAATTTCGTGCATTGGGCCTCTAGTTAATAATAAAATAATAGCTCAATTCTTCCACAATCTTTCTCTGTATTCATTCAAATACATGCAAACCTAAATACCTACAAATGTTCTTTAAAATTTAATCATATGCATTTTGTTATTCACTTGCTGCTTGTCTTAATAAATTCTAGATAACCCATTGGTCAAAGAAATCCCAATTAATGGGAATTAAAAGTAGTTGAGACAATCAGATGCATTCTTTTAAAAAGGTGAGATCTTAATTTTCAGATCTTAAAGACAGGGAAGGATATTAATTAGCGGCAAGAAATGTAAAATAAAAAACAGGGGTAGAGTTCAGTGATCAGCACCTACTTGGGAGAACAGAAAAAAAAATTAACTTGATTAAAATATATGGAAGGGAATAGAGAAGAATTTTAAAATTGGGCAATTTATAAGGTTCTTGAATGTTCTGCAAAGTTTAGATTTAGATAAGAACTAATAGGATGGCTTAAAATGTATTCTATTTGAAAGTTTTAAACTGAATATGGTAAGAAAAATTATTATTGTACCCATGTTTAAAATTAGTTAGGGTGAGGAGTAAGAGAAGAAGCAAAAGTAAAAATCTAGTCATGCAGTGACTACAAAGTCTGGCAGAAAACATGAAGAGCATTGAGTACATGTTAAATGGTAGAAGAAAAGTAGAATAATTTTGTGGCTGATTATAATTAGTGATTAATCATAAATTTTTGCTTCTTATAAATTATCAGTCTTCATAATAATTCTAGAACATGACTGCACTTGATAGTGAGGGACAGCTGGGAAAAGCAGTTTATTTTGAGGGAATTTCAAGTGTTAGTAGTTAGTATAAAGATGTAGCTTTCAAAAATAGCAGTGGAAACAAAAATGTTTTCACTTGGCATATTTGTGATCTTAAGTTTTTTCACACTTGTCTTGTCAATTATAGTTCTCAAACCAGACTAACAGAATGTGTTGTGCTTGATGTAATATACTTTTAGTTTAGGGCTTTGAAATTCCAGTCATGAGCTATGGGATCCAGAGTAAGTAACATTCTTAGAACTTAGTTTTAACAATGGTTAACTAACTATTAGTTGACCATTTTATGGAGTTTGTAGAAGAATCAGATGAATAAATAGATGTGGACACACTATCAAATGGTATACAATTAAAAGATTCTTAAAATGAAAATATATATATAGTTATTTTAGGAGGCGTCACAAAAGTAGAAGGAGTACATCATAGAGATAAAACCTCGGAGAGGTATATAAACTGGATTTGTGTCTTGGATTTTATGTGGGGCCATCAAGAGGTGTTGTCAACCTAAACTGAAGATTGGGGATCACTATTGGATGTTGGATCAGGCTCAACACATTTTTTAAAATTTACCTTTATTGTTAAAATTATTACATACAGCCCCCCCCCTTTTTTCCCCATTGACCACCCCCTCCACCCTGCATCCACCCCCTGCCAGGCTTTCACCACACTATTGCTATGTCCATGGCTTATTTATATATGCATGTAAGTTCTTTTGTTAATCTCTCCCTACCCATCCCCAACCCCTGTCTTCCCTCTGAGATTTGTCAGTCTGTTCCATGCTTCTATGTCTCTGGATCTATTTTGTTCATCAGTTTAGTTTGTTCATTAGATTCTGCATATAAGTGAGATCATGTGATACTTTCTTTCTCTGACTGGCTTATTTCTCTTAGCATAATGCTCTCTAGGTCCCTTCATGCTATCTCAAAGGGTAAGCGATCCTTCTTTTTAACAGCTGCATAGTATTCCATGGTATAAATGTACCACAGCTTTTTTTTTTTTTTTTAATCCACTCATCTACTGATTGGCACTTGGGCTGTTTCCAGATCTGAACTATTGTAAATTGCACTGCTGCTATGACCATAGGGGTGCATATATTCTTTCTGATTGGTGGTTTGGGTTTCTTCAGATATATTCTTAGAAGTAGGATCACTGCGTCAAATGGCAGTTCCACAGGGTGAGTAGCCAGACATGGTTTTGTAGGTAACAAAGCAGGTATAGACCATGTGGATACAAAGGTGAGAAATGAAGAGTCAAGATCAGTCAGCGGACCTGTTTTAGATATCATTGGGTATCAGTAAGAGAGCAAAAATGGTGTATCAGTTTGCTCTTTTTGTGCCTCTCTTTGTGTGGGCTTTCTCCTGAAAGATCTAAGGGGACATTTGCACATATGATTACTTTATTAAGATCCGCATCCTCTTCATTCTTTCAATTCTCAAAATTTCTATATCTAAATAAGATAATTTGAATAAGATAATTCCTGTCCATGTCTCAAGTTTTGACTCTGAGAGCTAAGGAATAAAAAAGTTGTTGTCGGGCTCAGCATTATCACCAACACCCTTCAAATACAAGGGCAGGTGACTCCTTAGGAACCATATATAAAGCCTCTACTTTTTCATCATGAATCCCAAGTGCAGCTGCTATAGTTTTCTTTGCCCTTTGGAAATCCCTTTGCCTCAGAAGTGTTCTACCACTTTGCTTCTCTTCTTTGTATTGTTCATTCTATGAGCTTGGATCTTCATCCTCCCTTTGACCCTAAAAAATGTCCCTGTCTTTTGATTCCACGCCCACAACCATAGTTCACCCTTGCTCTATCACACATTTAAATTTGGTTCCCTATGTAATACTATATGTAATACTTTAAACAATAAAATAAAACAAAAAAATAAAGAAATAAATTTGGTTCCTATTGTTAGGATCAAACCTTAACAAGATTAGTCAGTTATAGCAATTATCATATACTGTTAGTTAGGTGTTAATGTGGTCAATTATATTTCAGGTCAAACATTGAGCTTATCTCCTGTTTTTATATGTTGTTTTGAGTGATGGAGCAGAATTTGAAAGTAAACAGAAGTTGGATGGTGAATTCACCTTATAAATAAAAAATGTAAAACATGTTCTCCACTTGCAAATATTTTTTCATATTATGTCATGGAAGTTGAATTACAAGGTAATATTTTTAAAAAATTAAATGAATTTTAAGAATAATTTATTCTACTTTAGAATGAAAATTCTAGATTAACAGAAAAACTGTAAAGATAGCACAGTTTCTATATAACCCAAGTCTAGTAAATTTGTCATAATAAAGAAATATTGATACATTGTTATTACTTAAAGTCCATAATTTTTATTTTATTTTTTAAATTAATTAATTAATTAATTTTTATTGATTTCCGAGAAGAAGGGAGAGGGAGAGATAGAAACATTAATTATGAGAGAGAATCATTGATCAGCTGCCTCCTGCATGCCCCATACTGGGGATTGAGCCCGCAATCTGGGCATGTGCCTTTGACTGGAGTTGAACCCGGAACCCTTCAACCCGCAGGCCAATGCTCTATCCACTGAGCCAAATGGTTAGGGTCTTTTCTTAGTTTTTATCTAATGTCCTTTCTCTGTCCCTGAATTCTATTCAGGACACCATGCTACATTTAGTCACTGTCTTCAAAGGCTCTCTTGACTGTGATAGTTTCTCAGATTTTTCACATTTTTGATGACTTTGACAGTTTTGAGGAGTACTGGTCAGGATTTTTGTAGAATGTTCTTCAGTTGAAATGTGTCTATGGTTTTGTCATTATTAGATCAGATTACGGACTTTGGTGAGGAAGATTATAGAGATAAATTGCCATTCTTATCATATCAAGATTATAGTCTAGCAACCTGACATATCACTGTACATGTTGACTTAGATCACCTGACTGAGGTAGTGTTTGTCATGTTTCTCCACTATAAAGTTACTCTTTCATTCTTATTTTTCACTAGAGGCCCAGTGCACAAAATTTGTGCATGGGGGGGGGCATGTCCCTCAGCCCAGCCCGCACCCTCTCCAATCTGGGACCCCTCAAGGGATGTCCGACTGCCCATTTAGACCCAATCCCGGTGGGATCTGGCCTAAATGGGCAGTCGGACATCCCTCTCACAATCCAGGATGGGCAGTCAGACATCCCTCTCACAATCCAGGACTGCTGGCTCCCAACTGCTCGCCTGCCTGCCTTCCTGATTGCCCCTAACTGTTTCTGCCTGCCAGCCTGATCACCCCCTAACCACTCCCCTGCCAGCCTGATTGATGTTTAACTGCTCCCCTGCCAGGCTGTTTGCCCCCAACTTCCCTCCTCTGCCGGCCTGGTCACCCCTAACTGCCCTCCCCTGCAGGCTTGATCACCCCCAACTGCCCTCCCTTGCAGGCCTGGTCCCTCCCAACTGCCCTCCCCTGCTGGCCATCTTGTGGTGGCCATCTTGTGTCCACATGGGGGCAGGATCTTTGACCACATGGGGGCAGCCATCTTGTGTGTTGGAGTGATGGTCAATCTGCATATTACTCTTTTATTAGATAGGATAGAGGCCTGGTGCACAGGTGGGGGCCAGCTGGTTTGCCCTGAAGGGTGTCCTGGATCAGGGTGGGGGTTCCCTTGGGGAATGGGGCGGCCTAGGTGAGGGGCCTGTGGTGGTTTGCAGGCCGGCCACGCCCCCCGTTGACCCAAGTGGAGGCCCTGGTATCTGGGATTTATTTATTTTCTACAATTGAAACTTTGTAGCCTGGAGTGGAGGCCTGGGCTGGCCAGGGTGTGTGGAAAGCTTGGCTTCCTCCATCTCCGGGGAAACCCAAGCCTCCCTCCTGCTCTCTCCATGGCTGCAGCCATCTTGGTTGGGTTAATTTGCATACATGCTCCTGACTGGCTGATGGGCATGGCTTGTGGACGTGGCTTATGGGTGTAGCAGAGTGATGGTTAATTTGCATATTACTCTTTTATTAGATAGGATAGTGTAATCTTTGGAAAGAAGTCACTATGCAAAGTCACAGTTAATGGGTGGGAAGTTAAGGTCCACCTCTAAGGGTGGTGACATTTTCATGAATTATTTGGAATTCTACTACATGGGAGATTTGTCTACTCTCTCCCATTTATTATTGGCCATTAATTTATATCAGTCTGGACTCATGGATATTTTTTTTATACTTTGGACTATAATCCAATACTTCAATTAATATTAATTTAATAAACTTTATTTTTGGAGAAGTTTCAGCTTCACAGAAATATTGAGTGGAAGATGTAGAAAGTTTCCATTTACCCTCTGTCCCTATACATGAACCACCTCTCCTACTATCAATATCGCAAACCAGAGTGGTACCAATGATACAATAGATGAAAGTACATTGATATGTGATTATCACCCAAGTCCATACTGTACATTAGAGTTCACTTTTGGTGTTGTACATTCTATCAGTTTTGACATATATTTTACAACATGTAGCCACAACTATGGTATCATACAGAATGGTTTTACTGTCTTAAAAATTCTCTTTGCTCTGCCTTTTTATCCTCCCCCCCTCTTGCTAATTTTTGGCAACCACTGATCCTCTCAGTGCCTTCAGAGTTTTGCCTTTTCCAGACATCATATAGTTGGAATCAAACAGTATGTAGCCTCACTGGATAGGTTTTCTTAGTAATATGTATTTAAATTTTCTCCATTTATTTTCATGGCTTGATAGCTCATTTTTCATTGGTGATGGAGGTACCATAGTTTATTTATCCATTCATCTGCTGAAGAACGTTGTAATTGTTTCCAAATTTTGGCAATTATGAATAAAGATACTATAAACATCTGTTTGTAACTTTTATGTAGACATACATTTTCAACTCCTTGGGGTAAATGCCAAGGAGTGTGACTGCTGGGTTGCATGATAAGAGTATGTTTAGTTTTGTAAGAAACTGTCAAACTGTCTTCTGAAGTGACAGTACCATTTTGCATTCTTACCAGCAATGAATGAGAATTGCTGTGGCTGCACATCCCTATCAGCATTTGGTGTTCTGGATTTTGGCTATTCCAGTACTGGAATCTTTTAATTTTAATTTTTAATTTCCTTAATGACATATGAAATGTAGCATCTTTTTAAATGCTTACTTGCCTTATGTATATATTTTTTGTGAAGTGTCTGTTTAGGCTGTTTGCCCATTTTTGTATCAGGTTGTTCATTTTCTTATTGTTGAGTTTTAAGAGTTCTTTCTATACTTTGAATAACAGTACTTTATCACAAATGTATTTTGCAAATAATTTCTCTGTCTGTTGGTTGGCTTTATATTCTCTTGACAATGTATTTCACTGAGCAGAATGTTTAAATTTTTAATAAATTCCAGCTTACGAATTATTTCTTTCATGGAGTATGTCTTTGGTATTGTAGCTAAAATGTCATTGCCATATCCAGATTTCTCTACATTTCCTCCTATGTTATCTTCTAGAAATGCTATAGTTTAGTGTTTTACATATATGTCTATTTTTATTTTGAATTAATTTTTGTGAAGGTTATAAGGATTTTGTGTAGATTCTTTTTTTTTTTTTTTTGCATGTGGATATACAATTTTTCCAGTTTTTAAAAAGAACTGACTTTTCTCCAATGTGTTGCCTTAACTCCACCAAAGATCATTTGTATTCCAGATTTGGCTATTGGGAGCTCTTTCTATTGGACTACTGTCCCCTTTGATATATTCCCACTAATTAAAAAGAATATTTTTGCCACTTTCTTAATTTTTGTCACTATAAGACAATCCAGGCTTGATCATCTTGTATATTTCCTTCCCCATTCCTAAAAAACCCATTTCTCTAAGAGGTCTTAATTCCTTTTAATGGTATTTAAATCCAAGATATGAGTGTTAGATGTGCCATCCTTGTTGGGTTATCATTATTTTAAGCTCTCTCAGATGACAGAATTTAAACAGATGTATATCTACCAATCCATGTATACACACATGCACACATGAATACATACACACATTTCTATAATAACCATCTCTATATATGTTAAGCTAACCCATTAATACTGATGTCTCCAACTGTAATACATTATCACTCTAGCCTTCTCACTTTACTTAACTATAACCTCTCACTCCAAAAGTGAAACATTTGGCTATCACCATCCACCATAATTTTACTTGATTATTCAGTTCCAGTATACATGTATAATGATTTCAAAATTGTTAACCCATACCTCCATAGAAAACAGCTTTATCAACTAGAATACAGTGTTACATACATTCCTTTAGTCTTATAGACTGTACTCATTTCCAGTTACTTCACTTTATCCCACCATCTTTCAGTGAGATTATACTATAAATATGTAAAAGAGTTATATTCTCTTGTCACATTTTGCATTACATCCTGTAATTCCCTAACTTTTAAAATAAATTTTGAAATTTTGCATATGTTAAGGTTCATTCTTAGTAAATTTCTATGGATTTTGACAAATGCCATGTCATGTATCCACCATTACCATATTATACAGACTAGTTTCACTGCACTACACAAAAATCCCTTATATTTCCTCTCCCCAATTAATAGACCCACTTCCCAGTTCTTCCTGGCAACTTCTGATTTGTTTGTTGTCTTTATAATTTTGACTTTTCCATAATGTCATATACATGAAATTATACAATATATAGACTTTGTCTGACTTCTTTCACTTAGTAAGATGAATTTAAGGTTCATTCATATCTTTGCATGGCCTTGTAGTTCATTATGTTAAATCACCAAATAGCATTCCATTGCATGGTTATCCCACAATTTGTTTAGCCATTCACCTATTGAAGAAAATCTTATTTGTTTATATATTTTGGTGATTATAAATTAAGTTTCTATAGGTTTGTGTAGACATTGATTTTTAAATCAATTGCTTAAATACCTAGGGGCACAATTACTAGATCATATGCTAAAATTATATTTAGGTTATAAAGAACTGTCAACTGTCTTCTATAGTGATGGCATTTCATTCCTGCCACCAATGAATGAGAGTTCCTGTTGTGCTGCATTCTTGCCAGAGATAGATATCATCAGTTTTTTTTTGGATATTAGCCATTCTAATCAGCATGAAGTGCTATCTCATTGTTTTAGTTTACATTTTCCTAATGCCAAATGATTTTGACTATCTTTTCATATGTCTGTTTACCATATATCTGCTTTGGTAAAATGGCTAGATGTTTTTCTCATTTCAAAATTGTATCATTTGGTTTTTATTGTTGAGTTTTGGAATTCTTTGTATATTTTGAATACAAATGCTTTATCCGATATTTGACATGCAAATATTTTCTCTTGTCTTTTCATTCTCTTAACACTGTCTTTGTAGATGTAGAGCATTGGTTTTCATTTTTTAAAAAGTCCAAATTATCAATTTTTCTTTCATGGATTGTACTTTTCTTGTTAGGTCCAAAAGCTCATCATCAAATTTGATTTTTTCCCCCATGATTTTCTCCCCAGAAGTGTTGTAGTTAGAAATTTAATTCTACTATCCATTTTAAGTTATTTTTATAATGTGTAAAGTCTGTTTATAGGTTTTATAATAATATGGATACCTAATTTTTCTAGCACCATTTGTTCTTTCTCCATTGAATTGGCTTTGTGCCTTTGTCAAAAATCAGTTGACTGTATTCATTAGAGGGCACAATCCCCACGAGACTCCTCATTTTCGATATCAGTCATAAATTCAGGGGGCCCTGGGATTGCACTCAGACCAGTTGGCTACTGATTGTTAGTCTTGTGTGTCTTCTCAGATAGTCTATAGTACCCATATTTACTCAAACACTAGTATAGATGTTGCTGTGAGTGTATTTTGTTGATGTGGTAAACATCTACAATCAATTTATTTTAAGGAAAATTATCCTCAATAATGTGGATGAGCCTAATCCAAATCAGTTAAAGCCCTTAAGAATTACACAATTGGGTTTCCAAGAGATTAAAAAAAAAATTCTGGTTCAAAACTGGAACATCAACTCCTTCCTAGCTCCCAAACTGCCAGTCTGTCATAAATATTTTGAACTTGCCAGTTAGCATAAAATTGCATGAGCCAATTTCTTATTTTAAAAAAAGCAAAACACATACACACACAAAAAAATTCTGTCTCTCTCTGTATGTCTATCTCTCTGTGTCTGTCTGTCTGTCTGACTCTCTCCATTATATAAATACTCCTGGCTATGATATAAGACAATACACACAGAATTTTCAGCAAAAGAAACTCACCAGAACCTTTGGTGTCCAATATTTGTATTGGGGTTTGATTATATACTTCCTGCTGGCCTTTAGTCTTCAGCTTCTCCCAAGAACTTTAGTCTATAGTTCCTCTGGAGCTCAGAACCAATACAGTGGCCCACATCTTGCATTACAAATTATGTTGTTATGCTGTATGGTAGCCAAAGCCCCCAGGCCCACAAAGACAATCTTATCAGGCACAACATTCCAGGAACCTGCAGCTTAGCTTCCAAAAATTGAAGACAAAGCTCAGACCTCTCTTCGGCTAAGATTAGTTCTTCACTACACATCACATTATATAAGAAAGAAATATTATAAAATTTAAGTATCAGAAACAGAATTTACATATGAATGGTACTGACAATATTTACCAGTGCCCGCCAAAAATACACACTTTGAGATTTTTTAAAAATTATTGTTTAAAGTATTACAAATAGTAGTACATATGTCTCCTTTTTTTTTTTTTTCCATTTGACCTTCCCCAGGCCTCCCCTACCCTCCGGCACATGCCCTCACCCCCCTCCCAGTGTCTTGCGTCCATTGGTTATGCTTATATGCATGCATACAAGTCCTTCGGTTGATCTCTTACCTCCCCGCATCAAACTTCCCCAGCCTGCCCGCTGTAGTTTGACAGTCTGTTCGATGCTTCTCTGCCTCTGTATCTGTTTTTGTTCATTAGGTTATAATGTTCTTTATTATCCATAAATGAGTGAGATCATGTGCTATTTTTCTTTCACATAGATGGATGCTCTCTAGATCCATCTATGCTGTTGCAAATGGTAAGAATTCCTTCTTTTTTATCACAGTGTAGTATTCCATTGTGTAGATGTACCACAGTTTTCTAATCCACTCATCTGCTGATGGGCATTTAGGCTGTTTCCAAATCTTAGCTATTGTAAATTGTGCTGCTATGAACATAGGGGTGCATATAGCCATTCTGATGGGTGTTTCTAGTTTCTTGAGATATATCCCTAGAAGTGGGATTACTGGGTCAAAATGCAGTTCCATTTTTAATTTTTTGAGGAAATGCCATACTGTTTTCCACAGTGGCTGTACCAGTCTGCATTCCCACCAGCAGTGCACAAGGGTTCCTTTTTCTCCGCATTCTCTCCAGCACTTGTCCTTTGTTGATTTGTTGATAATAGCCATTCTGAGAGGTGTGAGATGGTACCTCATTGTTGTTTTGATTTGCATCTCTTGGATGATTAGTCACTTTGAGCATGTTTTCATATGTCTCTTGGCTTTCTGAATGTCCTCTTTCAAAAAGTGTCTATTTAGGTCATTTGCCCATTTTTTGATTGGGTTGTTTATCTTCCTTTTGTTAAGTTGTATGAGTTCCCTGTAAATGTTGGAGATTAAACCCTTTTCGGAGATAACATTGGCAAATATCTTCTCCCATGCAGTGGGCTTTCTTGTTGTTTTTTTAAAGAACTTATTTTTTATTTTATATAAGAAAGTTGGTTGTGAGTTATTATATGTTTAAGTATTTTGTAACACAAACTTTTGAATAAGAAAAATGGTCAATTTTTATCTTTTGGCATCTTAGTTGTAGAAGTCTTTCTATATTATTACATGCTAGTCTTTATAGGATGTTATTTATCTCTAACATGGTAGGAAAGTGCAGAACCCCACACATGGTGTTTCCCTCATGGGTATATTCTTTAAAGAAGGTGGCAGTTCTTTAATGTTAACTATCATTCCTTGCTTATCAAATAATATTACTTTATGTGTGTGTGTTTTTCAGTGACTGGGTTACTATATAAAGGTAAACGTCTCTTCATTGGCTTTAATCGTATTATAACAGAGTGTCACCTCTTGAAAACAAGTTAAATTAAAACGAAAATAGCTGTCTGTTTCTTCATTTCAAGCATGTTTGTTTGTGTAGTGCCACAAAAAGGCAATAACTACTTACTTTGAGATTTAGCTTATTGCAGATATAGTGCTAGAGAAGCTGGTTAATTTTTTGATGGTGGTTATTTTCCCTTTAGAAATGAGAAGCATAATGTATGGCCAAGGCACATGATGATGTGTGCCGTGCTCACTGGACGTAGTGCTTGGGTGGTTTCAGAGTAAAACTGAAACATGGTATTTTCTACTCCTCCCCTATTATCCCAAGCTACCCCTGCTGGGTCTGAAGGGTGATTAAATCTGAGTCAGTAGTTTGTAATGCTCTCATCTCATTTGGAAGTGTTCCATACAAATCATCCATTAAAGAGTAGACTAGAAGATATTATTGAATGCTATTTTAAGATTCGGTAGATGGTTTTTCAATTTTATGTAGCTCCAGGGGAGGCATCCCTGCAAACCACATTCATTTAAAGTTTCTTTTTCCTCACAATTCAGAAATTCATTTTCCCTTAAACACAACTTCATAATTTTCTTTTCTCTTTGGTACACTGTCACAGTGAAACGGGGACCCAAAAGTTCTTTCATATCTGGGTAGTACTTGTATTATTTTTGAATCAGTCATTTTGCCTTAAAAAAAAAAGTGCCAAAACTAGACCTGGGTTCAATAAAATCTAGTCATAGTGTAGTACAATTTGTTTGAGGTCATAGCTTTTTGACTCAGGTTGTTAGGGAAAGGGAAAATATGACATTATTTGTTTTCACTGAATATATAAAACTTTTAAAATAGATTCATTAGGTTTATAAACTTTGTCCTAAATTTTTTTCTGATATCAAACATTTGCTTTCTACTTTTTCAAATCACAATTCTTTGTAAAAATATTATTCTGTAAGCAACATGAAGTAGACCAGTGCCAGAGCTGGAACCATTATATAACCTTTAAAATGCTTGAGCATGCATTCATTTATTTTTAGTTAATTCATATTAGTTTAGAAAAATATTATTACTAATCTTACAATGATTAGATTTAGAATCATAATTATATGAAGAGTAATACAAAATAATTTCTATGCTATTTTATAAAAAGAAGTACAGTTATCTAATTTTTAGAATTTTAGTTTTTGTGTGTTTTTTGGGGGCGGGGAGAGCAAGATATATGCAAGTATGTTCTAACCTTGAAACTGGAAGTTATCGAGTGAGTGAAAGAGGACATTTGTAGATTTTTACACTGACTTTTGATTTTATACTTATAACCTTGTATTTAGTATTAAGATAAATTTATTTGCAAAAGTCATCTTGCTTGATATTTGTCTATATCTTGACCAGGAATGATTTTACTGAACTATTTCCACTGTGCTACATACAGAGTTGAACTCTGGGCTCTCAATCACCCAATCATTTGTTATGTTCTCTGGAAAGGACTCCCTTGGTTTGCTTCTTTAATAAAGCATTGCCCCCCCCCCTTTGTTGTTTTTACAAAGGACCACCTACTATTTTCCTGGATTGATTGAATTCAAAGGGATATTATTTCATATCTAATACGTGCTTAGAGTTTATTCTCAATATTTCTGAACAACTCAACTGATGGAGTCAATAATTGTAGATGAATGACAGTATAAGGATGTGGAAACTCTATTGTATCACATCAGAACTCCCCAATCTATGATCTGTGAGGTGTCTCAGATCTTAATTGACGTACTCAAGGTTGTGGGAGAGTATTCTGGGTTTTAAAAAGAATGGCAAAATTATGTTAAACTAACATCAACATTTTTATTTGTGTAGTTTTTAAAATGGCAGTAATTTTCAAAACTTTTTATCTATTAAAACAATTGACAGGCTGACCAAGAGTTAGTGGTAGAGTGGGGCAGTGAATATAGGCAGGTTTCTCAAAAATTTTTACTTATGAAATGCCTTTTGTTATTTTATTTTTTTCAAAGGGATCCCTACTACCATTGATTTGAGTACTGGTGTTCAGAATACTAGAATATAGTATGAGAAATACTCATACAGACACAGATTTTTAATTCTACCTGTGGATTAAGATATAATAGTAAAAATAGTTACCTAGGTCATATAACTTGAGACTTTTATGGCTTTTATTGCTTTTGCTGAATTGTTTTTTTTAGTGTGATTTCATTGGCTTGTAATAAGGACACCATGAAACTCTCCTATGATGCTCATTGCATTGTCTAATGTAAGGATATCATTATGATATACAGATATTGACAAGAAGATAAAAATGTGGCAAGTTGTATTTTTCCCAAAATTACCTCAATGATATTTCCCATTTCCATATGCTCTTATGCAATGTGACCTTGTCATTTCATCATTAAAAGGTGGATCTATTTCTTCAGCCCTTTAAGTCTTGGTGGGCTTTGTGACTGGCTGCTTTGACAGAAGTAAACTATGACTTCAGAGGTTAGGAAACCTTTCAACCTCTATGGAGGCCTCTTGAAATGCTTGCTTTTGCAATCTCTCTCAAGGACCCCAGAATCCACGCTGTGTGAAACTCAAATGACATGGAGAGACCATGAACAGCTGCTCATCAGCAGCACATGTTGAGATTGTAATTGACAACCATGTCAGATGCCTGCAACCTCAGTGAACATCTGACTGCACCTTCATGAGCAACTCTAGGTGAGGGTTACCTTTTTGAGCCCAATCAACCAACAGAAATGTGAGAAACAATAATAAATCACTTTTCTAAGGCACCAGGTTTTGGAGTGGTACTGTCACACTGCAACACATAACAAGACCTAACTTGCATGTGTAAAGAATTCATGTTTTACTATAGTTTTTACCTCCATTGTACGACTATACCCTTGTTTTCTTTTGATTCAACTCTCATATGTGCTTTGCATTTATACTATCTAGTTGCTAGTTTGTCCATCTTTGTAAAGGGCCTTAAATTCATTTTGTAAGAACTTTGAATGTGCATAATTATTTGTGTATATGGTAAAATACACATGATATCCAAGTCAAAAACTGTATATTATCCACTTATCTTTTCTGAGTTTTATAAAGAAAATGGAGGGCCACTAAGAAACAATGTTATAGTCCTGCTCTCAAGAAAATAGAGATTTGGTGAGCAAGAAAGAGCTTCTATTCTACTTTCACATCTCCTGAAGGGGGTGGGGGGTGAGGAGGTGGGAAGTGCCCCTATGTATTCAAACTATGTGTGCAAATCTACTTGGGGGAAAAAAAAATCACACAATCCTAAACATGTCTTATGTATTTTAGCATAGAGAAGAATAAAGAACTACATTTCTAACCTCTGAAGCATTCTTTATCAGAATGATGAGGTATGCAAAGAAGGGTGACATATATAACAAAATATCTAAATTCCTAAATTAGCAACTAATAGAATTTCTAGTTCATTTATCTCAGAAATTTACAATTTCTAGCTTACTAAATATGAAAACTAGAAATTACCTTTATATTCTTACAAAATGTTCATTGTATTGTTCAGGAAACAATGCTGACCAGTTAAGTAGCAGAAATAATAAGTAAAACGAAATGCAGTCTACAAACGAGTAACAGACATTTATCAAAGAACTAGAGGCCCAGTGCATGAATTCGTGCACCAGTGGGATCTCTCGGCCTGGCCTGCAGGATTGGGCCAAAACAGGCTCTCCAACATCCCCCATAGGGTTCTGGATTGTGAGAGGGCTCAGGCCAGGCTGAGGGACCCCACTGGTGCATGATCGGGGCCAGGGAGGGATGCGGTAGGTTGGCCAGCTGGGGAGGGACCGCAGGAGGGTTCCAGGGCATGTCCAGCCTGTCTTGCTCAGTCCCTATCACCCAGACCCCAGCAGTAAGCTAACCTACTGGTTGACTGTCTGGCCCCTGGAGGTCAGTGCACGTCATAGCGAGCTGTTAAGCGGCCTTAGCATATCATTAGCATATTACACTTTGATTGGTTGAACAACCAACCAGACAACTGGACACTTAGCATATTAGGCTTTTATTATATAGGATATTTTTTTCTACTAAAGATTCCTGTATTATTTTTTCGAAGTATCAAAATAGGTCATTTGCTTTTGCTTTTAAAAAGAGCAAGGCTATGTTTTAAAGGAGCATGGTTTCCATGTTTTACATTAGGCAAGAACAAATTATATGACTGCAAAGTATCCCAGAGACTATGAAATACCCGAATAATGCCAGTATACATTTCTTTCTCATTTATAGGAATATATGGAAAGCTGAGAATTCCAGATTAACTTTGCTTATATACACTGTTTAAAGAAGAGATTATGTTTTTCAAATTCATGTAAATGCTAATAGTATTTATATTTAAATAAAAATATATTGATACACCTTTGTATAGGAAAGCAATTTTAATCACTTTGTAGGACATTATCCCTGCAGGGACAGATAGTTTACATGTACAGAACAGTGTGGGTCCTGCGGGCACCCCCTCTCCAAAGGACATGTCAGTAATGTTGAACATTTAAAATTCTCTCTGACATCCTACCAGCTTCACAATGGATGACAGAGTGATTTGAATTAGAAGTTTAGAATGAGGCAGGGTAGAGGTTGGGAAGGTAGATTAGGAAGTGGTAGAAAATAGAGATTTTTTTTTTTTTTTTTTACTGTTCCTTGCTTGTTTCAGAAATCACCTGCTGATAAATCAATAGTGTGGAAATCCTCCCTCTGTACCACAAATTTATGTCTATTTTTTTTATTAGTTTGGTGTTTACTAGTGAATTCTACCACATGCTTAGAACAGTAGCTGGCACCTAGTGGTTGCACAGTCAATAGATGTTCACCCAGGTTATAGTAATAATAGCTAATACTTCAATGTCAATTTCTATGTGCTAAGCACTGTAGTGATTGTCTTCTACTGATTAGATGATTTAATTTGCATCAACAACATTATGAGGTAGGTACTGTCGCGATCGGCATTTCCTAGGCGAGAAACTGAGGCACAGGGCCATAAGTGGCCTGAGGTCATGGACCTCAGGAGGTAGAGATGCAATTCTAGCCCAGGCAATCTTTCTGCAGAGTCTGTGCATGTGTTCACAACACCCACTCCCTCCTGAAAGTATAGGTTTAGCATGTGAGAGGTGGCTGTTTATTTACACATTCCTTTAGGGGAATCTGAGGAATTGATCTGAGTGGGAAGATGAAATTGGGGAGCAATTAGGTGGTTTTGCAGAGGAGTCGGCGACAGCACTTGAGAAACAAGAAGCAATGTTGTTTTGAATAATTACTTTCCTCACTCGGTCGCAGAAGGTCTTGCAGAAAAGCCTCCTGCATTAGATTGAGTGAAAGATGTAGTTATCATGATTGCTTGTGGGCTGAAGTGACAGAATAAATGACCTCACAGGAGCCAAGATACATGGAAAACCAGGGGAATTTTAGGGGAATTTGAACACTATTTGCAGTGATGGAAGCGCATGGTTCTTTCTTCACAGCAGGCAGCAATAACAGAGAGTCCTTTTTAGGGCTCTGTTCTTATCACCTAAAACTTCCAAAGCTAAACTGACTCCCTGCATATTGGAGGTTCTTTTAGATCCACTTCTGATACATTAAGGAAAAGGAAGAAAATAACCATGTTCAGGTTGAGCAGTCTGGCCCTTGGATACTGATACACTGCAAATTGCAGACCAATAGAGAAAAAAAACTCCACACATTTCTTAAGGGCAATTTTGAAAGAAACCTATTATTTTTTCCCTTATTTTTAGTGTATAAATTGTAATATACTTTGTAGATGTTATTATTTACAATGCCTCAAAGTGCAGGGTAGAATTAGAATCATGTTACATTGGCACAGGAAGAGAGCCATTGCAGCTAAACTAACCCTTTCATTTTATGTGAATGATAACTACATACAAACCTATGATGTATAACATCTGAATGAATTACCAAATAAAATGTTGTGTACTTGCAGATTGCCTACCAAACTTAATGCTTGCTCAAGCCTTCAATTGAGGGTAAATAATTCAAATCATTTTCACTTAAGTGAAAATGCTCAAGGAGCTTTTTGGATCTCAAATCTCTGATATGGTTTTCCCTGAATACTGACCAGAAGTAACAAGCAAATTTATATCAATAAAAGGATTTGCTGTTTTAGCTTATCAACAAGGGACCCATCTATTGTAGGGGAAAATGTATTGGCATTTGTTATTTTCAACAACAAAACCAAGCCACATTGCATGAAGAACATTACTTCTGAAAGATATAGTAGTTTTCTAATGTATTATTGAATTAATTCAGATTGCATACTGGCTGTACAATTTATGATCCATCCTCAGTATGGAATATTATTCAGTCATTAAAAAGAATGAATTAGCTATATCTGTGAGCTAAGTGAGAAAAACAGGTACCATGTTTTTATAATGGGATTTCACATTAATGATTTGAATATGATGATATAAACATGAAGAAAAATATGAAAGAACTAGAAGCCTGGTGCACAAAATTCATGCACGGGGTGGGGGGGTTGCCCCTCAGCCCAGTCTGCACCCTCTCCAATCTGGGACCCCTCAAGGGATGTCCAACTGCCCGTTTAGGCCCGATCCTGGTGGGATTGGGCCTAAATGGGTAGTCGGACATCCCTCTTACAATCCAGGAATGCTAGATCCCAACTGCTCGCCTGCCTGCCTTCCAGATTGCCCCTAACCGCTTCTGCCTGCCAGCCTGATCTCCCCTAACCATTCCCCTGCCAGCCTGATTGATGCCTAACTGCTCCCCTGACAGCCTGTTAGCCCCTAACTGCCCTCCCCTGCAGGCCTGGGTCCCCCCCAACTGCCCTCCCTGCAGGCCTTGTCACCCCCAACTGCCCTTCCCTGCAGGCCTTGTCACCCCCAACTTCCCTCCTCTGCCAGCTTGGTCACCCCTAACTGCCCTCCCCTGCAGGCTTGATCACCCCCAACTGCCCTCCCTTGCAGGCCTTGTCCCTCCCAACTACCCTCCCTTGCTGGCCATCTTGTGGTGGCCATCTTGTGTCCACATGGGGGCAGGATCTTTAACCATATGGGGGCAGCCATCTTGAGTGTTGGAGTGATGGTCAATCTGCATATTACTATTTTATTAGATAGGATAGAGGCCTGGTGCATGGGTGGGGGCCAGCTGGTTTGCCCTGAAGGGTGTCCTGGATCAGGGTGGGGGTTCCCTTGGGGCATGGGGCGGCCTGGGCAAAAGGCCTGTGGTGGTTTGCAGGCCGGCCATGCCCCCTGGTGACCCAAACGGAGGCCCTGGTATCTGGGGTTTATTTATCTTCTACAATTGAAACTTTGTAGCCTGGAGTGGAGCCAAGCCTTCTGCTTGCTCCGTGGTGGCAGCCTTTTCTGTTGGGATTTATGTATCTTCTATAATTGAAACTTTGTAGCCTTAAGCAGAGGCCTGGGCCAGCCAGGGCTGCAGAAGCTTGGCTTCCTCCATCTCCGCGGGCAACCCTAGCCTCCTGCTCTTTCCAGCTCCATGGCTGCCGCCATTTCTGTTTGGGTTTATGTATCTTCTATCATTGAAACTTTGTAGCCTTGACTGGAGGCCTAGGCCGGCAAGGGCAGGCGGAAAGCTTGGCTTCCTCCATTGCCAGGGAAACCCAAGCCTCCCTCCTGCTCTCTGTGGCCGTAGCCATCTTGGTTGGGTTTATTTGCATATTTGCTCCTGATTGGCTGGTGGGCGTGGCTTGTGGGTGTATCGGAGTGATGGTCAATTTGCATATTACTCTTTTATTAGAAAGGATATGTACCAGGTAGTTAAAATGAATTGCCTGGTAGTGGATGCGGGTAGAAATTGAGGGATAGAAATAAATGTGCAGGAAAAGCAGGGACAAGCAAAGAGAAAAGAAGAAATACTTCTCTTTAAAACATATTAAATTCACTTATCTCAAATTGTATATGCATGTAGAAGAGACATGTCAAAAAAGCATGTCATGTTTCTTTTATCTCCAAAAGAATGTAATTGTAAATAGGAATATTGCCCTAATATTGTCCAATACCATGGAACAGTGGGACATATCCTGGAATTAGAGGCAAAAAGCCTGGGTATGAATCCAGTCACTTCCTAGCTGAGTCAGCAAGTTTCTCAGTTGCCTGGGGGAACAGAAAGAGTTGGGGCTGCCAGTCTGAACAATTTCCTAGCTGTGGGACATGGAGCACTTTTCACATTGAAAAATGAGGATAGAATTGCTACTCTGAGAATAAAATGAGGTCATGCAATTTAATAATTGAAATCTGTATCACCTTCCAAGGAGAACTCTTTTTTTTGTTTTGTTTTAAGTGTGACCCCTGTTATTTTTATATTTGTAATCTAAAGCCTAAAATGTTTAAGTTTGAACACTACATGATAACTTCACAATGACCCAAATTAAGTGCTATTATTGTGTACAATCTGTAATTGCTATAGTTACAGTGACTGGGGACATTAATAAAAATCAAATTGATCAGAGAAGTTTTATAGCAAGATGTCTTAAATAATGGGTAGAATTTTCATGGGGGAAGACATGCTAGAAGAAAATCTGAACAATGGGTACTCTTTCTGGATCCATACTTATTCTATAACTCATTTTTCTCTCATGTTAGAGAAATTTGAGAATAATATTGATACATAGAAAAAACCCATATTTTATAAGGCATTGAAGATGGGTGCAATAAGTTAGATTGACTTCACAAAAAAGTAAGAATGTAGAGTTGTGCCTGACCGGTGTGGATCAATGGTTAAGCGTCAACCTATCGACCAGGAGGTCAGGGTTCAATTCCAGGTCAGAGAACATGCCTGGATTGCTGTAGTCTCAGTCCCCAGTAGGGGTTGTGCAAGAGGCAGCCTATGGATGAATCTCATCATTGATGCTTCTATATCTCTCTCGGTTCCCTTCCTCTCTCTGAAATCAATAAAAAAAAAGTGTGTGTGTGTGTGGGGGGGGGGATAATGCAGAGTCATTAATTTTAGGGGTATAGCATTGAATTAAAAGGGACTTAAGAAATGATATCATCAACTTAGTATATATGGTTTGTTGGTTATGCATAGCATGCAGATTGTAGAGTGTTTATAGACTTTCTTATGCTTTTTCTAATTATTATATTGTGTGTAAATATATTTTCCTAACCACAGTGTAATCAACCAACAGATTTCTTTGTGGTGCGGGGAGGAAACACAGCCAGGGAATTTATTTTATATACTTTGGTGTCTATTTGTCTCATTGTTTCAGGCCAAACAATGTATTAAGTTCTTTGATTTAATCTCTTGAGATCCTATAACCCTTCTATCACCCGCATTTGTTTATGAAGAGCTTGTAAGTACATATTTATTAATGAATGTGTGATATATTTTATGGATTGAGGAGACTGAGTATCAAATCCTAATATTTACCCCACTCACTATCAAATGAGGAAGTGGTACATGAGGAATAAAAGCCAAATGGATGCATATATCCTTTCTGATTGGTGTTTCTGGTTTCTTGGGATATATTCCTAGAAGTGGGATTACTGGGTCAAATGGGAGTTCCATTTTTAACTTTTTGAGGAAACTCCATAGTGCTTTCTATAGTGGCTGCACGAGTCTGCATTCCCACCTGCAGTGCACGAGGGTTCCTTTTTCTCCGAATCCTATCCTCGCCAGTGCTTATCCTTTGTTGATTTGTTGATGATAGCCATTCTGACAGGTGTGAGATGGTATCTCATTGTTGTTTTGACTTGAATCTCTCGGATGATTAGTGACTTTGAGCATGCTTTCATATTTCTCTCGGCCTTCTCTATGTCCTCTTTCAAAAAGTGTCTATTTAGGTCCTTTGCCCATTTTTTGATTGTGTTGTTTATCTTCCTTTTGTTAAGTTGTAGGAGTTCCCTGTAAATGTTGGAGATTAAACACTTATCTGAAATAGCATTGGCAAATATGTTCTCCCATGCAGTGGGCTTTCTTGTTGTTTTGTTGATGGTTTCTTTTGCTGTGCAGAAGCTTTTTATTTTGATGTAGTCCCATTTGTTTATTTTATCCTCAGTTTCGATTGCCCTAGGAGCTGTATTGGTAAAGATATTGCTATGACATATGTTGATATTTTGCTCCTATGGAGTCTTCTAATATTTTTATGGTTTCCTGTCTTATGTTTAAGTCCTTTATTCATTTTGAGTTTGTTTTTGTGTAAGGTGTAAATTGATGATCCAGTTTCACTTTTTTTTGCATGTATCTGTCCAATTTTCCAGCACCATTTATTAAAGAGACTGTCTTGACTCCAGTGTATGCTCTTGCTTCCTTTGTCAAATATTAATTGAGCATAATGGTTTGGGTCTATTTCTGAGTTCTCTGTTCTGTTCCTTGGTCTATATGTCGGTTCTTGTGCCAGTACCAGGCAGTTTTGAGAACAGTGGCTTTGTAATATAGCTTGCTATCTGGTATTGTGATCCCTTACAATAGTTAAGACTTGGAAACCGCCTAAGTGCCCATCAGTAGATGAGTGGATTAAAAAACTGTGGTACATCTACACAATGGAATGCTACACTGCTATACAAAAGAAGGAATTTTTACCATTTGCTGCAGCATGGATAGAACTGGAGAGCATTATGCTAAGTGAAATAAGCCAGTCAGAGAAAGATAAATATCACATGATCTCACTCATATGTGAGATATAATGATCAACATAAACTGATGAACAAATATAGATCCAGAGACAGGGTATCACTGAACAGAACATTCAACCTCAGAGAGAAGGCAGGGGAAGAGGTGGTTAGAGATCAACCAAAGGACTTGTATGCATGCATATTAGCATAACCAATGGACACAGACACTGGGGCTGTGGGGACTTGCCCTCGGGAGTGGGAGTGGCTGGCATGGTCAATCGGGGGAAAAGGAGACAAATGTAATCCTTTAACAATAAAATAAAATAAAAAGCCAAATCGATAGTGAAGTGCTACTCTATTAGTAGTTTGGCAAGCTCCTTACAAATCCCCAAAGAAATTCTTTCCCGGAAAACTGAGTTAAGCTATAGTATGAACTCAAGGCAGCCTAATTCTTCTGCCTGCTCCACTTCATAAATTTGACATTCCTGGGTCATCTCTTTCCACATAACTGCATGACAGTAAGAGATAAGCACGGAGGGTCTTCCTGAGAAAGCCGGTTCACCCCAGGGACTTCCAGTACGGAAAACTCAAACGTAAAGAGCAAAATGCAGACTAGTTCAGAGAGTCCAGACCCTTTTATCTTATCAATTGTGTGGTCACAAGACAGCAGAAGGCAGTAATATTGACTCAGGAAGCAAAAAAGAGAAGGTACCTACCTGCCTTTAAGGCAGAACAAAACTTGGTACAATGAATGTCCAAAGGCTAAATAATTGCAATACAATGTGATAAATGTTAAAATAGCTATCTGCTAGACAGCAGTGACACAAATGTGGAAATGATTAATTCTTTGTGTGAATCAAGGAAGGTTTCCTTGAGAAAGATACATTATGGATAAGTAGATGTTTGTCAGAGTAATGATGGTAACAAGGAGAAAATTCCAGAAATAGGGGATTAGGTAACAGATAACAAGTTTTGGGAAAAATAAGCAGTTTGGTATGACTAAAGAAACGTTGATAGGGCAAAAGTGAAAACCAGGGAAGTAAGGTGATATAAGAAGGTCTGAAATCTCATGCGAAATAATATAGGTTTCATATTCTGACAGGCTCCCTGTTATGCCTCCTCTTTTACTTATATAAGGAATTTTGTGATTATATTGGGCCAATCAGAAAATCCATGATGTTCTTCCCATGTGAAGGCCAGCTGATTATGAACCTAAATTCTTCTCTCCATGCAACCTAAAATAGTCATACATTATGACTTAGGGTGTGGACATTTTGGAGGGTCATTATTCTGCCTACCACTCCTAGTTTTTATACATGGATTGAACAGATTACTTTTCCATATGACATTCCCAGAACACTGTCCTATAATGACAATGACAATAATAGGTCATGGGTTTACTATATAAGAGAAAAAATAATAAAAAGTTATTATCATGGATCGCCTAAAAATGTATAAGCCATATTGGCAGGTAGCTCATCTTTCCTGAGAAAAGGACTTAGCAAAGCAGTATTCATTTAGATAACATTTTATTTGTTTGAGAAAGATCTGACAGACTGCATTTCAAAAGCTGGGAGAAATTAAAATCACAGCACTTAGCGTATTGGCATACTTTTACAGGTAGGAACGGAACAGTGACATATTTGAAATCTTAGTCACTGCTTCTTCATTTTAATGAGACGATTTGTGGATAGGTATCAGCAGTACATTTAAACAGATATGCTTTAATAGATAGTGGAAAACTGTCAGAAAATATATCCACTGTGAAATTTTCGTAAGTTCTTAGTGATTTCTTTGTCATAAATAACACTTTGAAGTATGTACTTTTCTGAACAGAAAAAAAAGCAATTCACTTTATGAATACTTCCCTATTTACAATGCCCTTTTAAAAACAGTAAGTTAAAAGGGAATATTGCAATGTAAACTATAATAGTCTTGCAATTAAACAAATAAGGAACTCAAATATACCAGTCTAATGAGATATAATATTTTTCACTACACTGAAGGTCATAGAATAGAAAGCTTCAGCTTTATGTACAGGCATGAACAATACTATATTTTGACACATTTGTGCATTACTGATTATGCATTTGAAGTTACAATCTGTGAAGTAAGTATAGAAATAGCATATGCCTCATTCTAATGTTAACGTAAAAACAGAACAGAAATGTGTGTTTTCTTTCTTTTGTGAAGCTGTGCAGTTTTTAGAAATACTGGAACAGAAAATGAATATAACAAATACAGGTGCAAGTTATTTTTATTTTATTTTTTAGGTGCAAGTTATTTTGGTAGAAATTTATGTTCAGAACAATTCACGAAATGGTAAGATGTGTTTATTCAATTCTTTATTTTATCTCTATAATTGCTCATGTAGTTTACAAAAAAAAAACACACCCAAGTTCATTCAAAATACATTCCATTGTTATGATAGTCATTCCCTTTCTACTATTTTATATTCTGCTCCTTTATTCTCTTATGTTCCACTTTCTATAACAGAGCTCATTACCAAGGTGATAGGGGACTAGTTTTAAAGTCAACATGAGTCATAAAATATCAAGCCAGTGGTTTCCTTCAGGACATTCATATATTTCTTGTGTTAGAAAGAAAATCTATCCTTGGGCGCAGTGATATCACTCCTGAGAAACCAATTACTTTCCAAATATCTGTAATACTATTTTTGACATAACTAACTAAGTCATGTAGGGAAGCATATTGTAGCTACATGGTACATAATTTCACCTCTTATTATATTCAGTTCCTACACTGTAAACAGAAAAACTGACTTAAAATATTTGATTATCTGGTAATTAATAATTAGATAAATTTGTTTGAGTCATTTTCATGCATTGGCCATACACAGCTTGGCTTTTTTCATTTTGTGTAGCAATAATTATCCATAGTTTCCTCTGTTTACCTTAAACATCCAAAACAACAAGGGACATTTTTGAACAACCTATAATATTCTTCCTGGATCTAAAGAAAAGCAAAAGGGAAGAGATAAATATTAAATATAATTTCAACAATCACATCAAATTATTTTCAAATCACATTACATTGTTATGTTTTCTAAATTATTAATGCCTTCTAATTATCTGTGAGAATATGCTCAAATGAATGTAAGCTATATTTATATTCCTAGTAGCAGTTTATAAAAAGCATATTTTTCTGAGAACAGGTAGGTGTTCTGATTCTTTTTTATACTAAAATGTACTGCATTTAGGCAATAAAGGCACAAGTCATGCCTTTATTGAGAATAAGGATTTTTATCGATTTGGTAACTGATGCTATATGAATATATCGTAGAGTTTACCAATATAACAAATTGCTTACCTTTCTAGATAAAACACACAGGAATAAGAAAATGAACATTCCTTGGAAGGCATTGCTGATGGTGAAGAGGTAAGCTGTCACCACTGATGCGTGTACAACATGAAGGACCCCGAAGATCCAGGTGGTGCCAAGAAGGAACAGGAGAGCAAGGGCTCCTCTGGCACAAGACCTAGAACATGTTTGAAATGTTCCAGTTCAGAAAGTTATGTGTACTCGTATCCCCAGATCCCTCAGATTATGTGGGAAATTAATTTGTGGTATAAGTGAGAAATCTTTTGCAAAAACCAATAACAATTTTGAAATTGACAAACTCTGCACAGTTACATGGGACAGCCTTGAGAGCATGCTACTGCACTGTGGCAAGGATGGGCTTCTGAAACCAAGGTAGCATTATTAAAATATACCATTTTTCAAGGAATTTTCTTAATCGTAAAAATATTTTTATCTGGTGTACTGCAGTGTGTGTGCTTTGATTTCACATCTAATGTTGCAGTAATTCCCGAAGGTAACACATGTATCTGTTAGGAAATATTTTCTTTAAGAAATCTTAAGAAGTGTACCATGCAAACTGTGGTCAGCACATGTACCTGACATCAAAGAAAACTTTCCTTTCCGGTTTAATAAAATATAAAATTAGATTTTATTTTATTCTTTTCTAATACTATTACCTCCAAATATACTAATTTCTTAAAAATTAAAAAATAATGCATGCCCATGCTAACTCTTACTTATTTTAGCCTTTATCCTATGACTTTTGGTAAAACACTATTCAATCATGCTCATGGCCTTAAAAATGAGGCAACTAATGATTACTTTTTCATTTCTTTTTTAGTCTAAGCATTCTTTATGCAGATGTTTTAGCAGTATCCTTCATAAAATTAAAACCAGAATACTATGTGAAACTATGAATGGTGAGTAGTAAAAGAAAGTAATCAATCAAACATTTGCTAAATCCTAACTATAAATCTTGTGCAAGGTAATGAAACTACATTAGTGTTTCCAAGCAACCCAAACATCAGTTATGTCTACTGTTCACTATAATACACTAAAGTTTTCCCTAAACAAACTTTTTTCACACTCTTTATAAATCAATGTTAAAGAGAGAGGTTAAAGGAAAAATCATGGCCGCATGTAAACTAGGAAACACAGGAAGAAACTAAGTTACGAAGCTTTGAGAAGTGTTTTGCAAAAAAAAATCACTAAGGCCCACTTTTTCTTAAAATGGTCATTGTCTTTTCTTTCAAAGAGAAGTATGCTTGAAAAGATTGTTTTACTTACCATTTGATATGTGGTAATTGTAGGCTTATTAAACATACTAAATGCTACTTAACAATAAGTACTTTAAGTGTAGAGGAAGAAAGCATGAAAAATCATTCAAAATTTGTCCTTTCAAAACTTATTTGTACCTTAAGTTACTAAAGCTTTTAATTACACACACACACACAAAAGTAGACTTAAAGGAACATTTACCTTATGTTCTCATAGCAACTAACTTCTGGTTTCAACCCTGCAGTGTGACGAAAAACTTTGTATATGATAAATCCAAAAGCCAAGAGATTAACCTGAGAAAATAAATTAATTTCAAAGGAGATAATTTTCATAGTAAATTATATGCATATAAAGGAAATAAATAAATAGTAAAAATTTCAAATGATCAGAAACCAGAAAGTCGTGGCATTTTTATGTGCATTACAAAGTACAAACACTCCGGTGCATTTAGCCAAAACAAACCTGTGGTTGATCTTTACAATATCACTGAAAATTATTAGTACACATGGTAATTAGTACAATTTACCAAATTGGACTAAATAACCTGTTCAAGAAACTTCAGATTTAATTATCAGATCTATAGATTGTGGAGTAACATCTGCTGCCCATATTATGATCAATATACATATTCACATAAATTTTGGTTTGAAAGACTTTATGAACACTTGAGAAACCAAATATTTGTTCATTAAATCATCTTTTGTTTCTTTAAGGAGACATGTTAGTAATAATTCTGTCAACTTTAAATGAAAAGAGAAATTGAAAGGAAATTAGAAAACTCAACAAAACACTTTCAACTTCTATTGCTAGAACATGTTTGAATGTACTTTCTTTTATATAGTTCATCTAGCTAACTGTTTTAATATTTATGTTGAGATTTGATTTCCCTAAATTTAACTTCAGAAACTTTAAAATGTTAATCAATGAAATGTTTGTTTGAAGGCATATATACATTTTGTTGATAAACATTTAGCATTCCTATATTTTTGGAAACCTGTAAGTCGTATTTAAAGTATCAGAGGTCTAATTGAGATAGATATTTTAAATGAATATCTATATTAATATAAGTATATTAATAAATTTTAAATATTAAATATTATAGAAATAATTTGTATATTAATGCTTTATTGAATATATTTTTATTAATCCAAACAGATTTTCAAAAGCCATTTTGTAATAACAATAGCAAAGTGCACTATTATAATTTTCAGCTAATTCTCACATGAGTATTCAAGAGCTCATAGTTATGGAAAGATTTTGTTCCATATTTTAGGGCATTTTATATTGCTTTTCAAAATAAAATTTAATAATTATTGTTATAAAAAGCAGTTTTATGTAATGGCTCACATAATTTTATGTTGTCACTTTTCCATGGAGAAGTCCTTGAGAGAAATAAGGTTTAATCCCTTTTTCCTGCTTCCAAATGTTTATTACTTCTAATTATACGATTAATTAATTCTAATTACATTAGTTTATTCTAATTATATGATTAATTAATTCTAATTACATTAATGCTTCCATACAGAGAAAAAAACTTTAGCAATTGCAGAGAGAAGATAAAGTATATTTAATAAATTTAGTTGACAGTTTCATCTAATTGTATACTCAAATAACTAATTGAAATGACAATTTAATTTTATAAATAATCTTTACTACTTATGAAAAAGAGATGTATCATATTTTCTAGGTTTCTATACCTATCGCTTTTTTAAATAAAATTGGAAACAATGGCTGTATTTAGTTTTATAAATATATCATTTTTTAAAATAATAAAAATGTTAAAATTTTGTTAGTATAAATAATATACTCAACACATTATTGGTTTAAAAATCTTCAAATACCTTTTATAAGATTTTTATATTGAACTTATCTCAACAAAGGAAGAGTTATAACATAAAACAACTTTAAATGATAAAAATTATTCTCTAATGCATTTTTCCAGGAGTAATTTATAATAGTCATTAAATAAAGTTATTAAACTCCTGTTTTTAATAAAATATATTTGAAAAATAGTTGCTCATACTGCTATGGTTTCTCAGAAGTGCAGATACATTTTGGACATGCTCTTCTACATCATATGGTAAAGAATAGAAATGGAACATTCTCTATAGGTGATCCCATTCTGAAAAGTACATTTTTTTTTCTGTACAAAAGGGAAAATATTTACATACTTGTAAAACCAGGTGCTGCTGGACAAGTAGGAGACTAATTCCTATTCCATAAACTCATATTTTTCCAATTGTAAGAGAAAAGAGGTTAAACATGTTTATCAAAAGGTATTATGGTTTTATGAAATGAAAATAATCACACATTGATTGTATTATCCACCAACATTGATAATAATATATAAATATATGGAACTTTTTATTTTCATTTCTAAAAGGCCTATTGAGTGTCTGGTATAGTGGTGAGGGCTGTTACATATTAATGAACAAAATAGACATTGTCCTTTGTTCTCATAAACTTATTAAGAAGAAGATAGTAAACAATCATACAAATACTTATAAATCTACAAATTGTGATAAGTACTATTAAGTCACAAATTTAGACTGTTAAGATGGGGCTGGATTAGAAAGAAGATTTAGGAAGTACCTCTCTTAAGATTTAGCATTTAAACTAGTACCTGATCAATTATAATGCATTAGCAGATCAAGAATGAGGGGAGAAATACATTCTATGAAGAAAAATAGAAAAAAGCAAAGAGGAACGAGAGAGTTAAGAATGTGGTGTGCCTTTAAGTAATTAACAACAGTGGCTGGGGTGTAATAAACACAGAGAAGAGTCCCATGAAGTGAGGTGGGCCAGGTAGACAGATAGTTATTTAATTTATCTTTTTTTTTTTTTAAATATATTTTATTGATTTGTTACAGAGAGGAAGGAAGAGGGATAGAGAGTTAGAAACATCGATGGGAGAGAAACATTGATCAGCTGCCTCTTGCACACCTCCTACTGGGGATGTGCCCGCAACCAAGGTACATGCCCTTGACTGGAATCGAACCTGGGACCTTTCAGTCCGCAGGCTGACGCTCTATCCACTGAGCCAAACCGGTTAGGGCTATTTAATTTATCTTAAATGCAAAAGTTTTTATTTATCATTTTACTCAGTAATCACACAAAAAATAATGTAGGGCTTTTCCTCAAGGAACTCACAGCATTAACGGAGAAGATGAACAGTCAGTAGGAAAGTTCAATACTATTCAGTAAGTACATGCAGTTGTTTGTTTGCATGAGGTGAAAACACCCTCATGTTTTGATTTCTAAGCCAATCTTAAATGACCAGAACCAAAGAATTGCAAAACAGAGAAAATAAATGAGCACTTTGAATCACAGCCATTGGACCTACCTATGTACACTCATTTCCCAGGTGATCACATCCTGTGACTCAAAATACTATCCTTAGGTCCTGTCTGACCTCACCACTCAGAAATCTAATAGGCATCCTGGATTAAAATGTCAAAACCCAAACTGGTATTCTGTCTTCAAGGAATTTATTTTTGCTGCAATCTTGCCTGCCTCAAAAAAACAACAAAACAAAAACAAAAAATAAAAAAAGCAAAAAGTTATCTCATCTTTCTAGCAGACCAGGCATATTTATCAGCTAACCCTTCACCTCTACCTTCAATTCCTATTTAGAATATCTCTACCACTCACCATCTTCACAAGTCCTACCCTAGAAAGGGCCACCATTGTGCCTCCCTAGGCTATTAGAAAAGCCTTTTAATCAGTCTCCCCCTCTAGCTTGCTTTCCTTCAGTCCCTTCTCATGACAGAAGACAGATCTCTTTAAAATGTAAGTTAGACCATTTCTCTATTCAGAACCCTGGAATGGCTTTCCATCTCAGAGTTAGACCTGAAGATTTCACAATGGCCCCTAGGATCTGAAAGGATATAACTCTTCCCTCAAGTCCTACTCCACCTTCTGATCATGTCACATTGGATTTTTAGTCCTTCCTCCAGCACACCGAGCATGCCTTGAGGGTGACTGTACTTGCTGGGTGCTCAGATATTCCCCTAGCTAATTCCCTCACTACCTCTGCTTAAATGCTGCTTGTCCACATACTGCCTCCCAGTGTATTTTTATGAAAATTTGGAACACAAATGATAAATCAGACCTGAGATCAATTCTATGGAAATAGAGAAATTTGGTATTCTTTACCATGTGAACAATGGCTGATTCTGTATGCCAACATGTCCTTCCCTTGCCTTCATCACTGGCAAACTGACAAAGACTTTCCTCCACTAGATGTTTGTTAGTTTCCTCTGAGCCCTCTTCTAGGCCTTGACCTACAGCTTCAGTGCCCATCCTTGCCCAGTCCAGTTTTGGTAAGAATCCTGCTAAGTCAGCTTAAGGAGGATTCTCCTACTCTTGATATCTAATCAAATTCCTCATCCCCCAGCCTTGATATCTGATCATCTTGACCTGTCTTTCAGTAAGAATCTTGTTAAAGTAAGTGTATAGCAAGAATTCTCCCTAACCTTGATGTATCCTCTTAGTAAATTTTCATCCACCAATCTCAAACTCCCCACAACACACAACCTATTTCTTAGCTATAATCCCCAGATGTCTTTATTGTATTCAGAGTTGAAATGAATCTGTCTCCCCTATTGTGACAGTCTTGACACCCATCACAATAGTCCCAAATAAAGTCTTCCTTACCATTTTAACAAATATTAGAGTAGTATTTCCTTAACAAAACTCAAAGTTAACATCAAGTTATACTATTCAGTACATATATATATATACTAGAGGCCCGGTGCACAAAATTCGTGCACGGGGGTGTGTGTCCCAGTCTGCACCCTCTCCAATCTGGGACCCCTCGATGGATGTCCGACTGCCCGTTTAGGCCCGATCCTGGTAGGATCGGGCCTAAATGGGCAGTCGGACATCCCTCTCACAATCCAGGACTGCTGGCTCCCAACTGCTCACCTGTCTGCCTTCCTGATTGCCCCTAACCACTTCTGCCTGCCAGCCAGATCACCCCCTAACCATTCCCCTGCCAGCCTGATTGATGCCTAACTGTCCTCCCCTGCAGGCCTGGTCACCCTAACTGCCCTCCCCTGCAGGCCTGGTCACCCCTAACTGCCCTCCCCTGCAGGCCTGGTCACCCCTAACTGCTCTCCCCTGCAGGCCTGGGTCCCCCGCAACTGCCCTTCCCTGCAGACCTGGTCACCCCCAACTTCCCTCCTCTGCCGGCCTGGTCACCGCTAACTGCCCTCCCCTGCTGGCCATCTTGTGGTGACCATCTTGTGTCCACATGGGGGCAGCCATCTTTGACCACATGGGGGCAGCCATCTTATGTGTTAGAGTGATGGTCAATTTGCATATTATTTTTATTATATAGGATATATATCCTATATAATAAAAGCTTAATATGCTAATTGTCTGGTTGTCCATTCAACCAATCAAAGCATAATATGCTAATGATATGCTAAGGCTGCTCAACCGCTCACTATGACATGCACTGACCACCAGGGGGCAGACGCTCTGACCAGTAGGTTAGCTTGCTGCTGGGTCCGGCCGATCCGGACTGAGCGAGATGGGCTGGACATGCCCTGGAGCCCTCCCTTGGTCCCTCCCCAGCTGGCCAACCTCCCTGGCCCTGATCATGCACCAGTGGGGTGCCTTGGCCTGTCTTGTACCCTCTCACAATCTGGGACACCTTGGGGGATGTTGGAGATTTGGTTTCGGCCCAATGGCGGAATGACCTGTCACTATGATACGCACTAGCCACCAGGGGGCAGACACTCAGCACAGGAGCTGCCCCTGGTGGTCAGTGCACTAAAACAGGGGGAGTGCCCCTCAGACAGAAGCAGGGCTCACAGCTGGCGAGTGCAGCGGCAGCGCCAAGGTTGTCCAACGACTGGCATGGGAAGCAGGCTTAAGCCATTAATAAGACATCCCCTGAGGGCTCCCAGTCTGCTAGAGGGCACAGGATTTTCATGCACCGGGCCTCCAGTATATATACCGGTGGGGTCCCTTGGGGTAGCCTGCAGAGATCAGGCCCCAGCTTGCACCCCCAGCCTCGCAGCCCTGCAGCCCCACCTGGCACCCCACCTTGACCTGGCACCACCCGCTCACCTGCTCCACCATCCCACCATGGTCCTGCTCTTGTCAGGGCCCATTGGGGCTGGCAGCACCTCCACTGCTGCCCGCTGCCAGCACAGCGTCACCAAAACCCACCATGTTCCATGCTGCCCCCTGGTGGTAAGCACACATCATAGTGAGCAGTCGAACTCCTGATTGAACGGCCACCAGAGGGGACAATTTGCATATTAGGCTTTTATTATATAGAATAGGATGCTAGTTTAAGTCCCTTTTATAATAGATTTTAAAAATGTAAATAAAGAATTAATATCACCTAAATGCACATGGCCTTATTTACTTAGAGGTAGAAATTAAGTTGAAAGTCTGCATTTTACATGGTATGGAAATGTCTCTTTTTTTTTTTTTTTTTTTTTGGTGGGGGGATGTTTTATGAAATAAGTATGAATGGTCTGATATGAAATAAAAACAAAAGTTCAAAACAAAATTATATAGAATTAAAATTATTTCTGATAAGAAATAGTTTACAATTGTTTCAGAAGTAATGACTGAGAATAGAGAAATATCTGCATTTTAGGTTAGATAGTTGGAAAAATACTATTAGCACTATGCTACAGGCAATTGTTACATCACTGATAACTGACTTGAATGTATAATTTTTAAAAATATTTGAAAATCATTAATACTAACCTTCAGAAAATGGTGCCTTTAAAATTATTTCCACTTTTGCTCATTAGTGTAAACATACATGTGCTAGTTGTATTAGTTGTGATTCCCTTATTATTTATCTCTAGGTGTTAATGCCACAAAAGCACAGGAGCTAATTAATGAGTTGCAAATGAACAAAGTTATTCATTATCATCTTTGTCTCAATTAAAAAAAAAAACAGTTTTAGCTTGTCAACTAGGAGTTCATAATACTTTTCCAGGAATAAACAAGACAAGGACATTACATGGCAAACACAAGAACTCTGAAATTCATTGCTGCACTTCAGAATACAGAAGAGAATGAAAATAGCTGTGAAGAAAAAGTCATTCAAAGTCATGAAAAGTTAACCCTTGAGAATAAAAGTAATATTTTAAATTTAAAATAATTCCCCTTGCTTCATCTTAAGGGTATTTATCTGTACAGAAATCTGTTCCTTAACTTCATTGACATATGTGGTTACTTCAAAGTTTGGCACACATGTTCTGATGTTTCAGAGAGTGCGATAAAATTTTTAAGTGCCTTATTTTTTTTAAACAAAAAATTTAAAGAGATGAGCTGGAGAGAACGGGAGCTAATTCTGAAAGATTTCAACATAAAGGTACATTCAACCCAAGGGCTTCACATTCAACTTCAAAATGAGGCATCCCAATCAGTCATTTTTCTTTTCTTAGTCTTTTCCTCAATAATTGATGAGGCCATCTATATGCTGATGTCAGATCTCACCAAAAAGAATGAGACAATTTCTCTTACAGCACTTTTAGACCCAGGCTTTAATTTTTCATATATATCAAAAGGAATCTGGTTCATTTAAGAATGTGTCATGATCACAAGTACTGTGTCCTTTCAAGTAGTTTTATTGCCTTTAAATGAACTGGCCCAGGACAAATTTGTTTCTGCTAAGGACAAAAGGTGGGTTTTTTTCCTGGCCTTCTGAGAGACCATGAAAAAACATGGACTCGTTCTCAATCCCTAGACCCCTGCAGAGACAACTAAGTAGTTTTCAATTTAAGTTTTAAAATTAAATAAAATAATCTTTTAATTTAAAAAAAAATTCTGTACTAGCTAGATTGGAATCAAGTAGAGCTTTGTCTTCTGATTTCCTTTTTTATTCTTTCCCAATTAAAAGAATTCATGTAAATGCTTAAATCGGTTTTTTTGTTTGTTTGTTTGTTTTTTAATATATTTTATTGGTATTTTACAGAGAGGAAAGGAGAGGGATAGAAAGCTAGAAACATCGATGAGAGAGAAACATCGATCAGCTGCCTCCTGCACACCTCCCACTGGGGATGTGCCCGCAACCAAGGTACATGCTCTTGACCGGAATCGAACCCGGGACCCTTCAGTCCGCAGGCCGACGCTCTATCCACTGAGCCAAACCGGTTTCGGCAAATTCATGTAAATGCTTAGTTACAATGCAAATCACATCGCATTGGAGTATGTATTAAGCAGAATAATGTCCCAGACTCCAAAAAATGTCCACACCGTAATGTCTGGACCCTGTGAATATGGCAAAATGAATTTTGCAGATAAAATTAAGGTTGTGGACTTTGAGATAAAAAAGTCATCTGGCATCATCCTGATGGGCCCAATGTAAACCTGTGAGCCCTTGAAGGCAATGGAGGGAGACAGAAGAGACTTCCTGAGATGCAGCACAAGAGAAGGCAGGAGAGATGAGCCAGAAGTAGAGGTCAGAGAAGACTGAAGACAAAGTGAGCCAAGAAATGTGGGAGACTCTACAAGTTGAGAATGACACTTGTCCAACAGCCAGCCAGGAAATCAATTGCATGAAAGTGAATTTGGCCAGTGACCTGATTAAGCATGAAAATAAATTCTCCATCAGAGCTACTAGAATGGCTGATGCCTTGATTTTAGTCGAATGCAACTATGCAGAGAAACTAGCTGAGCCACACTACACCCAGACTTCTGACCTACGGTGCTGTGAGCTAATAGGTTTGTGTTGTTTAAGCCACTAAGTTTGTAGTAATAAAAGACAGCAATAGAAAACTAATACAGGGTTAAAAATACATGTGAAATACCCTAGACTTAAGTGTTTCCTATTTTTTAAATATAAATTTAAAATCCAGTTTCAAATAAATGCTTAGTTATCAATAACTCATTCATTATTAATGTTTTAGATATTTGGTGAGTAGTCAATTATATAAAATCTTCTTTATTATTTGTGGATTCTGCTTCTATGTTTCTTAAAGTAAAAAGATCCAGATAAATTTTAACTAGTAAGTGACTTCCTTCCCAGGAAATCAGAAATGCATTTTGAATTTCAAGTATTTGTCAATTATTTTTGTCTGTAATACCTTCCTTTATAGGCTATTCTCATCAGGTTGCCAGATAAGTAAGTAAAAATACAGGTTTCCTGGTTAATTTGAATTTCAGATAAACAACATATTATTTTTAAGCAATTTGTTGTTTATCTGAAATTCAAATTAACTGGTCACACTGTGTTTTGTATAGCAACCATTATTCAAATTAGCTGGCCACCCTGTGATTTGTATGGCAACCATTAACTTCATAGCTTTCCATTTATTTTTACATCTGATTCTTCTCATATTCTAAGGACACTGGCTTCTAAGTAGAAAATCCCAAGGACATCACCCTCTCCAGATAGGCTGATCCATAACTGTTTGAAAAAAGATCTCAAATGAAGAATGGATACATTTTCAGATGTGGCAACTGCTGTGGAACATGTGTACTGAGATTGATAAAATATTCTCAAAGTATATAGCAGATGAAATCACATCTAAAAGGTTTGAGTAAAGAATACACCCACACTTGACAGAACTCCACCTGTGCATGGTGAAGCTGTGCTAGCAAGTGACAGTTAATAAAGCGATAGTTGGAAATAAAATTTTCAAGGCTTAGATGTAAAATTGTGTTAATATATATTTAGTAAAAATGTACAAGTTATAATACCACAGTTTTTGTTGACCTATGGTCAGAATTAGAGAATGGGATCACTTTTGTCTCTACATGACACTGCTAGGAAGCATTTCTCCAAACCTCATCTTGTTAACATTCCCTAAGCTTGGGATTCAGCATCCTTGGCAGTATCTACAGAGCTAAGGGATACTCCTCTGCTCAGGTTGTTACCGCCAGGCTCAGTAGAGAACAGACCAAAGAGAAATGGGAGTGAAGTCTACAATTATATGAAAAAAATACATATATTAAGAGTAATCTGAAACATTGAAACAGCTGAAACAACCGGAAAATATAACAAATATATTTAAGTAGGCTCTAAATATCTTAAGAACATCTTTTATAAATTACTCTGGGAAGAACAGTACTCATGATATTTCACTAACATCTTGAGGTTTACACTTTAGAAGACAGCAGTGTTCTTCCACCGCTCATTAACCACTGGGGTATATGACTGGATGGATAGTTATTCTGAAATAAAAGAGTGTTTTCTATATGCCAGACACTATTCCAAGTCTCCTCTATTTTATTAATTCACTTAATCGTTGCACCAAGTTAAGGGGATAAGTATTCTTATTATCATTATCATTACATTTATTTAACATTTATGGCAACAGAGGCATAGAGAGGTAAAATAACTTGGCCAAGATGATACGGTTAGGAAGTAGCCAAGCCAAAATTCATACCCAGTAGACAGGTTCCATAATTTATACTCCTAAGAACTTTACAAAACTAGCAAACCACAAATGAAGGACTAATAAAGAGAAGTTAAATTGACATCTAAAATTTCAATAATTTAACTGTTTATACATTCAATTATATTAACTGCTAACAGTTACTTCATTTTAGAAATGGTTAAGTATAGAAGAGTAAAACATTAATGAGTAGTGATGTGGTTAGTTAACTGGCATTAGGGTTCATTGAACTTTGGATAATAGTGATGAAGATCGTGTTAAAACTGAACAGGATTTAGTATGTTATGCCAGCAATCCCCAAAGGAGATACCTGTCCTCATTGTTCTCTGTGGTCAAAGGATCTAAGAAGGTGGTAATTCTTCCTGTGCTGGTGAAAAACAGAGCTTGCTATCCCTTAGCGTTTGAATATGGCTACTGGGTTCATGCTAGAGGATTCCAAAGTGCAATGCCACAATAATCTATTGGGGCACAGGAAGAACATATTAGAATTCCCACTGATATTTTTCTAAGAGAACATTAAGGTTTACTACTTAAGATAAAGATGACACTGCTTTTAACATGTCAAATAGAGTCACATATAAGATACAAGCCAAAAATAAGACCCAAGATGTCACGAAGTGCACTGTGGGTTAAAATTCATACTGATGAATATTCAAATGAGAAAATGGCAAAACTGTTATTTTTCCTACTCCTAGAGTGAGTTATTTGCCAGCTGATTTGCAAGTCCATGTTAGTCAGCCAGGTTAAAATCCATGAAGATCTAATCAAATTTAATAAAATGTTATTTAAAAATTCAAATTATTAAAATAGGTATTCAAAATATGCTTTTAGATTCACAGCTTTCAATCATATTTAAAGTCATGCATACCAAGTAAACACATAATTTTTCTAAAGTCAATGATACATGTTTTGAAGTCTCTTTTAATGTTTTCTACTTAATAGTGAGAGCTTAAAAATGTCATGTACCATTAAAGAAACGTTCTGTTCTTTATGATGAAGTTAACTGAAATAATACATGGAAAATATTATGGCACAAACAAATACATTTTCATACATTTTCTTTATAGATTTAAATATATATTTTTAAATAATAAAAGTGCAATTATGGAGCATTATTGCAGATCTGAAGAAATTAGTATTAGAACAGAGTCAGTGTTGTATGTCCACCATTCATTCATACTAAAGCACAGATTTAATGTATCTTTGTAAGGTTTCAGCTCTGATAGCCATTAAGTATTAAAATAAACTGAACTTAGGGCCAGACCTTGTGATTGCTGTGTAAAAAACATAATCAATATTTTGTTAAAAAATAAAATACTAATAATATTTTAGTGAGGACCATATTTAACATATTTAAATATTGTCATTACATCTTTAATCTTTTAGACTATATTTTCAAGTGTTTTATAATATACATTATATATAGGGTTGAGCAAAAGTAGGTTGACAGTTTTTCATATGGAAAAGAATACAATCCTATATAATAAAAGCCTAATATGCAAACTGTCCCCTCGACCAGGAGTTTGACCACTCGCTATGACGTGCACTGACCACCAGGGGCAGAATGGAACATGGCGGGCGTTGGCGATGCGGCGCTGGCAGCGGGCAGCAGTGGAGGTGCTGCCAGACCCAATGGGGCCTGATGAGAGTGGGACCTGGGATCACGGTGAGATGGTGGAGCAGGTGAGCAGGTGGTGCCAGGTACAAGTGGGGCCCGATTGCCCGGCCAATTGCCCTGCAGACAGCGACCAGCCAGCAATGGCAGTGGGGGGTAAGGCTGCCGCTCAGCTCCCAGACACTGAGGGGGCTGGGCGGGGGCCAGATGACTCAGGCAGAGGGGGGTGCGTGGGGGCCCAGGGGCCCAGGTGCTGCCCAGAGGTCAGCTGAGACCTGCCCTTCCATGCCAGATGTTCACGCTTCAATCGCCAGCCAGGCCTAGGGATCGCACCTGTGCATGAAATTCATGCACCGGGCCTCTAGTAATTAATAAATAATAATAAAAGAATTTTGTGTTTCGATTACTCACAACTATAAACCTACTTTTGCCCTACCCTGCATAATATATAATGTAATGTGCATAAAATATTAGCAAACTAGTAAACATATATAATTTTTTAAGATAAAAAATTATACATTTATTGATGTATGAATAGCTAAATAATTTCTCTAGTTTATTATAGATTCCATTCCAATATTTAATCATGTTAGGCATTAAAATATTTACACTTCATCTTTTTAACATGTTTGCATTAGGAATATATTAATAGCTGATTTTTTTTTTAGAAGTTAAAAATAATTTACTGGTCTCTAAAACAGAATCAAAAGGTAGAGAGAACTAAAAATTTATAAAAATAAAGGATAAAGTGACCTTCATAAGTCTAAGTGAATGTCATAGGCTTATTTTTATAGCTTATTTTAACTCTAGATGGTTATAAGTCATAGAAAGATAATAGAAAAGGAACAAAGGTAAAGGAGAAAAACAATATGTGAAGAGTATTTCCAGCAATTGTTTGATTTAATGCAATAATGAAAACTGAGTCATAAAATCTCTTGTTAACATAAGCAAGGAAAAATGTTCCTTATACACTATATACATGTGGTATAAAATGAAAACAGAGATTTGCAAAAATTAATTAATTTTATAAAAAATATGAAATATTTCATTGTTATTCAGCATCTAAGATAGAAATTGCACAATTAAATTTAAATTGTACTAAAAATACAAGAGACATAATTGTTCCCTAAATTATTAAAAATTTTATTTTCGACGTATAAAGGTTACTTTTATTCTTTCAATTTTAATTTGTTTTTAAAATAGTAGCAGTGTATATAGAGTTGGCATCATGGTCTTCATTTACATATTAGAAATCCAGTGCATAGAAAGAACCCATGGTGTGGGATTTTTGCCAATTATATTGTTTTTGAAAACCTCTGCCATTATTTGGCCAAGACTTCATTTTATTCAGTTAAACATAAAATGCCAATTAAATTCCTAGTGAAAGCATGCTATAGATAGATAGGTGGATATAGATAGGTAGGTAGATAGATAGTCAGATAATGTTAGATAGATGATAGATAGAGCAATCATTCCTAAGGGGGAAAAAAAAAGAGAGATAAAGGATGATAGGCTATAATTAATGCTTCCTGTGTTATTTCTTATGTGAAGTCTTCTCAAGAAAATATGATTTGTTTAAATTTCCTTTAGGGAAAGAAATTGACACTTTTGACTAACTACTATGCTTGCATCATTTATTTATTAATTCAACAATATTACTTGAGTGATTACTACCTGATAAACTCAAGGATAATATGGTGAGAAAAATTCCATAAGGTTTTGCTCTCACAGCACTTAGTCTCCTGGAGAAGACAGATATGAATCAGTTATTAATCAGTGATTCACACTAATGTGTAATTTTACATTGAGGAAAGTATTCCAAAGAAAATAATGAGCTTCTATGACAGCATGTGACAAAAATATCTGGACTGGTGAGCTGAGCCAGGAGGACTTCCTCCGGAAGTATAGTTTGAACTGATATCTGAAAGTGAAACAGGAGTTAACTGAATAAAAGGGTGGCTAGAGGGAGGCCACAGGGAGTGTTTTGGTGCAGAGGTGCTGACGTGGGAAGATACATGGAACCTCTGAGAAGCTGTGAAGCAGCCAGTGTGATTAAGCTGCAAAGGTCTATGGGACTGTCTTGTGAGACGAGGTTGAGCAGCAGGTGCCAGAACATAGGTGCCTCAAAGGTAGAGTGTCCACCTTATCCCTGTTTGCCAGGGCCAGTATTTTTCATGTCTGTTGCCGTGTGTTCTGTTCAGTTCAGCATTTATCTGGGTTTTTTAATTTGCTTACATTTTAGACAAGCTCAGGTATGTTTGGTAAGCTCCACTTCCAGTTCCTGCAGTGTTTTAGTGACTGTGTGAGACTCACATGTGCAGTGATCATTCTAACTTGAATGTTGAAATATGAAAGATAATCAGCGATATCTCACTTCTCTTTCCAGACCCTATCCAGATATGGTGTGAGCATCAGTTTGCGTTCAAATACACTTAGTGGTTGGGGACAACTACCTCCTCCGTGTCAGGGAGCAGTGGAAGGAAGATTCCAAATGCTGTCATTGTCAGGCACATAGTGCTCTATTCCAGATAATTTTTTCATTGTAGAAAAAATTACTTTCAAAATAGATTTTTGAATGAGATGTTTTATAGGCCTATCAATACAATGAAATCAGTTTGAAGTACTTTTATCACCCACTATCACTCTCAAAATGAACAAAGTTTGATAATAAACTAATATAATTCTTATCACTGGCTTTGTTAAAAGTTTTAGACTTGACCCCAAGAGCAATGTAAAGTCAAGAAACATGTAAATAGGGCTGAAGAAATGTTCAGCTTTGCTTTTCCAAAATATTGCTTCAAACTTACCGATATATTGTCTTACAGTTACTTGCACATGACTCCTTGGGATGTTTTTTGAGAGCAAGGTTTCTCCATTTATCCCCCCTTACTTACAAGCACAGCCTTACTTGGGACTTTAATACTTAACAAATATTCTGAAATATTCAAAATGTTGTACCTATTTTTCCCCAGTTTTTTTCTTTTTATACTACCTGAACTTTTATTTTGATTTAATACTACCTATATGAATAGGTTAATATTAAGTAGAGAAAATCATAAAGATTTTTCAAAGATTCCAAAAACACACACTCCCCCCCCACACACCCCGAAGAAAATAACTGTTCATTAGAAATATAAGATTAAGGACAATTTAAATGGATGAAGCTTTTAATTCACCTTTTAGCTTTTTCTGTCTTAGAAAAAAATTTTTTAAAAGGATTTGAGCAATTAAATGTTATACAGGGCATTGGAAATTGCTTAATGATACCTATCAATTTAAATACAGTAAACATCCAATGTACGTATTCCATATATTGATCTATAATCTGATGCAGTCAGGATTTTAGATGGGATATTCTGTTTAGTTGTGGGATAGTCTTGACAGGTATTTAGATAAAGCGATACAAAATGAGGGAAGAAAAATTCAAGAGTTCCTTCATTTTCAATAAGATGGAAAGTAATTTATTCTGACATCTTTGCTAAGTAAAATTAAGAACTGAAAGTTTATGAATAACTTTTAGAAGGTCTGCGGTTGCCATGTCTCTCAAAATTCACCCTGAACCCATTTGTGGAATTCAGGAGATAGGAACAAGTGTTTCATGGACCTAACAAAGATATTCCCTTCAATCTCCTGTGTGTGGGAAGAGGAAAGGCTATGTGGTAGTGAAACAGCACAGAATGAGAATTTGCAAATCATTGAGCTTGCCTTGACCTGTTAGTAGTTGCGTGATCCTGAGTAAATTGTTGAAGCACTCCAAGTTTCTGATTAATTAAAATACAGATAAAATGGTGGTTCTCACTGAAATAGTGTGAATTAAAATGTACTGACTAAAGGATGTGCCCTAACATCGAACAACTTGGGCTTTTTTTATTTTCTATCTAATACCATCAGGAGGAATATTTTTTTCACCAGAAGGAATTTTAAATATTCTTTTATTGGGAAGCCCTGAAACTAGACACAACATTTTCATATGAGAAACGGAAATCAAGACAGAGCCACACAGATAGTCCATTCTTTCAAAATGAGTAATTTATATTTTACAGGAAATACTGAAGGGAATAGAAGGATATAATAAATATAGAGAATATTAAATATTTTCAGATGTGTAGAATAAGAATGTTAATAAATGTTAATAAATACTGATTCAAAGAAGGCCTTGCTCACTTCTTGCAGATCAGCTTGGGCAAGGAAACTTATGCTGGGAGGATGATCAGAAGTATAAGGCCCTAGCTGGTTTGGCTCAGTGGATAGAGTGCCAGCCTGTGGATTGAGGGGTCCTGGGTTCGATTCTGGTCTGGAGCACATGCCTAGGTTGCGGGCTTAGTCCCCAGTCGGGGGCGTGCAGGAGGCAGCCAATCAATGGTTCTCTCTCATCATTGATGTTTCTATCTCTTCCTCTCTGAAATAAAAAAATATATTTTTAAAAAGTATAAGAATGATCAGAATATGCAGTGTGCTCTTGGCCAAATTTAAGGGTTTTTATAAGTTCTAAATGAATAGAAGCTTGGAGGTTTTGTCTATTAGATACATAAGAACACACATAATTTGCTTGAGTGTAACCAGGCCTTCTCAAGGAATTAATACAATTCCTTAAAAAGCCATAAATAGCAGGACACCCATTTGTATATATAAATTCATTAGTCAAAATTATAGTCACGAAATCTAGTGAAAATAAAAAAAAACATTATCTCTTACAAAATGCTATTACTATTTTTGTTTTGATGTACTACTGATGTTTGTATTAACTAAGATGTTAAAGGGTTTTGTAAAGATTAGAAGATTATACAAATGTAAAGTAAAGAACAATTCTAAGGACTAGCTTGCTCTATCAATATCCATAGTTTCCCTTTCATCATACAGCACCCCTCACTGTAAAGCTATGATTATAAAAAATATCAATGATGAACTTCATCATGGCCAGTTATTTCTAATAGGGTTTGGGAAACCTAAGGAATTTTTTTTCAGTTTTTTTATCTCTAATTTATGTGAAGTTATTAAATTTTTATAAAATTTTTAGTATGAGTCCCAAGGAGATTATCTGTGAAGGTATTTCCAGTAAGAATATAATTCCCATATATGGGAATACATTGAAAACTACAAATGCATTATTTAAGATGTTTTTAAACTCCACTTTTTCTTTTAAAATCCCAGCTACCTATTGTTTCAAGAAGGTCAGAATACTATGAAAAAAGTAGCAAGATGTTACACGTACTAAAATGTTTAGTAATACATAATATGGAGGAAAGGTTAGAATATTAAAGCACCTTAAACTACAGAGGTCACGAAAAGATGCACCTAACAAATATGATGCCATTAAATTAAAACATGTAATCAAAATGTTAATGCTGTTATCCACAACAGTTAAAATTTACAGTGGGTAGGGTTTCTAATATAGCTTCAGTGGGGTCATCTAAAAGACATTACCCAAACAATAATTTTAATTCTTTTTAAAATATTTATGCCACTTAAAGCAAGCAGCAAAATAAACTTTTATATAAGACACTTAATATCAAAGTCTAAACTAGTGGTTTCCAATGAATAGATATGGGGATATTGTCCCCCATGGAACATTTGGTGTGCCTGCAGGCATTCTGGGTTGTCATATACAGATAATGGTGGTGGTGCTACTGGCATCTGGTGAAAAGAAGCCAGAGATTCTGCTAAACTCCCTATAATGTACAGGACAGCTGCTACAAAATGTTGGTCCAAAATTTTGGTCAATGGTGCCACTATTGCAGCACTGTGGTTTATCAAAATACTTCCTTCAGTTTTAAGTTCTAATTTAGCCATTTAGACAGCACTGTAGACAATATGTAGTGTTGGCAAAAATGTCAGAAAAAGGACATTCTCATATTGTTGGTGGAAGTATCAATTGAAGTAAATGTTTCAAAGGCAATTTGTAAATTTAAAAATCTGCCTCTACTCGCATTTCTACTTTTAAGAAGCACTTTCTAACAATTTTACATTATGTATATATGTAACTATATTGGAACAAGAATTATTCTCTATTCAGAATTATTTGTAATAAAAAACTATTTGAAACAAATGTTCATTAGTAAAGAAGAGGTTAAATAAATTAGAGCACAGTCATAGTAGGCAATGATAAGAAATGGTAGAATTGTATATTCTAACAAAGATTAATATGATATATTGCAGGTTATAAATAATTCAAGTTGCTTGAATTTATAAACAAAATTCTTTCTTAAATTTATGTAAATAAATTTATATGTGTGTGTGCCATAGAAAAGGTCAGGAGGGATCCAGAGTAACCACTAAGAAAAAGAGTAGTCATTGAGAATACGAGTATGTGGTGAAATGTTCACTTTTTACTTTACACAGTCTTGTGATGTTTTCATTTTTATTCAAGCGTGGGAAATTTGTGAAATTAAAAAATGTATTAAGAATGCATCACATAATAATAAATATATATAAACATGTCCATCTTGTAAGCATTATGTGAGGAATTAACTTTGAGTAGGTTTTACTAGGTGTTTCCTGGTGAAAGGGAATTAAGGTACTGTAGACATGGACAGAACGACTAGAGGAGGCCACTATAAACAACTAAGTGCAGTTCTGCCAAACTTGAGAAGAAGTGGGTAAGAGTAGTAATATAGAAAGACTCAATCATAAGAGTTGTAATTTGAATTTAAATGAAAGCTTATATTATATAATGAAAATACCTTATTTAGACATAGTTTAATTAGTATTTGCTTCAATCAAGGAAACTCTATTCTTCAATATTGAACGTGTCTATGGAAAACTTCAATTTCTACTTAAAAGTTAAATTATTTTTGCAAATTCTATTTTATATTTTTGTACTTGATCCTAATCCCTTGCATGATTTTAGTTGAAAGAATACAGCATTAAAGATGAAAAATGTCAAAGAAAGAAAGAAATTATCTTCAGTTTGCAGCTTTCTTTACAAAGATTTAGAAGCCTTTTTTTAATACAGTGCAATCTTTCAAAAGCATGGCTAGACATTTTCATGTATAGTTACAACCTTACCATTCTAAATGTGGTGATTCGTAGATGGAATTAGTGGGGTCATTGCTCATACTTCAGAATTCTGAGAGATCCTTATTATTAATGAGCCAATACCTGGGGAAGTACTTTCATTTGATCAATGCAGGAAATGTTGCTACTCAAATACCTAATCACTCACAGTTATCAGAATAGATGAAATGCTTGAATGTTCCTTTGAAACAACTATCAGTGCTGAACTAACTCAGTTTTTACTAGTTTACATATTGTTTAAAAGGCATTTTATATTATAAGTAGAGGCCAGGTGCATGAAATTTGTGCACTCAGGGTGGGGGGGTCCCTCAGCCCGGCCTGCACCCTCTCGCAGTCTGGGAGCCCTCAGGGGATGCCCAATGACAGCTTAAGCCTGCTCCCCATGGGGGTGTCTGCTTCCTGGTGGTCTGTGTGCATCACAGTGACCAGTCGTTTGCTGTTTGGTCAATTTGCATATTAGCCTTTTATTATATTGGATCCCAAACCAGACATGCGCCAGTGCTCCATTCATAAAAGCAAGCAAATATCACCTAGTCCTTACTCTGTAGATTAGTTATAAACCTGGAAAGGTTTTCACCAAGTGGTGTATTAATTAATGATAAGCTATTAGGCAGAAAAATTTTGCAGAAAGTGGCAGGATTATTGATTGCAAAGGCCCAAGAAAATATCCAAGGAATAGCAACTATTCTAAGGGGCATAAAGTTCTTGGAGGAGTTGTTTTGGGGGGGATATACAGTGCGAAAAAAGGCTGAAGATAGGCAAGGTTCAGCTAGATTTCTGAGAGTTTTATGTACTAGCCTATGGCATTTGGTCTATTGGCAAAAAACTATCAGAACTGGGATTAGGAAAATAGGCCATAGATTAAGTTTCATGAATGTGAGTTCCAGCTCAGGTAATTACTAGATGTTGGGTAAGATATGCAATCACTCTATGCCTTGATCTATCCAACTTCAAAATAAAACAAATTGGGTGTGTGTGCCCACATACACACAGCCATTTTGAGTTGTTTGATAATTAGATTGAATGTGCTAACACATGGAGAATATTTACATTAATGCTAGAAATACATTAAGATTTAGCATTAACATTCTTATTTTTCTTATAAATAATTCCCATTATCTGAGTTTATTATAAACAGATTAAGCAAATGGGAGTGAATGGCAGCAGAATGATAGGTTAGAAGACAATTGCAAAAGAAGCAAAGTAAAATGAAAAGGTGTGCTTTTGATTAAGACAGAAATTTTAAGTTCTAACATCAATATTATCTGTAGACTTAGAACCTTGGACCAATGACTTAACATTTGAATCAAATCTTATTTTTTGTTAACTATAAAATTGGATAATAATGTGAGTGATTTAAGGAGACTGACTATTAACTAACATATTAGCTGTGTGTTTCAAAAGCAATTGCTGCTCAAAAAATTATACATTTAAAAATTCTATTAGTAATATTACAATCTTAATAAAGGATAACAATGGTTTGACTATGAAAATAGAGAAGAAACAGGTACAGGTACATTTATAAAGGTAAAATTTTGATAAATGATGACATTTAGACAAGGGAGTGATGAAATATGAAATATGATTCTTGAATATTTTTAATAACACAGATGATAATTTTGTATGGTATCATTTTATTTACAATGGTTACTATTTTGTTTGTGCCCTTTGCTTTTCTTTAAAAGGAAATCTGGCAAGTATACAAGCAGCTTGGTAGACACTTAAGTCCACACCTAGAATCTATTGCATGTGAAGCAGAATCTGCTTCTTGCCCCATCCACAAACAAGTCCCTCCCTCTCAATGAAGCTTTCTTGAATAATTATTATATCCCATATTAATCTCTCCCATATCAAGTCAGTATCACTTATACTTCATTATATATTGTTCTTTATCATTTGTTTTGTTTTCTCCTCATTAATACTACAGTGATTTGGGATAATGTATGTTTGTTTTGTTTTCCCATCATATCCACACCACCCAAGTAATATGGTAAACTTAATGATAGGGCTTGACATCCTTGCCTACTAGAATATTCCCAATCATAGAATGACTAGAGGCCCAATGCATGAAGATTCGTGCAAGAATGGGCCTTCCTTCCCCTGGCTGCCGGCACCGCCTTCGCTCCGGCCAGAACCGCCTTTCTGCCTTCATTCTGGCCCTGCGCTGCCTTTCCACCTTCCCACACTGCCCAGAGGCCCAGAGCCGCTGGGGCACTCAGCGCCTGCATATGCAAATTAACCCTCCATCTTTGTTGGGTTAATTTGCATGCTTGCTCCTGATTGGCTGGTGGGCATCATGAAGGTACGGTCAATTTGCATCTTTTCCTTTTATTAGTATAGATGATTTTCAAGAATTAGATCTGTATAGATGAGTGTGAAGGCAGCATACTGTTTCTTCATTAACAAAGCTCAACTCTGCTTTTGGGGCTAGAAGGCTCTAATCACCTCTTGGTGATGGAGGAAGCTTCATGATATCACTTTGGTTTATTTTCGTTTTTATTACTGCTGGTAATCTTGGCTTATGTGATGATCTCCACTTAGATAGTAAATGTGATTGTCTTGATGTTTACAGTATTTCCTTTACATCTTGGCTCCTTCTATTCTTCAGAGAAGGGCAGCCACGTCACCATTTAACCTCACCTCTATTCAACCCATTCTTTTAGTTGTACATAACTTCACTTGACCTGGCAACCTTCCGGGCAGCCCTACAACTTCTCTCCACTTGTCTAACTTTTCTGTGCGTGTAGAACAGTTAATAGCTTTGTGTGTTCCCCCATCATTTTATTCCTGGGCAAGCTATGTAATAATCCTATCCTTCCCTGCTGTCAAGGGAAACTGCAGTAAGCATGAAGCTTGCAAGAAACTCCAAATGAAAGCAGGTCTAGTCTTTATATTCACGTTTGGTCCACTGTCAAGGGACAAAGGTCAAGCTCCCATAAAAATGTGCTCATCATGAAAATTCCAGAGTCACACTAGCATTCAATGTGTGATCAGGGTGATAATTTTACTATTTCTGATTCCATTTTCTACAAACCTTTTGAATGTTCCTCCACAGCTTGTCTTTAGGAGAAAGGGGAGCACCTAAGTTTCTTCTCACAGGCAAGAAAACTTTTTCATACAGAATATTTACTCTCCCAAAGGCCAAGGACTCCTAAGTCTGAGCCACTATCCTGGCCCTCTCTCCAGTCCTCTTACTGTGCTAGAGGTGTTCCTACAGTCTCTCTGTAAGACCCATGGGAAGCCACCCAACCTGCTGGTGGCTCTTTTCCAAATGCCTGCACTCAATATTTCTTTTCTTTAATCTTTGGACTGAAAATTGTTTCAGGACTGTGAGAAAAGTTTCACCTAACTTTTTTTGTTATACGGCAGTATAATAGCAGTAGTACTAGTAATAATAACAGTATGAAGAAAAGAAAAATGAGAATGAAAAAAGCCAGCATTAGCACAGAAAGTCAGGAATAACTAGAGTGAATGAATTCACTTCAATCCAGTAATTATTTAAGGAATTTCTGCAGTTTTTAAAGATAATACAAATGATAAACAATTTTAGAGTAAAACTGAGCTGCCTCATACATTTCTTAAGTAGCTTGACCCTCTGGTTGAAAGGAATAATTACATATTGAAACTGTATGAAAGATAAATTGGTTCATTAATTCCAAACTAGGACAGTGTGACGTTGTTCATTTAGGTTTCTGGGAAAGTTTGCAAGATTCATTTTTAGATAAGCCCATCTAAAGTCTGTGGACTTTACTATAAAACAGTCCTCAGGTTTTTTTCCTTTATATAAGAAAAAGCAAAAAAAAAAAAAAAAAAAAAGAAAATTTCAGGGAACACTTACTCTTTTTTACTTTATATAGGCTGCTATTTTTCCTGTTTTCAGTACACTTTCTAACTTTCTACTTTTCATCTAAACTACAAGAATCACTGATCCACAGAACTTTCACTTGTATGAAAAAATGTCAGAGATAGTCCATTCTGTAGAGTAATTTGGTAAAATTAGAATACATACAACATGTCTTCACACAAAATACTCATATCAGGATGACATATGAAAATATGTGAATGGGACACTATAATACACTAACTCTGAAATAATTTTAGCTAAAATCTAGTCAATGGTTTCTTTTTATATTACTAGATTTTTTGTGAAAATGATAAACAATTTTATGTGACAATGAAAAAAATGTGGTGTCTGAAATTTTATTTCACCCACATCATTAAAAAATAAACCTTGACGGAAATTCTCTGCTTTGTATTTCAAGTTTTCTCCATTTAGCAGCTTCCTCAGAACAATAAAAACACATGGGGAAATAGTGAGAGGGAAAACATTTTTTAAAAATAGCTAGTTAGCTTATGGTCAAAACATAGGGGACAAAGTTGTCCAAAATATGGTCATAACTCCTCCACCGACAATTCATTTCATCTTGGAACCTTGCCTGACCTCCCAGATTCATTGACAGACTATTATATTCAGAATGGCTTTGAAAACTTACAGCCCTTAAAATGCTCCTGAGACATATAAAAATGTTTTTATTTAGAATGGAACATATAACACCTGCCACATTTGTAGGTTTGAAACCACTTCCGATAAGAATTAAAAGGCCCTCTTTCTAGCTGAAAAAGGACTATCAGTATGACTTGTCTGCTCATGAGAAATAGAGGGTTCTTTCCTCAGATGTTGCAATTTAGTGTAAAATCACTTTCATGATAACAGGGTACACAGGATGATAACACTATAAAGATGACAGTCTAATCTTCAAAGTTCACTGATCATCGATAAAATATAAAGTAACAAACACATGTGAAATGCCATATTATCCGCTGGTTGGAACATTCTAGGTATTGAGGTATGCTGAGATACTACTGATAAGTGGGAAATGTTTTTTTTCTATATGTTATGCAGAAATATATCCTCCCCCAGGAGGGATAAATGATTGTAATAGATTTGAATTTAAGATGCATATATATTTTTCTCATAGGGATATAATATATTTAAATGTTAATAAGTGATATACTTAAAGTGCTCAAAATCATTTATCCCCCTCAGAATAATGCCTAATGGCTGAAAATTTTAAGCCCTCTTTATCACTTTTTTTTTTAACTTTAGCTATAATTTTAAATATACGTACAAGAATGATTAGACATGCTGGTCCTATAAAACTCCAAATAAAGTTGTTTTCTGTGCTAAGCCAACACCTGAAAAGTAAATAATAGATAAAAATCTATGAATGTGCTTGTATGTACTTTAACAAAACAAAAATTTCAGTGATATACAAAGCATATTCAGAATTGTATTTCAAATGTTTTAAGATCATCTTAACTTACACTTTGGTGGTGCCATAATATCTATATCCTAATGATGCTGAAAATCCAACCACCACAGCTGGGCTGAGATAGCCAAAGATATAAAAATTCTTGTGCAGAAATCCCTTGTTGTAGATAACTCCGACAACAATTAGATAGAGGTGGATGCCTTCAATGCACATCCATGCAAAGGCCGCTAAAAAGAAGTAATGCAGCAGACCAGCAATGATCGAACAAAAAAGCTAGAAACCAAAAAAAAAAAAAAAAAAAAAGGCATGTAAGAAATATTTGCTTAAACATTACCATATCACAAAATCTTGACTTTCTCTGTAGATCACATTTTATAATACCTGATCCCATTAAAATATTCCTGGCAAGTGTCAGCTTTTTAAGATGGACCACTTACAGCTGACTTAAAAGGACTGTGCTTCATCAATGTAAATATTCACCAATTCTGTGATAGAATTAAGTTACTGTCTTTGTCCAGAGAGTTAGTTATACACTTGCATAATGTGCAAAATGATAAATTGTGAATTTACATGTAAACCATGATGTCTTAGTGAATATATTATGATTTAAGTTGATTTCTGTTTTGGAGATGCGTTCACTCTATTTTATTCAGGCTCAAAGGATAAAAATTATTTCTAACACTATGCTAAACAAACCATAATATCTTGATTAAGTGTCAAACATTGCATTTGTAAAACAAATGATGACATATTTTACAAAATATCCACTGAAGAATCACTTTAAGTTATAAGATTGCCAGGTAAATTTGAGATGATTTCAGTTAAATATTATTTTTTAGTAATTACTTCATATCTATTATTGGAGTTAGGCTTATAGAAATAACAAAAGAAGTAGCTACACTCTTCTGTATTAATAGAACTAATACAATCTATTACAGGAGCAATAACATAATACATACTTATATATCTACTAGAGGCCCGTGCACAGATTCATGCACCAGTGGGGTCTCACAGCCTGGCCTGCGCTTTGTTGCAATCTGGGACCCCTCGGGGGATTTAGTAGTACGCTAAGCAGCAGGTGTCCAGGGAGGAGCCTGAGCCTGGGCCAGGAGCCACACCGCTTCCACTCATCCTGGCCCCGTTGCACCTGCCGCTGCCACAGCTGTGCTCACCAGCTGTTAGCCCGGTGTCTGGCACCCGTCCATCAGCTGAGCAGTGCTCCCACTGTGGGAGTGCACTGACCACCAGGGGGCAGCTCCTACATTGAGTGCCTGCCCCCTGGTGGTCAGTGTGCATCATAGCGACCAGCCTAACGGTTGTTTGGTCGTTTGGTCCCTTAGGCTTTTATATATAGAGATTGCATTCATTAAAACAGTATCATTCAAGCATAAATGAGATTGCATACTAAAATACATTGGAGAGTACTATGTAAGGTTGTGAACAGAGATCAGTGGTGATGAAAATTTGGGAACCACTTTAGTGAGGACATGAAATATGAAATATGGCTTGAAAATGGGAAGAATTTGCTAGATGGAATAGAATGAAAAAGAAACACTTTATAAGAATAGATATATAAAGTAGACATATGAGATTGAGAGGTGTCCTGACTACCACTGGAAAACAAACAAACAAACAAGCAAATAAACAAACACCAGGCATGTCTAATGTGTATTATTTAAAATAGATGCTTTGCCGCATCTACTTCAGAAGAAAACCTGGGTAGCCAATGGTTAGTTTAATACTTGAAAGATTTCTAGAAACAATGGAGAAAGAGAGGCAATTTCATATTCCTTGGCATGACCATGCACTTATCCAGGCTCCACCTGCAGCAAGAGCAGCTGGCCCCATGGCCATGACAATGCCCTTCTCCAGTGTCCACCCGCAAGAAGAGCAGCTGACCTGGGGCTCCAGCTGCTGCACTAGGAAAACCATTGCTGTGCTTATGTTTCCCCTGGGCTGCTGCCAGCCCATGACCTGGCACCGCAGGCTTTTAAGATGTTCCTGTTTTCTGAGAGACAGAGGATTCTTTGTCATGTGACTTTGGCTCAAGGTCTTCTGAAAGGAGTCCTGAACAACCATGCTGAACTTTCTTTAGAATGTACTGCTGGGTATGGGACACAGCTGAAAAGAGGAGACTGAAATTCATTTCTAGCATTAAATTACTAGATAAGTTGTTAAAAAAAGAAGAAGAAGAATGCACTGCTGGGTAAAAGGCTGCCACCCACCCCTCTTGCTTTCCTTTCTCCTTCACTCGGGATCAGACCTGCATCTTAGTCTGATCTCTCTCCAAGTCTTTCTCTTCTCATTTTCTTTCATAGTCATTTCATCTAATAAAGGCATTACATGTTTGATTCCATTTTAGTGTCTGTTTCAAGGAGGACCCAGACTAAACACAATATGGAAGACTATTTTATAAGGCCCTCAGTCAATAATAGTGAAAATGGGTAGTGGGTAGTTAATAAAGTGTAGTAACTAGGTAGATCCGATATATCATATTTCAACCTATGAATCGTTGCTGCTTTTATGTTCAGTCCCTGTGTTAAGATAAACTTTATTTCCAGTTCTCTCCTCCTGCCTTTGTTTAATGCCCATGTAAAATCAAAACATTTTTGCAAAGTTTTCATTTGCCCCAATAGTTCCTCATAATGAAGGACATTTTAGTTAATGGAATTGGTAGGCAGATTGCTTAGATATGTTAGCATTATTAAACTTAGAAAATACTTAAGAACAAAGTATATATTGTGTTTCCACATTAAACCCTTAATTATAACTCATATTTCTATGACATATATACTTAGGAAACTACACATTTAGAAAATAAAAATAGAGAGTAAAGGAGATCTACATACCTTATTAGAATTTGTATTGATCCCAACCAGAAAAACAAGTTCAGCAAGGAATAGGTTACAGCAGAGATTTTTGTGAATTGTTGTCCTGGTGCTTTGAATTTCACTAAAGAACCAGAAGGTAAAAATGCATATGGACAGGCAAATCAGAGAAATAATTATTCCTAGTTGAGTGATTCTTGTAAGAATATTATAATCTTTGATACCCTAAGGGAAAATAATAATAAAGCTGTTAAGAGAATAACTCAGTAGCTTGTCAAAGGAACTACACCATAAAATGAACTTCCATTTTTGGTGAAACATTAATCAAAATATCCATAAACTGTAAAAATACAAATGTGCATTTAGATGACTTGAAAATGCTCAATATTTTCAGAGGAATGTGATATAAATCATGAGGCACTTTAACAGTTCTATAATTAGTGAATTTTTTTCTAGACATAGTATATATATTAGTATATGGTTTAATACTGTTATCATCATCAGTTTCATGATATTAGAATGGTAATTCATTATTGTAATGTGAACATGGTTAATTTAAACAGATTTATCAGTGGTAAGTCCAATTCTTATTTCTATGCAGCGATTCATCTAAAACACATTAACAAAGGTATTAGAAATGCTGAACATATAGTGTCAAATAAGTATAATTGAGAGATTTTTGAAATGAGAAGGTTGGTTTTATTATAACTAGATGAATATTAATATTTTATATACAGAATAGAAGTTTCTTTGCTTACTTAACATTCAGGAAAAGAAAGCATCTTTATGACTGGTATTATGGTTAGGAAGATTTTTTTTGTATATGTTTATGTGAAAATGAATCAATTAAGATTATCAAACAGATATATAAATTGATATTATATAATGTAAATGCAAGATATTACTGATGTAACATACACATTCTAACGCTATTCACCTTAGATTTTTCATGTTTAAAAATCTTGTGGGATTCTATTAAAACATGGTATTAGCTATGAATGTGCTAATTCTTATTGACCAGGTATCAAATATTTTTTACTAAATTTTATTGTAAGAATAAACTTTGTATACAAAGCCAAAAATCCTTAAAGTCCAGTATACATTAGAATGTATAAGTGGCCTTTAAAGGGACCATTGAAAACAAAGAGTCAATGCATCAATATTAGCACACAATCTACTACATATTCACAGACCAGGTAAGTCCTAGAATAAAAATAAGCTAAAATTCAGTCTAGATATGTCATAGAAGGCAGGTGAGAAAAACAAAAGCAAAGACTATAAAAAGATAATGTTGGAGTTTCATCCATTAATGAAATATGCTATTTACACCCAAAGAAAATATATATAAAGTAATTATTCTCTTAAATGACACAAAAAGAACACATGGTGACTTATAAATATTTAGTAGGAAATTGCCTTACAATGGAAGTACCAGAAGACATCAAAATGGCAAAATGTGTCAGATGATTACAGCTGCAAGAAGTGTGGGTGTCATTGGAGTATGTTAGCTCACAGCCCTCTAAGGACCAGCTGCCATTCATGGTGTCAGGGGAGTAGTTCCAAAATGCACATTGACTCCTATACTTATCTGTGGTCTGAAAAAGAGACATTTTACTGATGGAAAAAAGAGAATAAGTTACACATATGGCATCACTTTGTAATATTTAAAATACCATTTGCATATCAATATAACTAAAACCATGTCTAAAAATTTAAGCATAAGTCAATGCTAATGAATGTAGGATGCTTTTATATGGGAAAATTGAAGTTAACATTGCAACAATGCCATATTTTATCGACTCTGTCACAAAATTGTGAAAATGATTTATCAAATTAGATCATTTATGTATCATTCAGAAGAGTGCATGACACTCATAATTATATGATATTTATACAATAGATATTAATTGTTGATCTGGGTACTAAAAATACAATACTGAACAAACAGAAAAAGTATCTGTATTGTTGACCTTACATTCTCATGAGGAGATAAGAAATTGTTAAACAAGAAAAATAAACCAGGGAAAGGAGAAAGAAAGTAGTATGGAGTTTCATGTGAGGAGGCCTCTCCGGGGAGATTATATCTAAGTGAATACCTTAATGTAGTGAGAGCATGAGCTCTGGAGACTGGGGAAGAGAAGGTCCCAGAGACTTGGAATGGAAAATGAGAAAGCTATGAAGTGAGACTGAACAGGGACTTTCCAGAAACATGTAGAAATCAGTGTAGTTAGTGCACAATGAATGATATATAGAGTAGTAAAGCCCTGCCTGGGTGGCTCAGTTGGTTGGAGCATAGTCCCGTACACCAAAATGTTGTGGATTTGATTCCCATTCAGGGCACATACCTAGATTGTGGGTTCAATCCCCAGTTGGGGCGCTATGAGAGACAACCAATCAATGTTTCTCATAGCAATGTTTCTTTTCTTTCTCTTTCTCCCTTCCTCTCTCTCTAAAAATTAATAAGCATATCCTCAGGTGAGGATAAAAAAAAAAAAAGCTGTGAAGACAAGAACAGAGATAGACGGGGGTGATCACATAGACTACAAGATGGTTCAATAAATAGTAGTTCCCTTTATCATATATATATATTAAGAAATCATAACACAATACCTAATGAACTATGTTTTAATAATTATTTATTAATAGAATGGTGAATACTTTAATCTTGTATCTTGTAGAAATAAAAACTGCTTATCTACACTAATAAAAGAGAAATACGCAAATTGACTGTACCTCCGCGATGCCCATCAGCCAATCAAGAGTATGCAAATTAACCCAATAAAGATGACAGGTTAATTTGCATATGCAGGGGTGGAGCAGCCAGGTGGGACACCTGGTATGAGGGGGAGGTTGGGAGATAGAGGGAGCTACAGGAGCGGCGCTCCAGCCGTGAGCGAGGACTTGCAGCCCGGGAGCGAAGCCAGGGGCAGGCAGGCCTATTCTTGCATGAATCTTCGTGCAACAGGCCTCTAGTCCTATATAATAAAAGGCTAATAGGCAAATCGACCAAATGGTGGAATGATGCGTTGCTATGACGTGCACTGACCACCAGAGGTAGACGTTCAATGCAGGAGCTGCCCTCTGGTGGTCAGTGCGCTCCCCCTGCTCAGCCAGAAGCCAGGCTTACAGCTGGCATACGTAGCAGCAGTGGTGGGAGCCTCTCCTGCCTCCACAGCAGTGCTAAGGATGTCCGATTGACATCTCTAGTGGCGGGCCTATGCCGTCAGTTGGACATCCCCCAAGGGCTCCCAGACTGTGAGAGGGTACAGGCCAGGCTGAGGGACCCCCACTCCATGAGTGTACGAGTTTCGTGCATTGGGCCTCTAGTAATTATATAACAGTTTGCAGTTTAACTAGGTGCTTTCTCACATACTTTAATTTTACCCTTAAAAGAGTCTTGTGAGGTAGGTATTGTGTTAAGAGGCCAAGAGGTATTAAAAAATATATTCAAGACTAACCATTAGTAAGTGGAATAAGACAGAATCATACCTAAAACTTCAGACAACTATTTATTAAGGAAAATATCAGTTGAGTATCAAATAGGTTGTGAAGCCAGAAATTCTTAGTTAAAAAGATAAAGCATCTGCCCTCAGAATGATAGAAACCCAGATGAATTTTAACAAAATCATACTATTGCTTTAATGAGATATCAGCTAAACCCAACACCAGGATGATGGTGAAAGGCATGTCCAGGCCAAAGAGCAAACTATCTAGATAAGATCAAGTTTACAGAGGCTGAGGAAAGATGTCTCTAGGATATCAAATTAGCTGGTAGGTAATCTTACGTATTTGAATGTTTTGTGAGGAGATATATAGTATTGTCAGAAAGTTTGAGTACAACTTAGTAGTGGTTAAATAGATATCTCAGCCAGCTAAATTAGAGGAATGTACTAACACTTGAAAGATGTTTCATGTTCATGATTCGATTGTGAATAATACAAATTAAATTATAATAATATACACATTAAAAAGAGATTTAATCTAAAATTTGATCTAAGCATAGGAGTATGGATAGTTGTGGGAGTATGTGTATCATAGGGGAAGTTGTGTGCAGGAAAACAAAATCCAAATTTTCCATAGATCGAAGTCTGTTGATAATACTTATTTTAGAAACTTAAAATAAGAGGTGTTACTGAGTTTGGGTGAAGGAGATACAGAGCCACTGAGAGTGTGGTCCCTTTTTGGTAGGAAGCAGAAACTTGAGCCTATTTTTTAGTGGAGACACTGGCAACAATGTGGAGATATCCAGGGAAGAATAAATCATGAATGAAGTATAATTTTTTGAGAGGCAGGTAGGGGAGGGTTTCAGAGAACAGCACTGGGCAGAAGAATATTATAACTGCTGAAATCACGGATTATGGAGGAGGACTATGGGAATAAAAGTTATTTTACAAGTTGGTTATTGAGTGGCCACAGGCAAGTTACTTAATCTCTCAGAGTTTCAGTTTCTTATTCACAAGATAGAGATAATAGTACATATCTCACAGGACTATTGTAAGAATTAACTGAATTATTTAAAAAGTAACAGAATAAGGATAATATTTTTATGACAACTATTACTAATATTCCTCTGAGGCAATAGAGAAGTACATATTAACTAGAGGCCGGGTGCACGAAATTCATGCACGGGTAGGGTCCCTAGGCCTGGCCAGCGATTAGGACCCATCAACCTCCACCCCCACCTCCTCCTTCTCTCACTCCCTCAGTGCCCTCCCCCCACACCGCTGGTCACCTCCCATGTTTCGTGCTGCCCCCTGGTGATCAGCACACATCATAGTGAGCAATCAAACTCCCTGTCTCCCATTTGATATCCAGAGGGGACACTTTGCATATTTTAGCCTTTTATATATATAGATTATATATATAGATGGGTAAAGTTGTGAGTAAACTTTCAGGGAATTAGGAAACTGAAGGTGTTATGTATAACTTGTACTTTCTCAGAAAAAAAATAGGATCAAAGTTTTATTATTAGAGACAAGAAACCATGAATAGGTAGGTGTGTTGTCAGAGAAAAGTGATGAAATTTCATTATGATAATTACTTTGAATGGGAAATAGTTTTGATCAGAGTGGCAAATTAGAACAATAAAATGTTTCCATTAATTATAATGAAGAATTTTTGGTGAAATGTGTGATGTGTTTTGTTGCTGTGTCAAAGAGATTGAAGTAGGTTGTCCCGGGCATCTTTTCACCTACCAAAACATTCCTCCAACAAAACTATAGAAAATCTGTCAGACTATTTAAAAGAACAGTGTTTGGTTTCTGGTGTCCAAAGGGTCATTTGCATTTAGCATCTAAAAATATGTTTAGTTTCTGTTCATACAACATTTCACACCTTCTATTTCCCTCAACATAATGCCTACCGATGTTTAGGTATGAGCTATTTTCTTGCACTTTCCTACACTTAGTTTCTCTCCTCAATAGATGTCTTTATTTATAGTGACACATTTGTATTGTGGGCAAGCATATATGTTCTTTTAGTCCTTTCCCTCTCCCATAAACATGTCAATGTAATTGGCCAACTTCAAGGCTCTCCAAATGGAGATTAGTGGTCCTTTAATCATGTTCCAGGGCTGAAATTCTACTGAAAGCCCAAGAAACTGCAAAAAGGCAGCAAACAACCTATGACTTTGAGTTTCCCCATTCATTTTAGGTATATAAAAATACTAGGTACTTGGTTATTTCAAAACATTTTTTTTATTTTGTCGTTTCAATTACATATGAATTTGAAAAAAGATTTAGAATAACAATAACAGAGTAAAATGGTCTCAGCTAATTTCTTTTTGAAATATTATAAACTTCATTGTGATTTTGTTCTAATCAGTACTAAATCTGCACAAACATTATTTTAAATGATAATTACTAACCAAACATTACCTTCATTAAATAAGTAATATTTATCTCTTTGACACTGATACATTTTTATAATTCATTCCCTAAAGGTACAGAGACTTCCCAAAATGAATGATATATGTCCTTAAAACTAAAACTAAAATATAGCTTAAATTTGGAGAATCAAATATGTTAGTTTTTTGGGGGGGTATTTATTAGACAGTTTAAAGAATATTGAAAGTATAAAAATATATAGAAAATTAGTTGTAACCACTTTACACTTTTAATTTTGAATCTATTTTTATACTCAAGAACTCACATATAATTAAAGTGACACAATAAAGATGTCCACTTCTTTGAATGTTTCACAATTACAATCAATAGTCACCAGCAAAACAACTTACCTTTATATGACTTAATGTAAATGTTATTTTTTCAAGTTCATACAATGTGGGTGGGTTTGAGCTAATTGAGACGGAAATTATTGAAGAGATGACTCTTTTCTCTTCTTCAGAATGATCATAACTTTGAGGTTCCAATAAGAAGTTGTCAGATGATGAAAACAAGGGACCAATACTCTTATAATATAAAAATGCAACTGCAACATTGCCTGTAAATCAAATGAGTGTATTTGGTGAAATTTTTATAAAACAAACACTTTTAAGCTGTTAAAATAAACATAATTGAACAATTTTTTTTTACCCTGGGAGTCATACAAAAAACACCCAGATAATGAAATGTGAATCATTATTAAGTTCATGCCTGCATCACCAAACCATATTAATACATATTATCTCACCTCTGTCTCTGAAACTGATTACACACTATAACATCTCTTCTGCACAAACTATATTTAAGAGAAAAATAGTCCTAAGTAAATTTACATCCCAGTCCTAAGAACCAAGGTGTGAAGGATATTCACTCAAAAGATAAATTTTTGAGTTATTACTTTGCTGTGTAAATATGTGAGTTAGAAAGTGATTGGGAGAGGATTATCAAAGATGTATAGTATTAAGAAAGTTTCTAATTGAAAGAGTTGTAAAAGTTCAACTTCATGCTTACTAAACTTTTTTCTATTTAATATTGATGACATATAGCTATGCAGTCTTAAGACTGGACATTTATTGTTTTCAAGGTAGCCATTGACCAGCACCCTGTGATGCCCCTCAAATACAGTACATCAACATATAATCCAATACTAGACATGTAACCTGATCAGTACAGACTATCATGTGACTATTTTCCCCTTAGCCTAGACACTACACCTCTATTAATGGAGCTCAAATTGCCCTGGTTTTTGTAGCAGTTTATTATCACTTATTTTAAATATGAACAACCCAATATCTAGATCTAGTATATTTCAAACTTCTTGTTTGAACTTAGATCATATTATGTCTCTATTTGTTGTACAGAAATATGAAAGCTATGTATAGGACTTTATAGTCAGACATTACTCTTAGAATCAGAAATTCCACTTTCAGTCATGGCTCCTACTTGATAAAGTAACTAACTGCTTCAAACTTTAGCTTTATCACTCTTAAAATGATGGCAGTAATATACTAGCTATTTATTAAAATAAGGTGGAGACCAAATTAAGTAATACATGTGAGAGTCTTCTGGAAAATTTAAGATACTATATTATTATGATTATTGTTATACTTATTAACTAGAGACATTATACATTTATATATTTGTACAACTTACCATAGGAAAAACTCTACCATATTCATTAGCTCCTTTAAATTTGTGACACCGACCAATAATTTAGCATAAATTAACCAAAATTATAAATACAAATGTTAATAAATCATAAAAACAAAGGGTGTTATACAAAGCCTGAACTCTCCACATCACAATATCATACTATTAAATAATAATCTTTGGATATGGTTATGTGAGCGTTAAGCTGCCAAAGTATATTGCTATTCATATTTTTTATCTTAACCTAAAAGTATCATAAGAGACATTGATAACCTTGCTGAAATTCAGATACATTACATATTTTCTTGAACTGCCAGTCTAGAAAAAGTATATCAAAAAAAGAAATAATGTTAGTAAAACATGACTGGGCTAGTGAAATAATAACTCAAAGAGATGGCAAGTAACCCAGCCTTTTTGATGGACAGAGTAGGGCCGGAAGTGGGACCTGAAAACCTTTTAGGTCAACTTAACCTAGTCCAGTTAATAAACCAGTTCATGCTACAGTGAGTAGTTATAGTAGGAGTTGGTCCAAAAGCCAATGAAGCACCAAAAATATAAGATGGATTTTTATAATCTACTAGAGATTCATGCACTTGGGGGTAGGGGGAGGGAGGGTCCCTCAGCCTGTCCTGCACCCTCTTGCAGTCTGGGAGCCCTCGGGGGATGTCCACCTGCCAGCTTAGGCCCACTCCCCAGGGGATCGGATCTAAGCTAGCAGTCAGACATCCCTCTGGCAGCCCAGAAGCTCTCAGGAGTTGTCCTACTGATGGCTTAGGCCCGTCTGTCTGACATCCTTAGAGCTGCTGAGGAGGAGGGAGAGGCTCCCTCCACCACTGCTGCATGCAGCAGTCAGCCTGGCTTGTAGCTGAGCAGAGCTCCCCCTGTGGGAGCTCACTGACCACCAGGGGGCAGCTCCTGCATTGAGCATATGCCCCCTGGTGGTCAGTGCATGTATAGTGACCAGTCGTTCTGCTGTTAGGGTCAATTTGCATATTACCCTTTTATTATATAGGATGGTTATAACAGAGAACAAATGTGTTATTGTATACTAGGTGTACCAGTTAATGCAGATTTTCTAATCAAAGAAAACACAATAATTTCAAGAGAAACATCAAAAGTGCTTCATTCAAAGTAATGTCCATTGCTAGCTACACATTTCCCCCATCTTTAGGTAATTTGTGGATACCGTCCCAATAGAACTTTTATTGTTTTGAGGCAAACCATTCAAAGACCCAATTTTCCACTTCTTTGTATGTTTTGAAATGCTCTCAGAAAGTGCATGTGCCATCGATCGGAACAAGTGGTAATCTGAAGGAGCAACGTCTGTTGAATACAGCAATTGGGTTAACACTTCCAAGGCAAAATCTTTTAACATGTCTTTAACTGGTTTTGAAGTGTGTGACAGTGCGTTATCATGAAACAAAATTACTTTGACGTGTCTTCTAGAACATTCTTATTGTTTCACAATCAAAGCGTGGTTCAAATTGATTATTTGTTGTCAGTAGCGATCAGTATTAATGGTTTCACCTGATTTTAGAAGCTCATAATACACCACACCTTCCTGATCCCACCAAACGCAGAGCATTGTCTTCTTTCTGAAGCAATTTGGCCTTGCAGTCGATGTTGACGGTTGACCTGGATCAACCCATGATGATGTTGTGCATTTGGGATTCTCAAAATAAGTCCACTTTTCATCACCAGTCACAATTCAATGCAAAAAAACTTTCTTTCGTGCCGTTGAAGCAACATTTTACTGATCACTTTCGGTTTTCCATTTGTCTTTCGTTCAGTTGATGTGGCACTCATTTTCCTTCCTTTAAAATCTTTCCCATTGCTTGTAAATGATCGGAAATTGTTTGCTGAGTAACATTTAATCTTTCTGCAAGTTGTTTTTGAGTTTGACACGCATCTTCTCCAATAATGCTTGTAATTGTTGGTCTTCAAACTTTTTTGGTTGACCTGGACGTTCTTTGCCTTTCACATCAAAATCATAACTTTTAAAGCATTTAAACCAGCATTCACAAGTATCTTGAGATGGAGCATGTTCACCATAAACTTCCCAAAGTATTCAGCAGCACTTTTCTTCAAAATAAAGTAATGAATTAAAACTTCCCGCAAATGCTCTTTTTTTTTTTTTTTGGCACAAAATTCGACATTTTTAAGCATAAAACTATCTCTGATGTTAACACCTTCAACAAATTTGACATATGAAGTGTTGAAGATTGTTGTGAACATAACAAAATAGCATACATATCAAATCACATATATATCAACATATGTGTAACTCCATCTATTGAAAAAAATTCTCATTGTTACCTGTACTCTTAGTATATTTTTCATATGTATTTATGACCACCCATAGATTCTTGAGAAAATATTATAGTTCATACTTTCCTAGGTAATATATTTGGAAGAACAACCACAATTGTTCTACTATTGGCAGATATTTTTTTCTAAGTGCATTGCACTTAGAAAGCAGATAAATAGTTAAATTAAAATAGCAGCTGATAGATTGTCCTTGGTTAGGGGGCAAGGAAAAGCAGGCCAGGACTGAATTCTTTAAATCCCTTCCTTCTATTGCTGGTTCTGTACTATCTGTTGATATGCCTAGAGACAAATCTATTAAATGTTGTGGGAATTAAAGATTTAGTTTATATAATTATTAAGTTACCTTCTAGTCTAGCATTCTGTGATTCCATTCCTTAAGAAATAGTGCCTTTAGTTCAGTTGAAGACGAAGCAATGATAAGTGGGGGGGTCGGGGGGGGGAGTCCAAGTTTAAATAATAACTTTCTGTATTTTTGAACATTATTTGCCTTCCTTACACAATCACAAACTGAGTCTCAAAATGAGGAATATGAAGTATTACTGAAGAAGAAATATTAAAAACTGTATGTAAATTATAACATTGATTGACTACTGTAAACCAAGTAATAGAATCACATTTTTAAAATATTTTCATTAGAATCTCAATATCAGACAGTTACAGAGGTTGAAGGTAAGACAAGAAGGGTGTAGATATTGTCAGCTAAAATTCTTCCAGGTATTTATATCCAAATGAAAATTTTTTTTAAATATATTTTATTGATTTTTTACAGAGAGGAAAGGAGAGGGATAGAGAGTTAGAAACATCGATGAGAGAGAAACATCGATCAGCTGCCTCTGGCACACCTCCTACTGGGGATGTGCCCGCAACCAAGGTACATGCCCTTGCCCGGAATCGAACCTGGGACCCTTCAGTCCGCAGGCCGACGCTCTATCCACTGAGCCAAACCGGTTAGGGCGCAAATGAAAATCTTAAGTACAAATATGGAAATTCTGTTTTTAAACATCAAATGCCTATAGAAAACCACATATATTATATGTACACATGATATAATCAAATCCATGATAAGTATTTATTGCAAATCATTGACATTGTATATATGATTGTCAAAGTCCTACCGTCTGTATCTCCTGCAGGTTTTCTCTTTGGAAATATCTTTATATAATCTCCATCCACATTCATATTGGGATGAATATATTTCATGTGATGTGAATCAAAAAAGAAAGCTTTAAGAGCTGAAACAAAAGCATGAAAATCATAAATTTTCTAAAATTAATTTAATCAATATTTATTTAGTTAGAGACAATTTCAGCCATTGTTATTTTATTTCAACTTCTTATTTATGACAGATAGAATGAACCTGTTCTGAACATGTTTGAACATTATAATTTATCTGATTCAATGTTATTTTTTTAATTTACTATAATGCTCATAGTTTATCTATACCTTTATTAAATAAAAAATAAAGGATAAAACATGTATGAATACAGGGAGGCTATCTATACTAATAAAAGGGTAATATGCTAATTAGACCAGGCATCCTTCCAGACAAAGCCATGGTGGTGGGGGCCAAGGCAGAGGCAGTTAGGGGCAACCAGGCCGGCAGGGGAGAGCAGTTAGGGGGCAGGCAATCAGGCCAGCAGGGGAGAGCAGTTAGGGGGCAATCAGGCTGGCAGGCAGAGGCAGTTAGGGGTGATCAGGCTGGCGGGGGGGGGGGTCAGTTAGGAGCATTCAGGCAGACAGGCAGGTAAGCAGTTAGGAGACAGCAGTCCTGGATCAGGCCTAAACCAGCTGTCGGACATCCCCCGAGGGGTCCCAGATTGGAGAGGGTGCAGGCCAGGCTGAGGGACCTCTCCTCCCCCCATGCACAAATTTCATGCACTGGGCCTCTAGTATATCATAATTACCAAAGCAAAGAATAAGAATTATAATGTCTTAGAGGATGGTATTATAATATACAATATGGAGAGGGATCTAACTAAATTCCTGTAGGATACTTTTCTTAACTGGTATACTTTCACCTTTTTCATGCAGGATCATCATAGAAATGTTAGTCACAATGCTTGCTACTTTAATTTTGAGTAAATGATGAACCCTGATGAGATAATGATTTTTATTGCATATCTACTGTTGCACAGCAGGATGTCACCCACAATATATAGTAGAGTTGTACTCTTGTTTCCTCTGAACTATGTTATCAGCATCTTCAATGTGATCCAAGATTCCTAGTGTTTTAAGTATAAGACTGCATGAAGCAGGAAACATTCTAATATACTATATCGATTGCTTTAAGTTATCAAAAGATAAAAGATTCCTAAAAAGAAATTTAAAAATACTACATCCAGAGAATCTCTCTGTTACTATCATTGGTCAAGGTAGATCCTAACAGTCATGAGATTACAAACTCAGAATGGCAAGGGAGTAATATGCTTTGTGCATTTAAATGCTAAAAGTTCAGGAATAGGAAAAGGTGATTGTAGGAATAAGGCAGTGCTCATGTATTCATCCCTTTTCACTCATCCTTTATTCATGTCACTCTTGTAATATGCATCACCATTTCTTTCTGCATTGATACAAAAAAAAGCCTATTTATTTATTTATTTATTTATTTTATTGTTTAAAGTATTACAAATAGTAGTACATATGTCTCATTTTTTTTTCCCCATTGACCGCCCCCCGGCTCCCCTACCCCCCCGTACATGCCTTACCTGCACCCCCCCCAAGTGTCTTGTATCCATTGGTTATGCTTATATGCATGCGTACAAGTCCTTCGGTTGATTTCTTACAGCACCCCCCCCCCCAACCTCCCCTGCCTTCCCGCTGTAGTTTGACAGTCTGTTCAATGCTTCTTTGCCTCTGTATCTATTTTTCCCCCATTTCTTTCCTAAAAAAAAAGCCTATTTAATCAACAGTATCCTATATAATAAAAGCATAATATGCTAAGTGTCTGACCGATCAGTTGACAGTTCAGTCAACCACTCGACCAGTCACTATGACACGCACTGACCACCAGGGAGCTGATGCTCTGATCGGTAGGTTAGCTTGCTGCTAGGGTCTAGCGGATTGGGACTGGGCGAGAGGACCAGACAAGCCCTGAAGCCCTCCCGTGATCCCTCCCCAGCCGGCTGCCCCCCCACCCCATCGGCCCCGATTGGGGCCAACTGGCCAACCTCCCATAGTCCCTCCCCGGCCGGCCAACCACCATCAGCCCCAACTGGGACTGGGCAAGATGGCCCCGATGAACCCTGATGGCTGGCCAGGCCGAGAGATCCCACCCATGCATGAATTTGTGTACCGGGCCTCTAGTTTTAAATATTCTCCTTAGGGCTTGTTTGGAAAATAACATTGCTTTGAAATTGACCTTGGCTTCTTACCTACATCACTTGAATTAGTATCAAACTGAGTGGTCTCTTGGAAGTTTTGAGAAATCCGTAAGGTAGCTTGTTCGACAGCATGCATCAGCTTTGTAAGATGAGTTATTCTATGAGTTGTAGGTAACTTGTCCCAGACTATAAATGTATCCTTTTGAACAAAATTATTCACAGTTTTCACAAATTCCTGTTGAAAAATGTGTATCTTTTAAAAATGTTGGAATCTTTCATTAGTCATAGATGTAAGGGGAACTTTGAAGCTCAATAATATTGAGGTAAAGTTCAGCATACTTACAGCAAGAGTTGAATTAGAAAGGGTGTCCTTGCCTGAGTTAGTGCTATTCATGTAACCAAGGAATGGTGATGATTCTAATATTTCTATGTATGTAGTTATATCCATTGGTGAAAGATGTTTCACAGAATTCCTATAGACATCTTGTAGTAAAGCCACAAGTTGGCCTATGTTTCTAATCTGAACAAAAATAAGTTCCGAAAAATGAAAGGAGATTAGAGTACTATTGGATCTTTTCAAGAATAAAGGTTGCATGTTAAATTTATTCTGAATTTGGTTGTCTTGTCCTATATATTAATAAGTTACCAGACTAAACCCAAATTATAACATGCAGCACTTCAACACAAAATTATTTACAAAACCTTCCCAAATAACTTAAAAAAAAACATAAAATTTACTTCATAAAAGAAACAGCATGTTTGAATTGGTAATTTTTAAAATCATCTTTTTAAAGTTATAATACTTATAACTTAATTTGAATTAGATTATAATCAACCACAGAAAATTCTTTACAACACGATAAAATGGAAATTGCTTTAGCTGATTGTTAATTAGTCTTGTTGAGATTCACTTTCAATCACATGATAATAATTTTATAGATGCCCTACTTTTTGAAATATTTGCTAAAGAAAGCAAAATCTAGATTCATTTATCTATAACTCCTTAGAATGTGAGAATGAGCCTGACATCAAAGTATGTTTTTTCTATTTTGTTCATCAACTTTCTTTACATATTGAAAAGAATTTTTGACTATATTGAATAGTGAAAAGTAGCATAAGCTAAATATGTAAAAGTCTTCTTCAAAACTTTGGTCATTTTCAAATTAATCCTACCTGTGACTCAAAATTCTTAGAACTCTATATTTAAATAGTTTCAACTCTTCATGTTACACTTTTTAAAATGTGACATTGAAAACATTTTAACTAAAATAAAAATATCAAAATAAAAATAAAATTTTAATTCACCTACTTACTTTTGTTAAAATTTTATCAACATTTGCAGCAATACAGGCATTATCTAAATAGCAGTCTGCATTCACATTTTCTGTAGAAGAAAATGGATCATATAGTAAGTTTTAAAATATTTTTCCTAAGATGATTATATTGATTCCAATAATTTTGCTTACTTATTTAAACATTAAAAACACATTCTTAATACAAGTTTCATTTTCAATTTTTATTCATTAAAATTCCATTATTTTTATTTTTCATTATTCATTAATTTAAAAGTTATTCATAAAATTTATTCATTTTATTCATAAATACATACTATTTTATGAAAAATGGAAGATTTTAGTTATCCTAAGGAATATAAATTTATTTATTTTTTATATTTTTAAAATATATTTTATTGACTTTAGAGAGGAAGGGAGAGGGAGAGAGAGATAGAAACATCAATGATGAGAGAGAATCATTGATCGGCTGCTTCCCGCACGTCCCCCACTGGGAATCGAGCCTGCAACCTAGGTGTGTACCCCTGGCCGGAATCGAACCCAGGACCCCCCAGTCCACAGGCCGACGCTCCATCCACTGAGCCAAACCAGCCAGGGCGGAATATGATTTATTTAACTACATCAAACAGGTGTTCTACATCTTCTATAAAGAAAATAATATAAATATATATTTTAAATTTCACTTGATAAGCAAGTGAATATTGGAACATTTCTTGGAAGGTATAGCTCTTTGACACTTTACAACTGTGTAGTACATATTTTACATAGTTATTTGATAATTTACCTTGGCAGTAAGTGCCATCATTAGGTGTGAACTGTGCTTTCCCTGTGGATGTCTGATAACCTTCCTTGCAGGAGCAGTTGTACCCACCATCCACATTTTCACATACTGCATGATCACCACAGGCAACTGATTCACTGCATTCATCTATATCTGGAAATATTTGGAAAAAAAAACAACTTTTTTAATTTAGTATTCATATAAACGCTACATTGCTGATATTATTATGTCCAGTTAGTGATTTCATAACAAATTTTATAAAAATGCAAGGAAAATCCCATCATTTAGAAAAATGACAAAGCTAATTTAGCCTCATAAATTTGTTTAACCTTGATTTAGCCAATGGATTTTGACAGTGTATTGAAAATGTTATTCATGGGCCAAACTCTTGAACTGTTTTCTGAATGGCATGATTCATCAACAAAGTCATTAATTTCATCATTGACTATGTAATATTTAGTCTAATTTAATAAAACCCCAATTTTTTAAAATACTTTGCTTTCTAATATTAAACTTAATTAATTATAACAACTCAGCTTAAATAACTCTGGAGGATAAAAAAGAATAGCCCACTTTCTTTCCAAGGCTCCATTTCCTCATGCAAATTACCCTAAAAATTAAGATGTAGCAAATGTGTGATTCAACTCCCTTAAAATTACACCACAAATGTTATTTTTGTTCAGCTTATATTATATTATGATTCTTAATACATACCCAATGTAGATAAAGTAACAAATGGTACAGAATTAAGTCTTTGATTTTTCAGTAGCTATATATCAAAGCCACAAGAAAAATGATAGGTTTTAAGCTCACATAATTTATATTCCTAATTTTAAAAATTTTACATACTATAGTGAAATAAGTCTTAAAGTCATAAATACAGTATAAATGCTCTGCCAGTAGGCAGGGTTCCAATAGAGAATGATTCCAAGGAACTGAAGTCCAGATTGTTACCTTAAACCAGTGGTCGGCAAACTCATTAGTCAACAGAGCCAAATATCAACAGTACAACGATTGAAATTTCTTTTGAGAGCCAAATTTTTTAAACTTAAACTTCTTCTAACGCCACTTCTTCAAAATAGACTTGCCCAGGCCGTGGTATTTTGTGGAAGAGCCACACTCAAGGGGCCAAAGAGCCGCATGGGGCTCGTGAGCCGCAGTTTGCCAACCATGGCCTTAAACTAATGCAAAGATTTTTTTGTGTTTCCAGCCTAGCTCTGACATCTTAGAACTACTCTATGTTAGATTAATGAATAAATCTGTACTCTTAAGTATACAATTTTACTAAATAAAACTAATAGAGTGTCATAATACTGTTTGTCATAAAAAGGAAAGTAATTGAAGTTCATTAAAATGTCATTTAGTTAGTTATCTTAAATGTAGCTGATACTAATTTTTCACTTTAAAAATGCAATAAAGCTACAGAAAAACATTCAAACTCACACCACACAAAACTGAAACTAATAATAGATACCTTGTCAGATTCTTGAAGAAAATTCTGTTAGCTTTAAAAAGTGATGGTACTAGATTTAAGAAGACAATTAACAGACCCAAAAAAGGTAGAAAATCCCATGTTCTTCTGCCAAGTCTGTGCATTCATGATCTGTACTATCCAGAAATCCAAGTACATTACTTTTAAAGAAACAGGACTGCTCTAGCATCCTCACCTTCTTCCTCTTATTTCTATATATGTGTTCAGAAACTGCCACTCAAAAAAAAAAAAAAAAGAGAGAGGGGGGAGACAAACTAAAGTAGGGGAGGAGTAATAGCAGGTTGACTGTTGGAATCTGTAGAACCATCAGGAAAAGCATTCCAAGTTGAGCTGAAGAGAAGGACCCAGGTAGGAGTGCAGACTAGGGTTATTATTTTTTCATGAAATCAATGAAGTGATAAAAAAAAGTATGAGAAAACAAAAGACTAGTCCTTTTTGGAAGAGTGCTGAAGAAGTAGCATTAACTGTCATCAAGTGGGGGAAACACTCCAAAGAAAGTGTGAACACATCCATGAAGTATCATGAACAGAACAATTTCTTCCATGGATAAGAATGCTATGTTTTGTTTTGTTTATAAGATTTTTTAAAAATTGAGTTTTAGACAGAGTGCAAGGGAGAGGGAGAGGGAGATAGAAACATCAATGAGGAAGGTACATAGACCAGCTGCCTCCTGTGTGCCCCATACTGGGAATCAAGCCCAGAACTAGGGCATGTGCTCTGATGGCGAATTGAACAAAGACCTCTAGGTGCATGGGATGACACTCAACCAACTGAGCCACACAGACCAGGCAGAAAGCTATGTTTTGATTACCCATGTTTCATACTTTTAGATGCCTTTTATGGGTTCACAGAAAACATGGTGTTGATTCTCTCAATTTCAAAATTATTTAAAGGTCCAACATTCCCTGGGAACTTCATCCCACACCCAATCTCTGAGCAACATACAAATCTTGGCTGTACAAGCTCAATTTTTATCTGCCCTCTTGTACTTTGGGCACAGGTGTACACAATCTTGCTCATAACTGACTGTGCTTCAGCTCTCCCCTGTGCATCCTCCTCAGCCTGGGATGCTTATGTTGGAGCTCTGCTCTAGTTCAAGCCCTCTCACCACCACGTGGTATCAGCTACATGGTATCTCAGAATGTCAGCCTTTGATCAAAGAAGGTATATCAACTTCTAAATTCACCAATTCACAAAATGGTAGTCTGTAAAAATCATGAAGTAACCTGGGAGACTAGTATTCAAGATTAGGATTACGCAAATGTTTATATTCTAACTAGAGGCCTGATGCATGAAATTCATGCAAGAGTAGGCTTTCCTTCCCCTGGATACTGGCACTGGCTTCCCGCAGGCACCTGGGACCAGGGCTGGCTTCCCTCTAGCCCCAGCTTTGTCTGGAAGGATATCTGGTCTAATTAGCATATTACCCTTTCATTATTATAGATTTCAAATGTTATGAAAGAATATTAACTATCTCACCAAAGTAATGTTTTCCAAACTCTTTATATATACTTTTCTTGTTTATATTTTTTTCCCATTACTTTTATGTAAAATGTGGATGTGAAGTTTGCTGAATTTGATATCCTTTTCATTCAGGGCCTCAACAATAGTTTTTTGAGTTTAACCTAGTAATGGAGTTGTGTGGCTACCACAACTGGCTATGTGCTTCCACTATCCTCAGCATATCATTCTATGCCCCTTTGTTACCTAGCAATCTAGAGAGAATCATAAAATATTGAAAGACTAGCCCATGCCCAAATAGGATGAAACTAGATTAGCCAAAATGAATATGACTGCCAATTTGCAGCGAGATCCACACTGACTTCTCTTGCAATTTTTTGCAGGGCATAATTGGCTTGGACCTACTAAAACAACAATGGATTCTCCCTAGCTCTATGTTATTCATTAATTTTGGGACCCTGGGTAATACTATAAAAATATCTTTTATCTCTAAATAGTTATTTGCGGGAAACTGATCATTGTCTCACTAATTAGAAAGATATGGACAGGGAACTGGGAAGGCTGGTCAACAACCTTCATTGCTCTGGAAGGTCAGAGCTAGTTCGCTCACTGTTTAGTTGAAACATTGTTAGCTGAAGCAGCCTCCACCTGTTTGTCTTATGTAAATTTCTGTTATTGGAATTTTCTGCCTAAAGGTTATGGGTGTATTCCATAGTCTTAATAAAAGGGATAGCAAGGCCAGAGCAGTGTGTAGCCCTCCCACTAGAGGTGGGCTCCCGCCTGGCCCCCAATATTCCCAAATTAATACTTTTTTAGTCTTTTTTCATTTGTGTGCGGCCTTCTCCAGAACCCAAACCCTGAACTGGAACCCTGAACCGCATGGGACGTGAAAGGGGTTCCCACAGTTATTTTTCATAACAAATGAGGAAATGTATATGAAGGTGTTTGGAGTAGTGTCAAAGATGTAATAGATATTGTAATTAGAAATCAGGTCCAGAGGTTCCATTATGTTTTTTTTTCCTTAATATTAGGAGCCCTGTGAACATGCGGTTTGGAGAAAACAGATTGATAATGAGTGTCTCATTAGGTTGCTCTGTCTTGGAACTTCCCAAAGCTATAAAAGAGAGAAAAAGAACTCCCTCCCCTTCTTAATTAAAGCAAAATTGTACTATGTAATTATTTAGTTGGGCTATAATTGACATACTATATTTAAGAATTGATCCACTTTTCCACTACCAAAGAAGGTATATCAACTTCTAAATTCACCAATTCACAAAATGGTAGTCTGTAAAAATCATCTAACTCTTGGCTTATTAATGCCAACTTGATTTCTCTAAATGTAGGCACATCATAAAAATCATGTGCTTGTTTTGCACATCAAAAATTCATTTGTTACCTTTTCAGTAATAAGGTTATATATTTTTTTATGTCTACAATAAGCCAACCCAGAATATTATCAGAATTTCCTTTCAAAACATGATAATTTAATTGTTTTGACTCTTATAATGTTCATCAGTAGCTGAATTTTCTTTTTTTAAAATATATTTTATTGATTTTAGAGAGGAAGGGAGAGTGAGAGAGAGATAGAAACATCAATGAGAGAGAATCATTGATTGGCTGCCTCCCGCATGCCCCCTACTGGGGACCGAGCCTGCAACCCAGGCATGTGCCCTTGGCTGGAATCGAACCTGGGACCCTTCAGTCTGCAGGCCGACGCTCTATCCATTGAGCCAAACCAGCTAGGGCAGTAGCTGAATTTTCTGAAGTTGTTTAACTCACAGACTTCAAAGAAAAGATACAATGTTCAATTACTAGAAGTAACCTGCAGAGACAAAATTGGATGTTAATATTATTCAAAACGAGAAAAAAATCTGAAACTATAAGATTATCCATGGAAACAGGACATTAAAAAGTACAAGCAGTAAATACAGCTCTTAAGCACTTAAACATGAAGGCATTGTTAGGTTCCACTCATTTGGTATTGGGAGTGGGAGAGTCACTTTACTATTGGATGCCACAGTTTCCGCATTTGTGAAATGCAGGTCTGTAACTAGGTCTCTGGGAAGCTGGACAAATTAACTTTTGCTTTACAGTGATTCCAAGGTGAAGAAAATTCTGCAAGATGCTAAATCTTGTTCAAAGCTTTCTGTAACAAAATCACCTTATCTGTGTTAAATAGTATTTAAATATAGACTAAAAGTAAAGAATTTTGCTTGCGTCATTTTTGCCCTGAATTGCAGTTTTTCATTATCTATTTATAGAGATTCTCAATGACTATAATTATCAGACATGTCAAATTTAACAATCAGCTAAACTTCAAATTAGAGGCAACACAGTATAAGGTGATATAATAATGTATAAAAGGAATAGAATTATGGTACTCTGTTCAAATTCCCTGAGGATTTTACTACAGGACTGGAAAAAAGAAATAGTTGCTCTGCTTCTCAAAAAAGTTTAATCCTTAAGGACAACAAGATTGGTGAAAAATAACAATTTTGCAGAGAATGAGTTTTTTACTGAATAATCCATCAAATAAAACAAGTAGAAACTGAAGGACTCAGTACTGGGTATTGGGTTTTCATATAATTGTTGTGTTTACTGATTACTTAGAATAGCAAAAAATGGAATTAACAAAAAATTAGGGCCATTCCACAGTATCTTGATAAATAAATAAATATTGGGAGAAAGATTATATATATATATATATATATATATATATATATATATATATATATATATTTAAATATATATATTTTTTTGCTTTCAGAGAGGAAGGAAGAGGGAGAGAGATAGAAACATCAATGATGAGAGAGAATCATCCATTGGCTGCCTCCTGCACACCCCCCTACTGGGGATCGAGCTTGCAACCCTGGCATCGAACCCTAGACCCTTGACTGGAATCGAACCCTAGACCCTTCAGTCCTCAGGCCGATGCTCTATCCACTGAGCAAAACCAGCTAGAGTAGAAGAAATAGTTTTAAATTACAAATATATTATACTCCCAAAAGATGTTGGCATTAAATAATGTGTGTGTGTGTGTGTGTGTGTGTGTTTTCTCTG